>NC_047086.1:220201653-220505307 GCF_902459505.1 Geotrypetes seraphini
CATTTTTCTTTGTTTGACATTTTTGGTTGACGGGTGTGTGAATATTGTATGGGTTCTCCTGTGTCTGGTTGAGGTGGATTGAGTTAGTCGATTGTTCCAGTAGGTAGGGCTGTCTCCGTTTATAGCTTTGAATAGTAGGCAGTGGAATTTGAAGTGTACTTTGGCTTGTATTGGGAGCCAGTGTGCGTCATGGTATACCTCTGTGATGTGATCGTATATTTTCAACGAATAGATAAGTCTTAGGGCTGTATTTTGTATTGTTTGAAGTTGTTTCATCTTTATTGCTGGGCAGGGGAGATATAGTATGTTGCAGTAGTCTATTAGGCCTAGGATTAGTGATTGAACCACGAGTTGGAATTGTTTTCTGTCGAAGAATTTCCAAACTTATCTTAGGTTTCTCATAGTGGCGAATGATGTTTTTATTATTTTGTTGATTTGTGGTTGCATGGTACAGCCTGTGTCTATCAGCACTCTGAGGAGTTTTAGCATGGATTGAATGGGGTATGAGATCAAGTTTATTACTAGGTTAGTCAAGATTGGGGTTTTGCTGTTTTCAAGGAGGATAAAGTTTGTTTTGTCCGGGTTAGGTTTTAGTTTGTGTTCTTTCATCCATGTTGCTTCTGTTTCAAGTGTTCCATGTATTGTGCCTATCATGGATGGCTCAAGTTGATCGAAGGGGAGGAGAATGGTGATATCATCTGCGTAGCTGTAGGAGGTAATGCCTAGTTTGTCTAGGTAGGAGCTTAGGGAGGCAATGTATAGGTTGAAGAATGTGGGAGACAGGGGTGATCCTTGTGGCACTACACATAGGTTGGACCATGGTTCTGATTTTCTTTGTTTTGACTCTATAAGTTCTGGATTGTAAGAATCCTTTAAACCATGTTAGTACTTTTCCTGAAATTCCTATTGAGTCAAGAGTTTGTAAGAGGATGTCGTGGTCTTCTAGATCAAAGGCTGCGGAGAGGTCTAGTTGTATGATAAGCATTTTCTTGCCTGTGCAGAGGTGTTGTCTCGTGATGTCCATGTAGGGTCCTAGTAGGGTCTCAGTGCTAGTAGTTGGTTCTGAGTCAGACTGTGTGGGGGTGGAGTAAGTTGTGGTTTTCTAGGTATACGTTTAGGGCTTTAGCTACTAGGCCTTCCATTAGTTTGACATAAAGTGGGATTGAGGCTATAGGTCTGTAGTTGGATGGTTGTTCCATTGCTCCTTTGGGGTCTTTTAGGATTGGAGTTATGATTTTGCTGAGGTTTTGTGGGAACTGGCCATCTGTGAGTAGGGTTTGTATCCTTTGTAGGAGCAGAGTGCGGAATAGCGTACTGGAGGTTTTCAATAGGTATGGTAGGCAGTGGTTAAGGTCACAGGCTGCGTGACTGTATTTGTTATATAGTTTGTTGAGGTCTGACCATTGTATAGGTGAGAAGTGGGACCAGGTTCTGTCTGCAGCTATCGATTCTTTCTCTGTGGAGGAAATTGAGATTTCTTCTAGGTGAGTAGGTGTTCCATTAAATGTGGCTCTGATATTTGCAATTTTATTTTTGAAGAATGTGGCTAATAATGTGGCTGAGGGAGGGGGAAGTTGTTATTGGTCAGATATGGTGTGGTGTTTGTGAGTTCTTTTAGTAATTGGAATAACTTTTTTGTGTCTTGGGATCCTTCTATTTGCTTTGTGTAGTATGTCATTCTTTTTTCTTTCAGCTTTTGTTTGTATTTTTGGTGTAGTGTTCTCCATGCTGTTTTTGTGGAATCTAGGCTACTTTTTCTCCATTTTCTTTCTGGTTGTCTGCATTGTCTTTTTGAGTTGGAGTAGTTTATTGTCAAACCATTTGTCTGATTTTCTATGGATTCTGGTTTTGGATTATTCTGGGGCAAACTCATCTAGAGTTGCTGTACTTAGAAGGCTCCATTGTGAGATGAAGTCTTTTGGGGTTGTAGTCTTGGATTATGGTATCTGTTTTTGTCCAGAATTTGGTGGGGTCGATGTGTTGACGTGAGTTTGTAAGTTAACTTTTTGTGTAATTGGTGTAAATCTACTGAAGAGAGCTTTAAACTAGTAGTGATGGGGCAGGGTGATCAAAGTCCCCAGGTGAGTATAAGCCCTCAGGTAAGTAAATCACTGAATACTTCTACATGGATGGAAAAAGGGGGCAATGTCTGGAAAGCAGTATATACTAATGCTCAAAGTATGGGAAATAAGATTCTGGATCCAGAAGCTGTGATGGGAGGAAGATGAGTTGGATTATAGTGGTCATCACAGAGACATGGTTCATGGAGTAGTAACATTGAAACATAGATAGATGACGGCAGAAAAGGGCTACAGCCCATCAATGTCTGCCCACTCTGCTTACCCACCCCCCTTGTCTATGCCCTAATGACCCAATTTCCTTATCTTGACCCTCGTAGGGATCCCACATGGGTATCCCATTTATTCTTAAAGTGTGGCACGCTGTCTGCCTCGATCACCTGCACTGGAAGCTTGTTCCAATGATCAACCACTCTCTCTGTGAAGAAATACTTTCTGGTGTCGCCATGAAATTTTCTGCCCCTGAGTTTGAGCGGGTGCCCTCTTGTGGCCGAGGGTCCCTTGAGAAAGAAAATATCATCTTCCACTTCGACACGTCCCATGAGGTACTTAAATGTTTCGATCATGTCTCCCCTCTTCCTACGTTCCTCAAGAGTGTAGAGCTGCAATTTGTTCAGTCTCTCTTCGTACGAGAGACCCTTGAGCCCCGAGATCATCCTGGTGGCCGTCCGTTGAACCGATTCAATTCTGCGCACATCTTTACTGTAATGTGGCCTCCAGAATTGCACACAGTACTCCAGATGAGGTCTCACCATGGCCCTGTACAACGGCATTATGACTTCAGGCTTTCGGCTGACGAAACTTCTATTGATACAACCCAATATCTGCCTTGCCTTAGATGAAGCCTTCTCCACTTGATTGGCAGTTTTCATGTCTGCACTGATGATTACTCCTAAATCTCGTTCTGCTGAAGTCCTAGTTAAAGTTTCTCCGTTCAAGAAGTACGTCCTGCATGGATTTCCGCTTCCGAGGTGCATGACCTTACATTTCTTAGCATTGAAGCCTAGCTGCCAGGTTGAGGACCAACTTTCCAATGTAAGCAGGTCCTGCGCCATATAATTCTGTAAACTGCATTCACTTACTATATTACATGACTGGGATATGTAGTTATACTGGGTTATAATCTGTTCAGGAAAGACAGGGTAGAACGAAAAGGAGGGGGAGTAGCATTATATGATAAAGATCATATTAAAGCCACACAATTGCAGGATCTGCAGGGCAAGTAAGAGGTATTGTGGATCAATTTGGAAAGAGGGAATGGTAAATATATTTACATTGGTCTTCATAGACGGAAGAAGTGGACAGAAATTTAATAGTAGATTATATCAAAAAAAGGGGAAGTTTTATTAGTAGGTGATTTTAACATGACAGATGTTGATAGGGGTATCCCTCTTGCAGGATCTTCTAGAAGTAGAGAGATCCTGGATTCTCTACAAAGAGAACTATTCCAGCAGTTGGTACTGGAACCAATGCGTTATGGGGGTCATACTGGACTTAGTGCTTACAAACGGAGAAAGTGTTTCTGAAGTAACAGTGGGGTGATCTGGCATCCAGTGATCACTGCATGGTATGGTTTAATATTGAGACTGGTATAGAGAGGGCACATTCAAAAGTAAATGTTCTAGAATTTAAAAAAATGAACTTTGTTCGGAGGGGGATTACGTTAAGTAATTGTCTGGATGGGAACATCTGGAAGGAGTAGAAATTCAGTGGGCAAAACTGAAAAGAGTTATTGTAAAGGTGACAGATCTTTTTGTGAGGCAAGTAAGTAAAAGAGGAAAAGAAGGCCGCTTTGGTTCTCAAAAGTAGTAGTTGAGAAGGTAAGGAATAAGAGGATAGCTTTCATTAACTACAAAAGATTGCAGAAAGAGGAAGACAGGCAAAAATATCTGGAAAAGTTAGGAGAGGCAGGTTGAGTAGTCAGGAAAGCAAAGATACAAATGGAAGAAAAAATAACTGATACGATATCAGTGAAAGGAAGAAGTGCAAAAGTGGCATTGTGAGACTCAAAAGTGAAGGTGAAAAATATGTAGAAGCTGTTAAAGAAAAGGCTGAAGTGCTTAACAAATATTGCTGTTCTGTGTACACAGGTGAAGTACTGGGAGCAGAACTGCAGAAGATAAATGCGAATAGGGATGGAGTAGTGGTAGATCCTGATTGATTTTTAGAGGATTGTGTTCAAGAGGAGCTAGCTAAATTAAAGGTAGACAAAGCGATGGGGCCGGATGGTTTAAATCCGAGGGTACAAAAGGAAGTTAGGGAAGTTCTGGTGGATCTACTGACTGATCTTTTCAATGCTTCTCTAGAGTTGGTAGTGGTTCCGGAGGACTGGAGAAGGGCAGATGTGGTCCCTCTACACAAAAGTGGAAGTAAGAAAAAAGCAGGTAATTACAGGTCAGTAAGTCTGACTTCTGTGGTAAGCAAATTAGTGGAAACGATTTTAAAACAGAGAATGGTGAAGTTTCTGGAATCCTGTGGATTACAAGACCAAAGGCAACATGGATTCATTAGAGGTACGTCTTGTCAGACAAATCTGATCAATTTTTTTTATCTGGGTGACCAGAGAATTGGATAGATGGAATATGCTAGACGTAGTATATTTAGATTTTAGCAAAGCCTTTGACAGTGTTCCACACAGATGTCTAATAAATAAACTGAGTGCCCTCGGGATGGGCCCCAAAGTGACAGACTGGGTCAGGAACTGGTTGAGTGGAAGATGACAGAGGGTAGTGGTCAATAGAGATTGTGCTGAGGAAAGGGATGTTACCAGTAGTGTGCCTCAAGGTTCTGTTCTTGGGCCTATTCTTTTTAACAATTCTATAAGCGATATTGCTGAAAGGCCTTTGGGTAAGATTTGACTCTTTGCGGATGGTACCAAAATCTGCAATAGAGTAGATACCCCAGATGGTGTGAATGACACGAAGAAAGACCTAGTGAAGCTTGAATAGTCTGAAATTTGGCAGCTAAAATTTAATGCTAAGAAATGTAAGGTCATGCTTTTGGGCTGCAAAAACCTGAAGGAACAGTACTGTTTAGGGGGCAAAGAATTTATGTGCACGACAAAAGAATGCAATTTGGGTGTGATTGTTCCTTGACCTCATGTTACTCTTCCCCCTGCTTTCCTATTATAAATTGTATTTCCTCCCTCTCATCCTACTGTATCGCATGTTTTTATCAATATTTTAGTGTTTATTGTATTTCTCCTCTAATACTATTAGTTATTTGTATCCATAATAATTTTATTGTAAGCTGCTTAGCTGTAATATGATTTGTGGGATAGCAAATATAAATAAACTTGAAACTTGATGTTCTTAAGGTAGCCAAACAGGTTGAAAAGGTGACGGTGAAAGCTAAAAGGTGCTAGGGTGCATAGGAAGAGGTATGGCTAGTAGGAAGGAGGTATTTATGCCCCTGTATAAGTCTCTAGTGAGACCTTAATTAGAATATTGTGTACAATTCTAGAGGCCACACTTTCAAAAAGATATAAAAAGGATGGCATCGGACCAGAGGAAGGCTACTAAAATTATGCATGGTCTACATAAGGCATATATTGACTACTTAAAGATCTCAATATGTATACTTTGTAGGAAATGTGAGAGAGGGGAGATATTATAGAAACATTTAAATACCTAAGTGGCACAAATGCGCATGAGTCAAGTCTCTTTCATTTTGAAAGGAAGCTCTGAAATGAGAAGGTATAGAATGAAATTAAGAGGTGATAGGCTCAGGAGTAGTCTAAGGAAATACCTTTTTATACAGTGGATGGTAGATGGTGGCACAGTCTCCCGGAAGAGGTGATGGAGACAAGAGACTGTGTTTGAATTCAAGAAAGTCTGGGATAGGCACATGGGATCTCTTAGAGAGAGGAAGAGATAATGGTTACTGCGGATGGGCCATTTGGCCTTTATCTGCCATCATGTTTCTTTTTGTTTTCAGTGCTTACTTATATGGGCTTCCAAGGTTGGTTTTTGCAAGCCCTTCAAACTTTATAAACTTCTCCACAAGCTTGTGTACTGGTTATTAGAGTTTGTTCTTCATTATTTGCTATCTCAAGGGGCATGCAGCTGGGCTGTCCTTTATTGCCATTATTGTTGTTTTTATCATTGGAACCTCTGCTGCATGCTCTGACCTCATCAGGGGAGTGGGGGTGGGGTGGGCTGGAGATCTGGGATCTCGATTGCTTCTCACCAGATTAAGGTACTAACTTGCAGATGATCTGCTAGCTATATTGACGAATCCCCAGATGTCTCTTCCATATTTATTATCCTGTAAAGATAAATATGATACTTTCTCTGGTTTTACTCTTAATTTATTCAAATCTAAAGTACTGCCAGTGTTGTCTGAAGAAATACGCACTGCATGACAGGCACTTTTTCTTTACAGTGGGTGGGAAATACGTTTAAAAACGTTAGAGTCATTATTTCGGTTCAACTTCCAAGTCTGTATGATCTAAATGTGCAGCTTTTGTTGCAAGAATCTTGTGTGAAACTGGATCTATGATGCGCCTGTGGAAACCAACAATGTTCAAAATCCTTGTTTTATTTCTTCAATAACATAAAATATTGTCCACATTGGTATAAAAATAGGCCCACAGAGAAACAATGGCAAACTAAAATGAAAACAGAAACTGTGGAAACCAATAATGGAACCGGATTCATTCATTTAAGATGATACTGGCACCGTGTTGGTTATATATTTTTCAAATGCTTCCATTTATTTTTTTTTTTTTTTTCAAAACGAAAGAGAAAAAGAAATTGCACAACATCATGCAAACATGTTTAGCAAGAAAAGTGAGCAAGTCTCCCTCTTTCAGTTCTTCAAAGTCCAAAGCTATATGGGGGTTTGGGTCTTTTGAATCTGACGTTTTTAACAATGGCTTGTTCTGTGTGTCACATTAGCAATTGGTTCCATAATGCTCAGAATTTTTCTGTTAACACTTTTGGAATTACAGATGACTGACCGTAGTGTATTTTAGTTGTTTTTTTTTTGACATGCAATGGGCCTTTGCCCTCCACAGGATCCTCAGGGACTCTAATCTAGAGATTGACACGGTGAGTAGAATTCATCACTGTTTCGGTCCAGCAGATAGCCACATGAATACACACCCATGTCATTCTTTAGTGTCTATCTCAATCTCAGTCCCTCTACACCAGCATTATTTAATGCAAGGCTTGAGGGTCAGTTTTTGTGCATATTCATACTCTGATTCTTCCACCTCTCCTTAAAGAATGGGCATTGGGATGGTTTCCCACAGTTAATCAGTGGGGACTAGAACAGTGATGTATTTCTGTCATCATATCATTCTCTACTCTCATCTATTGCCTTCAGCAGCTGCAGCATGGCAGTGGGTTTGAAGACATCAACATTTCTCCACAAAAATTACTCCATATGTAGCTATCTGCTTTAACCCATATTTTTTCCCCCAGGACAATCTGCCCTTGCATTTTGCTGATGAAATGCTAAAGGCATATAAGTACTTATTTCATGAGGTGACTTTGGGGACTTAAAACAATAATTTTTCTCTGTCCTCCAGGGATGTGTTCCCCTATCTTCAGATAAACATTAGGGACTAGTCTTCCTTAGAAGGATTTAAGTGAAGATGCTCAGGAGCACTGTTCCCTCTAAGCTCTGCGTGCGCACACAACTTGCCGAACCCGCACACACAAATTAAAATAGCGCATACAAAAAAATTAATATTTGCTAAATGATTTTCACTGCTAAAATGAAATGTTGCAGAAGACAGCTGTTCCGATTTTCCCATTTATCACATTTATTGAAGCGCTAAATATAAATTTTAAGTCATTCACGTGATTCCGTTATCTTTAGCAGTTGAACTTGACATGTCACGTGCCCCATAGGGCCATAGCCTATGGCCCATAGGAATATGAAACACTTCCGATTCTTTGAATTACCTGAAGTTCCGCCATATTGTTTATTTCGTGGAATTGTAGTGTGCAGCGTGGTACTGCGGTTGTATAACTGTATTCATTTATTAAATTGCAACCAGATATAACTCTTAAAATGTCTAAACCACGAATGGTGAAAAGTGTAAAACGCAAGAGAGCTGCAACAGCTTTTAGGTCTGAATGGCTTGAAGAAAATTGTTGAAACGGAGACACCGGAATCTCAAAATACAATGCATGTTCGACTGTGTGAAATATTTACCTATGATGAAGACGATGGAGTTGTGTGTTGTTATTGTAAAGATGCCAAAGCAACTGGAAAATTCTCTACTGGAAAAATATGGGATGATGTTTGGAAACTGGACTTTCTGAAATGCCATCTATCAAGTAAATCTCATACCGACAGTATTAGGAAACTCAGAAGTAAAAATCCGAATTTAAGAGGGGGACTGGTTAACATGTTGCTTGAAAGCCCAACCAAAAAAGAAAACGGGCAAATTAGTAATGAATGGAAGCGTTCCAGTCCTGATGAAATTAAGGTTCTTGTCAAGAGTGTTGTGCTGGCCATTAAGATGAATATCTCAATGCTCTCTGTTCAAGATATCAATGAGCACATGGCGAAGTATGTTAGTATACCTGATAGCTGGAGAAGCAAAAACTATGTGTTTGAATTTCTTGAAATTATCAATGGCATCGTGCAAGATGATCGTATGGCAGACATTAAATTAGCAAGGTATCATACGTTAACTGATGAAAACACAGGCATTTCTGTCATCAAGTACTTAATATTCTACTTTAAGTATCGGCCAGTCAATTCAAATGAGTATAGGACATCATTTGGTGGAATGCTACATCAATAGTAACAGCAATTAGGGAATTCTATAGGAAACATGAACTTGACCTGAATAAAATGGTTATGTTCACCTCTGATGGTGCCTCTGTTATGTTGGGCAAAATAGATGGCATTGCAGCACAGCTGAGAAAAGACATTCCACATTTAGTGCAGCAACATTGTGTTGCACATCGGGAAGATTTGGGACTTTCTGATTCATGGAAAGAAGTAAAATTGATGAAAGAAGTAGAAACTGTAATGAGAACTGTGTACACGGTGTTCTGTCGGTCTTCTACTAAATTATGCAAATTTCAAGAAATAGCAGATACATCTGAATGTGAATCAATTGCTTTCAGACCTCTGAATGAAGTGCGCTGGTTATCTAGACACTTTGCACTTAAAGCAATTATTCGAAATTATGATCCCCTGTTAAAATATTTTGAAGAAGACAAAGCTAATGATCCTATTGCAAAGTACTGCTATAAGAAGCTGGACAGTGAACAATTTCATATTACACTTGAAGTTTTGAATGATGTCTTATCAGAACTGGCTTCCTTAACCATGGCATTTCAGAAACATAGTTTGACACCATTGGAAGCTTATCATCTTGCACAGGGTAAGTTGAACAAACTTCGAATGCAATACTTAGGCGACAAGGTTAAGTGGAGTGATAAAGTCAACAGTCTTCTTGACAACAGGATGAGGTCTGGAGAAAAAGTTTCAGTGGATACTAATTCCATATTAACCTTCATCAACATCCTATGTTTGCATCTGGGTGAAAGATTTCCTGAAAATGAAGTTGACTGTACAGTAATATCACAATGCAACTTTGACTTCGGAAATGGACATATCAGATCTCTTTGTTTAAAGTATAAACAATTTCTTCCGGAGGAAAGTGTTATTATTCAGCAATACAATGACTTTAAATTCCTTGTTGCAGAAAAAAATCAAAAGCAATCTGATAAACAGCTTTCCAGATATGACGAAATTGCATTTCAGAATGATCAATTCGCAGATTTAGCAAAATTGATGGACATTGGTGCCACATTCTTAGCATCTAGTTCAGATTGTGAGCGTGGTTTTAGTCTAATGAACAATTTGAAGAATAAACAAAGGAATTATTTACATTTAGAGCATTTGGAAATGCTGATGTGTGTTAAGTCACCTTCAAGATGGAGGCTCAACAGATCTTGACAGAATTTATTCGGACTGGATAAATATGAAAGATCGCAGGGAAAAACTTTGAAAACTAAATTGCTGTTATTTTCTAAATTTTAATTATAAAGTACAATGATACCTTATTTATAGGTAGCGCTCAATGAAACATTTCAATGAAACATAATTTATGTTTATTGAAATGAGACTTTATGTTACATAAAGTGTAACTAAAATTACATTGTGTTTTCGTTAATTCAGACTAAACTCAAAGACCTGCCCATAACTGAACTCCGGGCCCTCTGGTAATCATTTTATAGCGCACACAAATTTAGTTTTTCTTTAAAATGTGCACAGATGAAATTTTTTACGTACAGAGAACATAAGAACATAAGCAGTGCCTCTGCCGGGTCAGACCAGAGGTCCATCCCGCCCAGCAGTCCGCCCCCGCGGCGGCCCAACAGGTCATGACCTGCCTTAATCACCAGAAGGGGCCCCCTTGCCCCCTAGGTTTCTCATCGAAGTCCTATCTTCCCATCAATGTCCTAACCCTCCGGCCTTGCACCTGCACGACCTGGTGAGCTGTCTATACTTATGCAACACCCCAGCACCTCCCTCAGTACCCCACGATCCCCTTTTCCCTCAGGAATCTGTCCAATCCCTGTTTGAATCCCTGTACTGTACTCTGCCGGATCACTTCCTCCGGGAGCGCATTCCATTTGTCCACGACCCTTTGGGTGAAGAAAAACTTCCTTGCATTTGATTTGAACCTATCTCCCTTCAGTTTCTCTGAGTGCCCCCTCGTACCTGTCGTCCCTTTTAGTCTGAAGAACCTGTCCCTGTCCACCCTCTCTATGCCCCTAAGTATTTTGAAGGTCTCTATCATATCCCCCCTGAGCCTCCTCTTTTCCAGAGAGAAGAGCCCCAGTTTATCCAGCCTCTCAGCATATGGGCAGTTTTCCAGCCCTCTTACCAGTTTCGTTGCCCTCCTTTGGACTCTCTCAAGAACTGCCATGTCCTTCTTGAGGTGCGGCAACCAATATTGAACGCAGTATTCCAGATGTGGGCGCACCATCGCTCGATACAGCGGCATGATGACTTCCCGCATCCTGGTTGATATGCCCCTCTTGATGATGCCCAGCATCCTGTTGGCTTTCTTCGAGGCTGCTGCACACTGTGCAGATGGTTTCATGGATGGATCCACTAGCACACCCAAGTCTCTCTCAAGTCCGGTGTCTTCCAGCAATCTCCCCCCCATTTTATACTCGAACAACAGGTTCTTTTTCCCTATGTGCATGACCTTGCATTTATCTACGTTAAAGCGCATTTGCCATTTGTTTGCCCAGTCCTCCAGCTTATCGAGGCCCCTTTGCAGTCCTCACACTCCTCCCTGGTCCTAACTCTGGCGCAGAGCTTGGTATCGTCTGCAAATTTTATAACCTCACACTTTGCCTCCGTTTCCAGGTCATTGATAAATATGTTGAAGAGTAGCGGCCCCAGCACCGATCCCTGCGGCACACCGCTCGTGACTCCCCGCCAGTCAGAATATTGGCCCTTTACTCCGACCCTCTGTAGTCTACCTGACAGACAGTGCTTGATCCATCTGTGTACATCCCCGCCCACCCCGTGGTTCCACAGCTTCCTAAGCAGCCTTTCATGTGGCACCTTGTCAAAGGCCTTTTGAAAATTGAGGTAAATGATGTCTATGGGTTCCCCTTTGTCCACCTGACTGCTTATTCCCTCAAAGAAGTACAGAAGGTTTGTCAGGCATGACCTTCCCTTACAGAATCCGTGCTGGCTTGTCCGCAGTAGGCCATTTTTCTCGATGTGCTCGCAAATGCTGTCCTTGATCATTGCTTCCACCATCTTCCCTATAACTGAAGTCAGGCTCACCGGCCTGTAGTTCCCGGGGTCACCTCAAGATCCCTTCTTAAAGATAGGTGTGACATTCGCCAGTTTCCAGTCCTCTGGTACCTCTCCAGTTTTCAAGGATAGGTTGCAAACATGCTGGATTGCGCCCGCTATTTCCTGACTTAGTTCCTTTAGAACCCTTGGGTGGATCCCGTCCGGTCCCGGTGATTTGCCGCTTTTCAGTCTGTCAATCTGCTTGAGGACATCCTCCCGACTTACCTCTATATGCCCCAATCTTTTGGCCTGCTCCCCACTCATGAGCTCCTCTGAGTCCGGTATATTGGACGTGTCCTCGCTCGTGAAGACCGACGAGAAGAACGTGTTCAACCTCTCAGCTACCTCTTTATTCTCCTTAATCACTCCCTTCCTATCCCCATCGTCCAATGGCCCCACCTCCTCTCTCACTGGTTGCTTCCCCTTTACGTAACTGAAGAATGCCTTGAAGTTTTTCGCCTCCCTGGCCAGCCCCTCCTCGTATTTCCCTTTTGCTTTTCTAATCTCTCGGTGGCATTCCTTTTGGCATTTCCTGTGCTCCTGGTGATTTTCCTCCGTTGGATCCCTTTTCCATTTCCGGAAGGACACTTTCTTGTCACTGATTACCTTCTTTACTTCATGTGTCATCCAAACCGGGTCTTTTGACCGCTTGTTCTTGCGGCCTTTCCTGAAACTGGGGATGTACAGTTTTTGCGCTTCCTGCAGTGTGTCCCTGAGAAGGGTCCAGGCGCTCCCTACAGTCTCCATCCTAAAGCCGTTCCTGAGCTTCCTCCCCACCATTTTCCTCATAGCAACATAGTTCCCTTTCCTGAAGTTGAGCGCAGTCGTTGCGGTCCTCCCCACTATGGGTGACCCCCTTTCTAATGTGAATCTGATCACGTTGTGATCACTGTTGCCTAGTGTTCCTCCCACTTCTACCCCTCTTGCAGGCCCCCCTAATCCGTTAAGGATGAGGTCAAGAGTAGCATCCCCTCGCGTCGGTTCCTTGACTAGTTGCTCCATGAAGCAGTCCCTCACAGCTTCTACGAATCCTGCTTCCCTCGTGGAGTTGGAGTGTCCCGTACTCCAGTCTATCCCCGGGTAGTTGAAGTCCCCCATCACTGTTACACTTCCAGTCCTGCATTCCTGTCTCAGTTCTGCTTCCAAGTCTTGTCCTATTGTTTCTGACACACCAGGCGGGCGATAATACAGCCCCAGCTTTATGTCTGCACTCTTCTTTCCCGGCAATTTGACCCATAGCGATTCTAGCTCCTCTGCCTTTGTTGCCGTATCGATCCCAATCGAGTAGATATAGTCCTTTATATACAGCGCTATGCCTCCCCCCTTCTTGTGGGTCCTGTCCCTCCTGTAGAGCTTGTACCCTGGCAGCGCCACATCCCATTGATTTTCCTCTGTCCACCAGGTTTCTGTAATTCCTATTATATCCAGGTCCTCCCCCTTGGCCATGACTTCCAGTTCACCCATCTTAGCCATGAGGCTTCTTGCATTTGCGTATAAGCACTGTAGGTCCCGGTGTTTGTCCTCCACCTCTGCCTTTACCTGGGCCGCTTTCCCTTGGGTCTCGGGCCGTTTTCCCGCTCCCGGTGCCTCTGCTGTGCCCTCCGCCTTTACCCTCGCAACTCTCTTCCTCCCCATGTCCCCTCCACCCCACCTCCCCGCTTTTCCCTGGGGAGTACCAGCCCCCTCCTGTGCTATCGTCCCCTGAGCCTTGGTTTGTTCCCCCTTGCCTTGTGTCTCCCCTTTGCCCTGTGGCTCCACCTTATTGCCTTCTGTTTGCACCCTGGTGCCATCTTGTCCTCCTGAATCCCCTGTTTTCCCCTTAGACTTCTCCCAGCAAGTTGCTGTTACCTGGTGTTTCCCTCGCTGTCTGATCGCGAGTTCCATCGGACCCCCGTCCTCCTCCCTGCAGTCAGCCCATTCAGCATCTTTTCTTGATACTGCTGTCCGAAGCGTCATCAGGTCAGCTGTCGGCTTTCCCCCTCTCTGTAGTTTAAAGCCCTCTCGATCTCCTTCTTTACGTTGGCTGCTAGTATTCTTGTTCCCGCCGTGCTCAGGTGCAGGCCATCCCGCCTGTAGAGCTTGCTCTTTCCCCAGAAGGACGACCAGTTCCTCACAAAGTGGAAGCCCTCCTCCTTGCACCACCTCCTCAGCCACGCATTCACCTCCTGGAGCTCGGCCTGCCTCCTTGCATCTGCCCTCGGGACCGGCAGGATCTCCGAGAATGCTATCCTCTGTGACCTCCGTTTCAGCTTCCTTCCCAGGACCCTGAACTGGTCTGTTAGCACAGGCATGCTGAAATTCCTCCGGCTCACATCATTTGTTCCGACGTGGACAATTACTGCTGTCTCCTCCGTTTCGGCTCCGTCCAAGATCCTCTCGATTCTGTCGGCAATGTCCTTTGTCCTGGCCCCAGGGAGACATGTCACCAGCCGGTCCTCTCGACCTCCGGCTACGTGACTGTCCACCTCCCTCAGGATCGAGTCTCCCACAACAATTGCAGTCTTTCCCTTCCTTAAGAGCCTCCTCTGCCTCAGGTCCGTGTCCATGGTGAATCTGGGCGCTCCTCCCTCGGGGTCCTTGGCCTCCTCTGCCCTCCTGGCCTCTCCACTAGGTCCATCCTCTGGTGGGTCCTGGCTCTCGTCTGATGACACCTGTCTGAGTTGCTGCTGGTTCTGCTCCTCGACCCTCCTGTAGCTCTCCTCGATGAATCTCTCAAGGTCCCTCACCTGATCTTCAATGGAGCTGTTTCTGTCTGGATCCTCAGACGCCTGACATGGCTCCTCTGAAGCGTGCAGCCCCTCCAGGTCCTGAACCCTGGCCTGCAATCTCGCGACCTCATACTTCAGGCCTTCCAGCTCCCGGCATCGACCGCATATGTACTCCCGCCTTCCCGAGGGGAGGTAGTCGTACATATGGCACCCCATGCAGTATACTGGAAAGCTCTGGTGTATTCCGGCTGCCTCCATTTCCATCTTATCTGCTCCGCTCTCCGGTCTCCCTCAGCTCTCTGCTCTGCTCCTTTGGTCCGTCTATTTGCTCTCCGCTCTCTCGTCTGCCTGTTCTGCTCTCTCCTCTCTGCTCTCTCCTCTGGCTCTCATCACTCTGGTCTCCTCTGATCTGTTGGTGTCCTCACTCCCTCGCTCTCCCTCCGCCTGCTGCTGCTGTGTCCTCTCTCCCTCTGCCTGGTGCTGCTGTGTCCCCTCTCCCACTCTCACTCTCCGCCTGCTGCTGCTGTGTCCTCTCTCCCTCTGCCTGATGCTGCTGTGTCCCCTCTCCCACTCTCACTCTCCGCCTGCTGCTGCTGTGTCCTCTCTCCCTCTGCCTGCTGCTGCTGTGACCTCTCACCCACACTCACTCTCTGCCTCTGGTTGTGTGCTCACCTCACACCCACACTCACTCTCTGCCTCTGGTTGTGTGCTGACCTTGGTGTAGTGCCTATGAAAAATTAGAGGGAACATTGCTCAGGAGGAATTTGCTCCATTGTATACTCTGGGTGCTCAGAACAGTGTCTCCCTGTCTTATCACTGTAGATACCTTCAAGACACTACTTCAGAATTGGACTTCCAGAAATATGCTAATGCCTGAAATGGGGATCTAAATACAAGTCTTACGGAAACACAATATAAAGCTTATGTTCTGGGCATTCGATCAGTGATGGATAATGTTTTATGCTGGGAATTACAGTACAAGTTCACCTTGTTCTTATACATATCTCCACAATGTGCCCAATATGTGAGCCTTTCTAATTGTTCAAAATGTCATTCTTTGATGGCCACAGTGGGTCAAGTGTTTTATTTATGTCTTAGATTTTCAATTTTTGGAAATGACTGACACGCTATTTATCTACTCTTTGGGTCTGTGGAGTAAAAATTACTTCTCTTTGATGACATCACTGTGCAGTGTCCCATCCCCTAAGGGTTTTAAACATTTCTTGAAACGAGCTTTTTTGTTAGGAAAAATAATCTGATCTTTTATACTAGCTAGTTGGGGTTGGGGGGTTGTTCGCTGTGGCTGTTGATTATTTGAAAATGTGTTATCTTTTCTGCTGATGATTTGTTTCAGTAAACATGATTTAATAAGGGGCTGAAATCAAGGGGAGGGAAGAATGCAAGAGGGTAGGCAGGATTGAATAAAGGGTATGTAATGACAAAAAATCCACAATGTTGCAAATATGATACTATCTTCATCCAATTTGACCTGAGCAGAAAAACATAAGATATCAGGAGAACAGATGGTGGGATGGAGAGAGGCAATTTAGGAAACTTTTCTTCCCCTTTCACTATCTTAAAAAGGAGGCAAGTAATGTGCCCTAGATATTGGTGGACATATGTTTTCAGGAATCTATATTTCATATCTTTTGAACATATCAACAAATGTAGTCACCTTTTTTAGAAAGTGGCACTCTCCAACTTCCTATTTAAACAGGGACGTAGCTACCATTGAGCGATCCTAACAAAATGCCCAAGGCCACCCAACGGTAGGGGCCGCCTGCAGTTGAACCTTCTCTTCCACATGCCATGATGCAGCACCTCCCGCGCTCAGCTACTTACCCACCTACTAGGTTCTCCATAGTTAGTGTCTGACCAGCAGGACCTATCCTCTGCCACATCACGCCATGCTGGTGCAAGTTCCTGTGGGTGGCACACAGCAGAGGATAGGTCTCGCTGGTCAGAGAGGCAGCCTTTAGAGCTGTCTTTGCTGTAGCTGTGGAGGACCTGGCAGATGGGTAAGTATCTGAACATGACAGGGGGAAGCCTATCTCTGTCCTCTATCCAGGGCTACTGAGTCCCAGCTTTGTTGCTATATTAAAGTATCTTTCACCAACTTACACTATTTTCTGAATTATTCTATCTTTGATCACAGCTTTGTCTATTCTAACCATTTCTTAATACATTAAATATATAAAGTTAGTTTATTTTGTATGTTGTTTTGGCTAGACTGTAAGCTCTAGGTAACTGGAATCACTAATATATTTGTACACGTCTAGCAAAGCAATAGAAATTATAAATAGCAGTAGCATTATTTAGATTCCTGTGCTTATCTTTTCTTGTGCTCAGATACTTCAGGGGATGAAAAGAAGAGCTTGGATTTGTTAGCAGCTTTGCCGACACCTCCCCATAATCAGACTGAGGATGTCAGGTATGCAGGGTTTGTGGGAGATGCTGTGTAGATACAGCGGTCCTATGGGAGGTATTATTCACTGTCAGAATTAGGTCACAACTTGTTTTTCTCCTTTTTCCCTTGCAGAATGGAAAGTGATGATGAAAGCGATAGTCCTTACAGCTTTGTGCCTGCCTCATCTCCTGAAAGCATTCTAGGAGAAGAGACTACACAATTCTCATTTCTAACTGAGATGGAAGAAGAGAGAGAGGATCGAGCAGTGTCCCCTGTGATACCAATTATCCCTCACTCTCGCATCCCAGGTCAGTGAAAAGGATAGCCCCTTGGGTGCACCCAGATTTTAAGGGCAGAGATGCCCCTGTGTCTGTGTTTGGTCATTGTAGACACATTGTACACCCTCATTTAAAATCAACATTTTTGGGTTAATATTTAGAGATTCCTGTACCTCGGTGTACCTCAGTTTTGTGCTGCTGTGCAGTGCAGAAGTATTAATCCAAACGTGCATGCTTATGTTTAATATACATACATCTCCTGTAGTTCTTCCAGATACCAAGTCTTATGACAATCCGAGCACTCTCCCTGAACATGCTGGGAAAGTGGTGGTGACGACAGCAACCGCAGTACAGGGTGTGTCTTGGGACAAAGGGACAGGGAGTGAAGTCTCAGTCATGCTGACAGTGTCTGCTGCAGCAGCCAAGGTCAGTGCATGTGAACAGGTGGAGAGGAGGATACTGAAAAAAGTGAGAGTATAAAGTTGAGAAGTGTGACATGGTGGGTAAGAGAGAATGTCCATTGTGAAAAAATGGAAAGATGATTCTTGCTCATCAATGATGTGCTGCTCAGCATTTGCATGTAGCAGGAGAGTGTAGTGGTAGGTAACCTGGTCTCCGTTAAGTGCTGTAGGGAAAGGAGTAGCGAAATTCCTCAGCTAAGGAAATAGTATTAAAGAGTAGATCAGAAGTAACCCATTTCAAAATTTAGAATTCCATTCCTATAGCCAGCTGGATTTAGGATATTAATACTTTCTATGTACATACTCTGTGGGGTCAATAGCTTTACAGTAGTAGTTTATGGGTGTGTAGCATAAGTTGTGAGAGTGCTAGGACATGTTCCCTAAGATATATTTGGTTTAGGGATTTTTCTACTTTTTATCTCCAGAGTTTGCCTGGTGTAATGGCGGCTGTTGCTGAGCTTCTGAACATCAAAATTCCAAGTTCTTATGAAGTGCTGTTCCCAGAAAGCCCGGTGCGCAGCACTGTGGAAGGGAAAAAGAGCCAGGCAGATCATGTTGGAGACAGTGAGTACAAATTTCACTTTTCCTGCCACTGCTTCAAATCTCTGTGCTTCTGCAGCACTTTGTGCCTGACCTTTGACCTTCCATTATATTTAGATACTAGTGATGTAAAAGAGGCCTCCCTGCCAGTTGGAAAGTTCCCGGAGAACAGCAAAGATTGGTTGAAACAGTTTGATGCTGTACTGCCTGGCTATACCTTGAAGAATGATGTGGATATCCTGAGTCTTTTTGCACAAGTAAGTGACTCCAGAAGGAAGGGAAGTTTTATGGTGAAGGATACTGAGAAATGGTTAGGGAAGGCAAAGTACATTGGCCAAGTGGGTGATGAGATCCAGCAGCATCAGGAGAGAGTAGCCTCTCAGAGCTCAGGATTCAAACAGCAGAACATATATATATATATTCTTTCATAGTGGGTCTCTGCAAAGGTCTATCATTATTTTCTTGCGTGCTTTGCCTATTTCTAACCTCTCCTTTCTAAAATAACAGAAAATTGTGGCAATCAATTTTTAAAATTAGTTTACAAGACTAATGCACTTCATATCAAATAATTAGATTTTCGGGTCTCACAACGCTACTGAATGCACTCTCACTGGTCTCCTTGACTATATCAAAACTCATCTTGATTGGGTCAAATATGTCATCCTCCTCTTTCTGGACATGTCTTTAGGGCTCTCTTGAACCAATCATTTGACTTGAATTTATTCATATATGAGGGTCATTTTATAAATGATACATACTATTTTTATGTAATTTATATGTTTTATTTTTTTTTTCAAGTATTTCTTTACAATCCTTCAATATAGTCTCCCTGCTTTGCAGTGACCGAGTCCCAACGTCCAGGAAGCTTCATTATTCCATCCAAGACATCGTTTTTGTTCAGTTGCCGAATGGCTTGGGTACCAGCAGAAGAAAGCTCTTCCAGAGATACAAAACGATGTCCACGCATAAGTTGTTTCAACTTTGGAAAAAGGTCGAAGTCTGGTGGACTCATGTCTGGACTGTAGGGAGCATAAGGTAACACCTTCCAGCCGTATTTGTGTAGTTTTTCATTGATGACATTCCCTATGTGCGGGCGAGCGTTGTCGTAAAGAATGAGTGGCCCAGCCAAGAGCAACTGAGGTCGGGTTTTGTGCATTTTTCTGCGCATTTTTTGCAAAAAATTATGATAATACACTGCTGTGACACTTCTTCCACATGGAATTTTGTCTGTGATGATGATGCCTTCATGATCATAAGCAAAAATCATCATTTTTTGACTTTTGATTGAGCTCGTTTAAATTTTTTGGGTCGTTGGGAAGATGGAGTTCTCCACCATCAATGAAAAACTATGCAAATACAGCTGGGAGGTGTTACCTCATGCTCCCTAAAGTCCAGACGAGTCCACCAAACTTCGACCTTTTTCCAAAGTTGAAACAACCTATGCGTGGCCACTGTTTTGCATCTCTGAAAGGAGCTTTCTTCCCCCGGTACCCGAGCCATTCGGCAACTGAACAAAAACGGTATCTTGGATGGAATAATGAAGCTTCCCGAATGCTGGAACTCGGTCATTGCAAAGCAGGGAGACTATATTGAAGGATTGTGAAAAAAATACTTGAAAAAAATAAAACATGTAAATTAAAAATAATAGTGTGCATTATTTATGAAATGACCCTCATATATTGATTTGTTATACTACCTGTACCAATTCAAGGATCTAAGCAGTTTACATAATAAAATAAATCATGAAAGGAAAGGAATTCCAAAATTTAAAGGAACACCATACATTCAGACACAAATACACCGTATAATA
Organism: Geotrypetes seraphini; assembly: GCF_902459505.1. Taxonomy (NCBI): domain Eukaryota; kingdom Metazoa; phylum Chordata; class Amphibia; order Gymnophiona; family Dermophiidae; genus Geotrypetes; species Geotrypetes seraphini. Next base: position 220,221,731 of record NC_047086.1, read on the forward strand.
AAATAAAACTATGCTAACTGTTATCCCCAGATCAACCACTCACAAATCTCAGCTGGACCCACTAGAAGATAAAGAAAAAACGGAGTCTTCAACAATACTTTGAAATGAGAGAATGTTTGTTTTGATCAGATGAAGTCCAGGGGGGAATTCCAGAGAGAAGGCACCAAAAAATTAAAAGCTGTATTCCTAGATGTGCCTATCGCAAGCCTGGAGAACATTCTTTTGGAATCTAAAGAGCATAAAGTGCAGGAAGGAGCATAAAGAGCAGTAGATGATGAAAAATACAAAGGAGCGCCTGAGTGAAAATCACTGTATGCAAGAATTAGAATCTTGAATTTGACTCTAAAGTGAACAGGCAACTAATGTAGATGAGAGAGAAGTGGGGAAATACAGTCATATCTCAGTGCTTTTAAAGAGGAAGTATGCAGCACAGTTTTGAAGCATTTGAAGATGTTTGATCTAAGATACTGGATGCCAGCATAGACAGAATTAGAGTAATCCAGTTTAGAGATGAAAAAAGCATGAATCACTATGTGTATAGAATCAAAATCCAAGAAATCTGTTATGGTGTGTAAAGAACGCCGGACCAGGGAACCAGCCTTGATAACATTAGAGATCTGCTGAGTGAAAGACAACTTATTGTCAATCCAAACCCTTAGATAGCAACAACTACAGACAGGAACAATTGAAAAATTAAATAGTGACAGTGGGATGGATGGGGGGTTTAGTGATCCTGAAATCTAACAAGCTGCTGTTTTATCAGGGTTGAGCTTTAGTTTATGGACTCTTAACCAAATGGCATTTGAACAAAGGCAGACTTGCAATGGTCAAAGGTCAATATTGAAGGGTGAAATGGGGTAGAGAGGTAGAATGTTGTCAGCATACATATAGAACCATGATATGGGACTGAATCAGAGTAGCCAAAGGACTAATAAACATATTGAAAAGTAAAGGTGAAAGAACCAAACCCGTTCGGACCCCATATTTAACAAACATAATCTGGGGATTGCTCTGACCATGTGAAAACACAGAACGAGGGATGTGAGAATGAGGAAGACAACCAACTAAGCACCAAACCGGAGATACCTATTTGAGAGAGTCTAATTCAAGAAAGAGTGGTCTACAAAATCAAATGGAGCTGATAGATCCAAGGATATTGCAAGAGTCATGTACCCTTTGTCCTATGTAAATAGCTAGGAACAGAGGTGTCTGTGGTTTCTGTACTATGTCTCTTCCTGATTGGTGTGGATGTAGAATCTTAGTTTTAGTAACAAAATCCAGCAGTTGAGAGTACATTACATTCTCAGTAATCTTAGAAATAAAGCTTAAGTTGGAAATTGGGCAGAAACTAGAAGCTATAGAAGAATCAAGTGATTGATTCATAAGCATGGGAGTCGCCCAGGCTTTTTTCTAAATGGCTGTAACAGTCCCAATGGTAAGACTGAGTGGGAGTCGCCCAGGCTTTTTTCTAAATGGCTGGAACGGTCCCAATGGTAAGACTGAGTAAGTAAGGCTAGGGTCAACACTATGAGTCCACACATTGGCAATTTGAGCCAATGGGCATGGTGTAAAACATATGTTGTTGTTGTTGTTGTTGTGAAGATAGTCAAAGAGGGAATCAGAAATGACCCCTAGATGACAGGAGGCATTATTTGACACACAGGAAAATCTTCTACTGTCCCAGGGGAATTCACAGGCAGAGAAACAATAGGTATTGAACTACGAAGCTATAGAAGGATCACATGATTGATTCTTAAGTATTGGGAGTCACCAAGGCTTTTTTCAAATGGTTGAAACAGTCCAGGTAGCAGGACTGAGTAATTAAGGCTAGGACCAACGTCATGAGTCCGTGCTTCTTTAAGCGTCTCTCCAAACCAGCACAGCTCACTGATGAGTAATAGCTCACCATGACCAGCAGGTGGAGACTGAGACATAAACTTTTGACTCTAATATAAGAGGGCTGTACAGTCCCAAGTACAATCAGTCTGCTCTCAGTCTCCAGCGGCTGGAGGTGGTAAGCCTATGCAGTCTTCCCTGAGTTAGTGTAGGGCTGTTGGATTTGGTTTTGAGACCTTGTGGTCCCCTTCTTTGGTGCTGTATTGAGCTTGGGGGGGAGGGACCCTTTCGGGGGTTCATCCGACCTCGGGGTTGCCACACTCGACAGGTCGAGTCCCTTCCCCCACCTCCCCAAAATTTTTTCAGTAAATTTTTTCAGCTGTAAGCCTTGTCACTGATACTGGCAAGGCTTAGAGAGCCAGTGGGGTCTATTCTAATTAAAGCTGTATTGTGTGGGGGGGGGAGTCTTGAGGCAATGCTAGTATGAAGGGAAGCCTTGAATTGACCTTAATTGTATTTAATTGCTAACTGGCACTTTATTTTTCAGCTAGTAGCGGTTTTCGCAATGAGCACTTTCAAAGGGAGAAACTGCTTATTATGTTCCCACTGTGAGATCAATGTGGCTGGCTTGTGTTCATGGTGCATCAGCCAGGGATGTTTCTGAAGCTTCTTATTCTGATCAATATCCAAATATCCAACAATATTTCTCTATGTTAGTTGTTACTCTTGTCGGGAGTATTGTTACTGTTATAATTTGCACTTATTAGTTCTGCTTGGCTATTCGGCAGACTGATTGTACTTGGGACTGCACAGCCCACATGTACTACAGCCAAAAGTTTGTCTCAGTCTCCACCTGCTGGTCATGGTGAGCCATTACCCATCAGTGAGCTGTGCCGGTCTGGAGAGACTGAAAGAAAGAAAATTAGCAGGTAAGAACCTAATTTCTCCTTTGGCAATTTAAGCCAGGAGGAAGGTAACAGATCCAATAGGCATGATGTAAAATGCTTGTTAACAGTTGTGAAGGTTGTCAAGTAGGGAATTGAAAATGACCCCTAGATGACAGGAGGCAGAGTTTGATGCAAAGGGGAATCCTCCACTGTCCCAGAGGAATGCAGAGGCGGAGAAATAGTAGGTATTGAAATATGAAGAGAGAGGATTTTGTCCACAAGAACTGGGCTAGGGAATTGGCACCAGGCATGTGTAGTAAGGGGTTCTTCCCAGAAAGCACACTACCAAAACTCTTATCCATGCTGTCATCACCTCTTGCTTAGATTACTGCAATGTACTTCTCTCAGGTCTTCCACTCAACCATCTCTCTCCCCTTCAATTTGTTCAAAATGCTGCTGCACGACTCATATTCTGCGAGAGCTGCCATGCTTACATTACCCCTCTCCTCAAGTCACATCATTGGCTTCCCATCCATTTCTGAATACAGTTCAGACTCCTCTTACTGACTTACAAGTATTCATTCACTCTGTAGTCCTTCAATATATCTCCTCACTTACCTCCACCACCACCACCACCCCCCGTGACCCCCCCCCCCCCGTGAACTCTGTTGGATAAGTCCTTCTTATCTGTACCCTTCTCCTCCACCGCCAACTCTAGACTCCAGCCCTTCTTTCTTGCGGCACAGTATGCCTGGAACAGGCTGCCAGAGTCAATTCATCATGCTCCATCTCTAGCAGTATTCAAATCCAAGCTAAAAGCCCACTTTTTTGAAGCTGCTTTCAACTCTTAACTTCCACTCACTGTCAGACTGCCAGAAACTCCTCAACCCTGAGGATGTCCTGTCTGTCTGTTCAGATTAGATTATAAGCTCGTCTGAGCAGGGGAACGTCTATTGAATGTTAAATGTACAGCACTGCGTACACCTTTCAACACTATAGAAATGATAAATAGTTGTTGTGGTAGTAATAATCTCACTTAGATCTTTTTAACAGATGGTTAAAGGAGCGAAGTTCCTGTCTATACCATGCAAGTAACTCCCCACTACACCTTCCATGCCTTAGCCTGTGCATCCAGGGGGAAAGAGAGAAAGTTTTAAAGGAAAATAAAGGGGCATATGTGGCATGATCATCACAGAGAAAACAGTTTGGCTGTGGAAGAGAGTTAATCCATGGGAGATGGAACTTATGGGAGGTCACTGAGTGAGAAAGAAACCAAGTGATGATCAGTCCAGATTACTGGTATAGTTGTAAAGTTAGCAAGAGAATAACTAGAGAAATTTTGAAATGGCCAAATCTAGTAAGGTCAACTATTGTGTGTTTTGGACTCATTCCTTTCTGACTCCATACTAGAGAATGATGCGGGAACTCATTTTACCATCCCATCCTGGCGAGTTCTTCTCCTGTCCCTGCCCCATTCCTGCAAGCTCTGTCCTCATGTGCACAAGCCTCAAACACTTTAAATCATATGTGTTTGTGTGGTTAAGGTAGTAGTTTAAAGGAATGGGACAGGGACAGCGACAAAATTTGCAGGGACAAAATGGGGAAATTGAGTACCTGTGGAGATGGGGAAAAATTTGTCCCCATGTCATTCTCTATTCCATATCCCACACTCTCTTCTAAACTGGCAAAAAATGTTGACCGAGTTGTTAGAAATTAGCTTAAGCTTAATCCTAATAAGATAAATGCCATTTTTTATTTTTGGAGGACTACTCCTCCCTCGTCATCAATAATAAACCCCTTAGTAGCGCATGCGCACTATGATAAACTCTGTGCCTGTATGCCTCCGCATGCGCAGTACATTGCCAAGCAGGGATGTATCCTGACCTGCCAACCCCCCATTCCTTACCCAAAGCAGCAGTGGTAGCGTTGTAAACAGGCTGCTTGCAGCAAACCCTGGCAGGGCCTTTCCTCTGTCGCATCAGCGGGATCAGGGTCCGGGCATGGTAGAGGCGTCAGGGTATAGGTGGGGCTAGTCTAGCACCCGTTACTGTAACGAATGTAACGGGCTAAAACACTAGTTCTTAATAACTATCAAGAGTGTTCAGATCACAGTTAAGAACTCTGTAAAAATCCTAGGTCAAAACTTAATAGGTGGAGGTAAAAGTACAAATTCCAATCTAATGTGGTGAACGGCTCCTTTAAAGCAAATTTGTGCTACCCACTCTCGTGTTTTTTATACTAGCCTTGTGGATCTTTGTTTTTGCAATGTTTGGATTATTGTAACTCCTTGTACAGCCTGAAATCCTCATAACTTAAAAAATTACAAACTATCCAAAACACCTCAGTTGAAGAGCACTTTTCCAAAACTCACTGTCCATTTTTTTTTGTCTGTTTTGAACTATGCAATTAATTTTGTTCTTCAAGGTAAGATTCATTTACTATAGTTTATTCTAGTGCCAAAATTCATGGCCATTGTGAGTTTTGGCACAAGAATATGCTACAGTAAATGAATCTTGCCTTGATGAACAAAATTAATCACATAGCTCAAAACTGGCAAAAAGAAAACAGACTGAATGAGTTTTGGAAAAGTGCATTTCAATTAGGTTGTTCTTTGGGGCTAAGAAATATGACCACATTACTCCATTCCTGCAGGAACATCACTGACTTCTGGTTGTGTATAGATCCCTGTTGAAGATTTCACTATTACTCACCATATTCTACTCAAGCTGCCTACTTTTCTTTCCAGACTGCTGAACCCCAGTATGCCTCAACAAATTTTATGTTCCTTTCAACTCCATCCCTTGGCTATCTCCTTATCCTTATGCAAAATTACTGTATGTTTAGACTGCACTAGAATCTTTTCTTTCAGTGTTCTGGTCCCTTCCTCAAGTGAAATAGCATACCTTTTATACTGTACTAGTTTTTAAGCCCGTTACATTAACGGGTGCTAGAGTAGATGTCTGTCTTGTCTGGGTATTTTTTTTCTTTGTCTCTCTCTCCTTGCATGCTGCCTGTCTGTCATTTTTTCTGTCTGTGAATCTCCCTGTGCCTCCTTCCTATGTCCATAGTGCCCCTTTCTATGTCCTTAGTGCCCCCAGTGCCTCCTTCCTCCCCCCCCTCCGATGTCAGCCTGCCTTCCATTGAAAACCCCCCACCCCCTCCGTTGCCTCCCATAACCCTTCCATTGAAACCCCCCCATGCCAGCCTGCCTGCCTCCCATCCTCCTGAGCAGCATATTTCCATGGAAATCCCCCCCGATGCCATCCTGCGTGCCTACCTTCCATTGAACCCCCCACCCCCTCCAATGCCAGCCTGCCTGCCTCCCATCCCCCTTCCACCGAACCCCCCCATGCCAGTCTGCCTCCCATTCCCCTGAGCAGCATGTTTCCATGGAACCCCCCCCCCCATGCCATCCTGGTTGTCAGCCTTCCATTGAACCCCCCCACCCCCCTTCCGATGCCAGCCTGCCTGCTTCCCATTCCCCTTCCACTGAAACCCCCCCATGCCTGCTGCCTGCTTGCTTGCCTCCCATCCCCCTGAGTAGCATGTTTTTATGGAACCCCCCCATGCCATCCTGTCTGGCTTCCATTGAACCACCCCCACCCCTCCTCCGATGCCAGCCTGCCTGCCTCCCTCCCATTCCCCTTCCACCTGCCTGACTCCCCCCCCCCCCCGCCGACCCGCCACAACTGAAACCCCCATTGACCCTCCCACCGCTACAGGGCTGACAAACCCGGCAGGAGCAGCAGCGTCGCAGGCACACTAAACGCTGCTTCGGGTCTTCTACTGGCCTTATTTCCTCTGCCTCTGATGTCATCAGGGATGCGGCAGAGGAAATTAAGCCAGTAGAAGACCCGAAGCAGCGTTTAGTGTGCCTGTGACGCTGCTGCTCCTGCCAGGTTTGTCAGCTTTGTAGCGGTGGGAGGGTCAACGGGGGGTCCAGCTCCGACGCGTCGCTAGCAGCGGCTTGAAAAAAAGGAGACTGAGGGTCAACGGGGGGTCCAGCTCCGGCGCGTCGCTAGCAGCGGCTTGAAAAAAAGGAGACTGTGACGTTAAGCGTGCATGCGCACTCATGCCGTCACGACGGAACAGGGAACACGACTTTCGAGTGCGCATGCGCGCTTAACATTTTATTATTATTGATAAGTTCAATCATCCTTCCATAAAGCTTCCTTGAAATCTTATTACTTTGAAAAAAAATTTCTGCAGTATTTGCTGTATTCTCCAGAGACAAGCAGGGGATATTCAGGCACACTTGTTGGTGAAGTCCCTGGACTGAGCCAGCCTGGCGGAACTCTCCCCTAGTACAGTAGGGATTCATTTTTTTATTTTTTGGGGGGGAGGTCACTACTGGGCATGTTTGGCCACCTTGCCTTCAGAGCCTTCAGTTTTTTTTCTGACCAGGCTCCTACCAGGTCACAGCTCTCCCCTTCTCCTTGCCTCATTTAAAAAAAACAAACCCAACAAACACCCAAGCTTCTCGGAGGTTTTTTCTTCCTTACGTTTTTCAAAGGAAGCAGCAGACTACAAAAAAAAAAAAAAAGAATCCAACGCCGAATTTTACCACAACATATAGGTGAACAAGACAATAGCAGAAGAATTTCACTAGAAAACGGTAACCGGAACATTTGTTGTCGATCCGTGGCAACTCTTCTCCTGAATCCGGCTGTATTTAGGACCGCAAAGACTCTTCATGGATGGCGGCTTTATCTACCAGTGGCGCTGCAAGCTCACCGAGGCCGCTAACATCCTCAATTCCTCCTCCCCCTCAGGTCCCACGAAACGGTTCTGCCAGAGGCAGGCGCATCTTCCTCCCTACAGCCATCAATGAAGAAATAGTACCGCAAGTCTCAAATTCCACCTCTCACTAAAGCCAACTACCCAAACAAATAACCTTACCCATTTCTTACTCTTTTTGAAAATGACCAATTTTTTTTTTTTTAATTTTTTTTTTGTAAGTTCTTGTTGTAATACATCTTGGATAATTTTTTGTAATCCGCCTTGAACTGCAAGGTAATGGCGGAATAGAAATCCCTAATGTAATGTAATGTAGTGTAATGTTTCAGGAGTGAAATCAAATAAGCAATCGGTGAAGTCTCTCACTAACGCTTCCCCTGCACAAATTTCAGCAGCAGTTCTCGGCTTAATAGTACAGCCTGCATCTGCTTGGCTCCGGAGTGACACTTCTGTTCCTATGCCATAGTCTTCTCATGGCACAAGCCATGATGATCCAGGTATGTCTTCCAGACCTTTTTCCTCTTCAGCCACCAGAGAGAGGGCACTTTCTCCTACCACTGGAGCTGAAGGCATTTCTCCCTCTATACAGGTAGCTCTCTTCAGATGGTGCCAGCAGGTATTTCTCAACCCCCTATGGGGACTCTGTTAGATTTTTTTCTCACTGCTGCTGAATTTTAGAAAGAACAGTTCTGTGCTTCTTCAGCAAAATACTCCTTCCCCGGTTCTTTCAATGACAGTTCACCAATCTTCTCTTCAGATTGACCAATGTCTTTCATCAGATGTATTTCGGCCAGGTCCTTTGTCTGCTCCACTGAATCTTCTCTGATTTCCTCATTCATCGCTCTGTCCTTCTCCTTAACAACAGTCTTCCCCTATTCATGATTGGGTTGAATCTCCTGATAATGCACCTATAGCCGCAGATCCTGACTTGCCAGTTCAGCCTACACTGCAACCAGACCAGGCAAAGGACTACTCTTAAGTTTCTCCAAAAGATTTCCAACCTTCTTTGCTTTTCTCAAGCACTCACACCAGCTGATAAGGGTTTTTTTCAAGTGATCCTACAATCTTGTAAAACTCCTTCAAAGGCATTGTGGCACTGCCAAAGCATCAAATCCTTTAGGACAGTGGTCTCAAACTCGCGCCCTGAGGGCTACATGTGGCCTGCCAGGTACTATTTTGAGGCCCTTGGTATGTTTAGCATAATCATAAAAGTAAAATAAAACAGTTTCTTGATCATGTCTCTTTAGCTATAAATTACAATATTATTATTAAGACTTATCCAAAAGGAAAGATTTATAAACTATAGAGTTTTACCTCATGCAAAATTGTCATTTCTTTAATAAGACATTAACTATTTTTTCTGAGGCCCTCCAAGTACCTACAAATCCAAAATGTGGCCCTGCAAAGGGTTTGAGTTTGAGACCACTGATGTACACTAACATGTCTGAAGACTCATATTCTTCTCCTTTCATAAAGTTTAGGACGTACAATTAGCTAATTGGCAAAAAAAACATTCTGCCTCTACATCTTCCAGACGTCTTGATGTGAAATATAGGGTTGAAAAGGCACCTGGTCACGATCTCCATGGTCGCAGAGTCAGCTATTCATAAATCTAAATCTTCAAAAGCCCATTTCAGTTCACCTACGGGGAAGGATCTCCGTTTCCTAGATTCAGTTGGACATAAAGTTTGCCAAGGGTCCATGCTCAATTCGAAAATCTTGGCTCATCAATTACAGAATTTACATTTTCAACACTCCATTTTACAGCAACTGGATACTGCTTCACCTGCAGAAATTCAGAATTTGTACCTAGCACTGCAGGAATCTACTTATCATTTCATTAAGACTAATTATGATGTCTATGATATGAGTTCCATAATAGCAGCAGCGGTGATTGTGGTTTGCCATTCAGCCTGGCTTACAGCTTCAGACCTCAGGATGGATCTTCATCACAGATTAGCAGATGCTCCATTTTTGGGAGATAGTCTGTTTTGTGAACAGGTTTAGGCTACGATCTCGCAGCTTAAGGAAGATTCTATAGCCATGCGAGAGCTCTCAGCACATGCTCAAGATCATATGCAACCTTATCGTGAGCCTCCCTCTTCTTTGGCATTCCAGAGATCATACCACCAACAATTTTTCCAACAATACTACCCTCGGAGGCGTTTTACTCCCTATTCTCGCCCTCCTCTGATGAGATCTCAATCTTTTCCAATGCCACAGAAGCAACATTCACAGGACCGTAAGCAACAACCAACTACTTAGCTCCCTCCATTCAAAGCTATTCCTAGTTTTTGACCTCTTATCAGTGAGAGACAGCTAATCCATTTTGTTCTCAACATGGCAGAGTCACCACAGATTGGTCCTGACAATCATCTCTTGAGGTTATTCACTCAATATTCTTCCTCGTCATATCTATTCTCATCTTCCTCCACCATTCAACATCACACATCGTCACAGTGCTTAACTCACAGTGGAAATTGTTTCATTACTGTAGAACAGTGGTCTCAAACTCAAACCCTTTGTAGGGTCCGGCGCACATTGGATGGAAGGTTTCATCGTATTGTCTACGATGACACCCAGATCCTTTTCTTGGGCGCTAACCCCCAAGGTGGACCCTAGCATCCGATAACTTTTATTCGAGTTATTCTTCCCAATGTGCATCACTTTGCATTTATCCACATTAAATTTCATCTGCCACTTGGACGCCCAGTCTTCCAATTTTTCACAATCCACATGCGTTTTAACAACTTTGAACAGTTTAGTGTAATCTGCAAATTTAATCACCTCACTCATAATTCCAATTTCTGTGAGATCATTTGTAAATAAGTTAAACAACACCGGCCCCAGTACAGACCCCTTCGGCACTCCACTGTTTACTTTCCATTGAGAAAAATGACCATTTAACTGAACCCTCTGTTTTTTATCCATTAACCAATTCCTAATCCACAACTTGCCACTTATCCCATGACGCTTTAATTTTCTCAGGAGGAACTTTCCTCTCATGAGGAACTTTATTAAAAGCTTTCTGAAAATCTAGATACACTATATCAACCGACGCACCTTTATCCACATGTTTATTCACACCTTCAAAGAAGTCAAGCAAATTGATGGGACAAGATCTCCCTTAGCTGAACCCATGCAGATACCGTCTAACTAAATCATGTTTGTCTACGTGTTCCACAATTTTATTTTTTTATAATTGTTTTTATAATTTTTTTATAATTATTTCCACCATTTTGTCTGGCACTGAAGTGAGGCTTCCCGGATCTTCTCTGGAGCCCTTTTTAAAAATTGGCATAACATTGGCCACCCTCCAATCTTCAGGTATAACTAATATGACCATTTATTTTTTTTCATCAAAACGGGACATCTGTTAATATTCAGACCCGCCCCCAATCCCGCCCTAGACCCACCCCAATCCCACCCTAGCCCCGCCCCCAGTTTCTTCCATTCATTTTTCATGTACAAACAATATCTTATTAATTCATAATGGTAAACATAAAATTTTAAAAAACCACAAAGCACACTACGCAGAGAAAATGTTAATTATCATTTATGAGTTTCAGATTTTTTTCAAAGATATCAAGACAGATGACTTTAAAATATGCAATGTCACCTCAGTAACTATAAAAAAAAATAGACAAATATAGTGCAAAATATAGACAGCAGATATAAATTCTCAAAATGGACTCATTTTGATCACTAAATTTAAAATAAAATAATTTTTCCTACCTTTGTTGTCTGGTGATTTCAGGGGTCTTTGGTTGCACTTCCTTCTGACTGTGCATCCAATCTTTCTTTCTTTCGCATCCAACATTTCTTTCACAATCCAGCCCCATCCCCTTTGGGTCCAGGTCTCTCTCTCTTTTCCCTCTTACCCTCTCCAAATCCAGTGTCAGATCTCATTTGTACCTTTGTTCCAGGTCTCCCTCTCTCTCCCTCCTCTGTTATGATCTTAAATCTCCCTGTTCTTCCCCAGGGTCTCTACCCTCTGTCTGAACTTACCATAGTCCTGCATCTGCTTCCTGTCTTTCCCCTGTGGTCCAGGCCTTTCTCTCTCTAGTCTTTCTAATCTTCTTACAACCACCCCCCTTTCTCTGCCTCTTTCTCACCTTCCTCCCTCCCTCCTTCCCTCCCAGCAGATTTTAGCTTATCTCTCTCCTCCTTTTCTCCTCCCAGGTCTGGTATCTGTCTCCTCCCCTTCCCCCCTGCTCAGGCATCTCTCTCTCTCCGCTCTCTTCCTCCTGTTCTTCCTTCTCAATTTATTTTCTGCCTATGTCTAAATTCTTTCTTACTATTCAGTCCTCAATTTCCCTCTTTCATTGTGTCTACCTATAGCTTGCCACCTCTTTCCCTCACCCCTTCCAGTATCTAACTCTATCCTCTTCCCTCAATCCAGCATGTGCCCTTTTTTCTTTCTCCTCCCCACTTCCATTCAGTGTCTGTCCCTCCTCTCCCCACACCTCCATTCTGCATCTGTCCCTTCTCTCTCCCACACTTCCATTCAGCGTCTGTCCCTCCTCTCTCCCACACTTCCATTCAGCGTCTTTCCCTCCTCTCCCCTTCACTTCCATTCAGTGTCTGTCACCCTCTCTCTACCCCTTCCATCTACTGTTCACCCTTTGTCTCGCCCCTTCCATTCTCTGCCCTCTCTCTCTTCCATATGGTATCTTCCCTCTTTCTATGCTCCTTCCATAAACTGTCTCCTTTGCACATGATTCATTTCAGCTTCCCCCCTCTCCATTTTTCTGCCTCCCTATGCTCTGGAATTTCTCTCTTCTCCTTTCCTTCCTTCCTTCTCACTTCACCCTATGGTCTGACGTCTCTATCTCCTTCCTTCCCCTCCCCATGCCCTAGCATCTCTCCCTCCATGGTCTGGTATCTCCTTTTCTTTCCCTCCCTCCCATGGACTTGGCATCTCTCGTTCCTCTCCCTTTTCCTTTTCTCTCCTTTTGTGTCCAGCATCTCCCACCTGCCTTCCTACTCGTCATGTCTGTTTTTTTTCCTTCACCCTACAACCTTCATGTCCAGCATCTTCCTGTGTTCCTTTTTTTTCTTCCTTATCTGATTTAGCAGCTTTCTCCCCTTTCCTGAGCCAGCCAACCCACCATCTTCCCACATCTCATTCAAGTACTTCCCTCTTTACCCACAGGGAATCAGCTCTTAGCTTAATTTAGAGGCGAGAGTTCCAGTGCTGCTGCGAGACTGAGGGCGATTCTTAGCTGCCATCAGTCCTGCCTTCGGCTGCGCCGGTAATGCTAAACTGCACAGTAAAACCAAAGAGAGAAGCCGCGGGACTTTCCCACTTGCCTGCATCTCTCGAAGTTCTGCCGCTCTCGATCCCGCCCCTCAAAAACAGGAAGTCACTTCAGAGGGGGCGGGATCAAGAGCGACAGAACTTCGAGCGATGCAGGCAAGTGGGAAAATCCCGTGGCTTCTCTCTTTGGTTTTACTGTGCAGTTTAGCATTACTGGTGCAGCCGAAGGTAGGGCTAATGGCAGCTAAGTGAGCTGCCTTGATCGCAGGGCCCCCTTGCCATCCCCTAATGCTGGCCCTGAGAATAGGGAGGATGATTTCGGACCTGGCAGGTCCCCCCTGACCATTTCAGCACTGTAGGGAGGGAAGGAGGGAGGCAGGCTTTAGAGTGGGAGGGGAAGCGATCGCCGGTCCGTTGTCCCCGCGCACAGCTTCTGGACGTTGTCCCTGAAAACGGGACATTTCAGCGTCCCGAAGCAGTGGGTCGGAACAACGGGACGGTAGGTCCCATAACGGGACTGTCCTGTTGAAAACGGGACGTATGGTCACCTTAGGTATAACAGACGATTTTAGTGACATGTTACAGATCACTAACAGCAGGTCAGCAATTTCATATTTGAGTTCTTTAGTACCCTGGTTTGTATACCATCCGATCCAGGCGATTTATCACTTTTTAACTTGTTGATTTGGCTTAGTATATCTTCCAGGTTCACCGAGATTTCCGGTTCAGATAGATCTCTTGCATCTTCTTCCATAACAACCGAAGCAAAGAATTCATTCAGTCTCTCTGCTATGGCCTTATCCTCCCTGAGTGCCCCTTTTGCTCCTTGATCATCCAGTGGTCCCACAGATTCCCTCACAGGTTTTCCACTTCTGATGTACTTAAAAAAATGATTATGAGTTTTACCTCTTTTGCAAGTTTCTCTTCATATTCTTTATCACTGCTTTGCATGTAACTTGCCAGTGCTTATGTCCAATCCTTTCTTGAACCCCAGTACCGTACTCTGTCCTATCATGCCCTCTGGAAACGCATTCCAGGTGTCCACCACATGTTGGGTGAAGAAAAACTTCCTAACATTTGTTTTGAATCTGTCCCCTTTCAACTTTTCCGAATGCCCGCTTGTTCTTTTATTTGTTGAAAGTTTGAAGAATCTATTCCTCTCCACTTTCTCTATGCCCTTCATGATCTTGTAAGTCTCTATCATATCCCCTCTAAGTCTCCTCTTCTCCAGGGAAAAAAGCCCCAGTTTCTCCAATCTCTCAGCGTATAAAAGGTTTTCCATACCTTTTATCAGACGTGTTGCTCTCCTCTGAACCCCTCTCGAGTATCACCATATCCTTCTTAGGTACGGCGACCAATATTGGACACAGTACTTCAGATGCGGACGCACCATCGCCCGATACAACGGCAGGATAACGTCTTTCGTTCTGGTTGTAATACCCTTCTTGATTATACGTAGCATTTTATTTGCTCTCTTAGTGGCCGCTGCACACTGTGCCGTCGGCTTCATTGTCATGTCCACCATATCCCCAAGTCCCTTTCTTGGGTACTCTCATTCAATAACATCCCTCCCATCGTATAGTTGTACCTCAGGTTTCTGCTTCCTACTTATAATACTTTACATTTCTCAACGTTGAACTTCATTTGCCATCTCGTCGCCCATTCCCCTAGTTTGTTCAAGTCCCTTTGTAATTCTTCGCAGTCCTCTTTAGTTCGAGCTCCACTAAATAGTTTGGTGTCGTCTGCGAACTTTATTATCTTGCACTTCGTCCCTGTTTCTAGATCATTTATAAATATATTAAATAGCAGCGCTGCGAGCACCGACCCTGCGGAACACCACTCGTGACCCTCCTCCAGTCCAAGTAGTGGCCCTTCACTCCTACTCCTACCCTTCACTCCTACCCTAACTGAGATGTTATGTTATAATATTGTTATATGAGTGCTCAGTTTAAATCACCATTCAAGCACAGCAGTGTTATTTTCTAATGATGTTACATCCAGACATCATAGCACCCACCTGCCTACCTCACACTTCACTAAAGATGTTAGTATAAGTCAATTTATCCAAAAAATTAGATTAAATATTATGTAAAGGTAGCACTTAGCTAGATAAATATGTTCCGAGATCAACTTCCAGTCTGGGGTGCGAGAGGCTTTGAAAAGTCTTGGTCGGATCAGTACTGCTGGTTTGTGATCAAATTGCATATATTAAGTGTCCTTATTCAAATTGTGCTCCAAAAAGTGAATCCCGTAGCAAAACTACTGCCTTCATTTCCTCTTCCTCTACACCGATCGTGTTTCTTACCTTTTGCTTTATCAGGAGGAAGATTGACAAATTTACTAAAATGGAAATCAAATAAAAAACTTCATAAATATAAAATTGGTGTTTTAAACAATATACTGAAACTATCTAAATCCTAGGTCTTCCTGTTTTATAATCTTATAAATTAGTTCAAAAACATTTGTTATACTGTGTTCTGAATTACCCTCGGGTCTTCTGCCAGGAGGAACACGAATCAAAAGTTTTACTGCTGCTTGTTCGTGTTCTGAAGAAAGTTTCAAATGTAGCGAAGAGATGTAAATACTGACGTCAATCCGGTTACTGCATTATCCAATCAGGAAACACAAACTGCTAAAGGACTTTAATACAGCTGGTAAAAGAGCTTACCGTTTTGTCCATTCAATCTTTTTATTAAATCCGTTAGGAGTAACTGTGTTCCAAGAGAAAATTAAACGTTGTTCATAATAAATCAATGTGTGAGAGATATCACCCTGTTTATGAAAATCAAAGTGCCTGACTACACAAAATCTTAACTCATCCAATGAGTGGTTAGTCTGCTGCCAATGATCCACTAAAGGAGCCTTTAATTTTCTAGTGCGAATGCAGCTTAGATGTTCAACTATCCTTAATTTGATCGCTCTCTTGGTCTGACCTATGTAGATCTTCTTACAAGGGCAAAAAATCGCATAGATAACTTGGGATATGTTACAGTCTAAATAATCTCTTTAAAAATATGTTTTGTTGTCATTAGGGATCTCAATACGATCAGTAGATAGAGAATAACAGCAATATCTGCATTTACCACAACTAGTGTGTCTGCCTAAGTTCAGATTATCTTGAGAGTGAGAGCTGGAATTAAAGTATTCACCTAGATTTCTACTCCTCTTATGTGCAAAAATCGGGGGGGGGGGGGGGTCAGAAAATACTGGATGATAATTTTAAATGTTTCAGTGTTTGTTAATAATCTTCTGCACATGAACCATCTTGCTGGTAAATGGTAGGACACAAGTTATTCTGTGGTTCAATTGTTCAGAAGTGTTCTTGGGTAATAATAACCAATCCCGATTAGCATTCCTAGCTCTTTTACTTGCCTTCTTGATAGCGTGATCTGGATATCCTCGCTCACGAAATCTCTGACTCACGATGATCGCTTGTGATTTATATTCAGCAGTAGAAGAGCATAGACGTTTCAGTCTTAAAAATTGACCGTTAGGAATACTGTCCCTAAGGCGTTTAGGGTGAAAGCTTTTGTAATGAAGCATCAAATTCCTATCATAATAATAATAATAATTTTATTTCTTATATACCACCCAACCATAAGATCCAGGCGGTTCACAGCAAGAGAACTGAGGCATATCAGTGAAGATGCAAGATACAGTAGGAATAAGTAGAATTCAATGCTAAATAATACAATAAAATACAACATGATACAATGTAGAGTGATAGAAAGCAAAGTCATCAGTGCTCTTTCTGTAATGGTAGAATCAAATTTCCCCGCTTGTAATGACAATTGTATATTCAGAAAACTGATCTTAGAATTATCAATGTTGGCACTAAACTGATTATTGGTATCACACCCATTCAAATACAATATGAATTGATCAAGTTCTGAATTAGTACCCATCCAAATAAAAATTATGTCATCAATAAACCTTTTCCAGGTTAAGCTCTTTGAAAAATAATCAGAACTATAAACAAATTCATTCTCAAACTCAGCCATAAAAAGACATGCTACAGAAGGAGCTACCGTTGCCCCCCATGACTACACTCTTTAGTTGAAGGTAGTATTGGTCCTCATATAGAAAATAATTATTCCCAATAACTAATTGACCCATGAACATTAGAAGATCCAATTTATTGCCTACTGTGGCAGATTTGGATAAATAACTTTCCATTGCCTTCATTGCAGCTTCTTGTAGTATACTAGTGTATAGAGAAGTGATGTCTAATGTCACTAGCAATATATTCATGGTTGTTAGGATAGTTAAACTTTGAATCTGAGTCAATAAATTCATGGAATCCCTAATGTAAGATCGGATCTGGTGTACATTCGGTTGTAAAAAGAAATCAATAAACTGAGATAGAGGCTCCAATACGGATCCTTGGCAAGAAACATGGGTCTCCTGGGAGGATGATTCTGAGATTTGTGTATTTTGGGGAGAAACGTGATAGTAGGAATTGTTGGACATTTACATTGTAAATATTTAAATTCTTTTATTGAAATAATACCTTCAGCATTAGCGTGACATAATTTAATATATATCGATTTCTGAAGGCGGGGAGTAGGATCACGATCAAGAAGCTGATATACTAAATTATCAGATAACTGACGTCTAGCTTCCACAGGATAGGTCTCAACGTCCATTACCACAACCCCTCCGCCCTTGTCAGCTCGAATGATCTTAATTAATTTATCCTGCGCTAAGGTATTCAAAGCTGAGCTTTGTGTTTGAGATAAATTATAATACTGTTTATCTTGCTTCTTTTCCATCTGTCCTATGTCTCGAAGAACTAGTTTTTCAAAGGCTCCTATCATATTATCAGTGGTGCCAGGAGGTATCTAAAACGAGGGGACATGATGAGAGAGTCAGAAAAAGATTCTTCCCCCTGAACCTTATCATCAGACCAACAAAAATATAATCTCAATTTTAATGATCTAAAAAATTTGTGTAGCCAGGCACGAAAAGGAACAAACGATAAACCTAGTTGTAACAGAGATTCCTCAGTAGTTGTCAAAGTTCTAGAAGAAATATTGAATACCAACGTTAGCGGTTCTTGTTCAGCTTGCACGGTCTGAGTTTGTTCTGTGTAGTACTGGGATCTGCTATTCCTCCGGTTGTAGGCAACCTTGAAAAAGAATCCGTAATTATGGGTGTAGTTGAAATGTTGCTGGAGCTGTCAGATCTAAAAACAGTTTGTTTGTGATCAATATGCAAAATGCATAAGCAATTTGATCATGAATCAGCAGTACTGATCTGACTAAGACTTTTCAAAGCCTCTCGCACCCCAGACTGGAAGTTGATCTCGGAACATATTTATCCAGCTAAGTTCTACCTTTACACAATATTTAATCTAATTTTTTGGATAAATTGACTTATACTAATATCTTTAGTGATGTGTAAGGTAGACAGGTGGGTGCAATGATGTCTAGATGTAACATCATTAGAAAATAACACTGCTGTGTTTGAATGGTGTTTTAAATTGAGCACTCATCTAATATAATAAAACGCTAGGCCGCGCATGCGCACTCCCATCGCGTGCGTCCGTTTTCCGTGAGCTGCCGGGGGTGGGCAGACCCCTGTCTTGGACGATGAGATATCATTGAGCCCAGCGGGACCAGGGACACTCCACGGCCTGGAGGGATGCAGTGTGATCCGACATTGCAGCGGGAGGCGTTGGGAGTTTCTTCGCTAACGGCACTGCCAATTTTCCCTCTGACCCCGGAAGGATTTGCATCTCAGAGGAGCGTCTCGATGGAGATGCTCTTGCGTGGAGGATCAGGCTCTCAGATGGCACCGGGATGTGTTGAAGATTTACAGAATACAAACTTGACTTCAGCTTCAGAAATTTCTTCTATTCCATCCCTAAAGCCACTTGTGAAGCCTGCTATTGTGGACATGGACGCATTCTGGGGAACCATTGAAAACTTGCATTGGGTATGCTCCCTGTTCATTGCTCCTGTTGTTGACTCTACTAAACAAATAAAAACTTTGGAGGAGAAAATACAGCAACATTCAGAGCTCCTTTTACGAAGGTGCGTTAGGGCCTTAACATGCGGAATAGTGCGCGCTAAATTGCCGCATGCGCTAATCCGGTGCATGCACTAAAATGCTTAGCGCACTTTCGTAAAAGGAGCCCTCAGTTAGAATAGATCAAGTTGAAAAATTGGTTTCTGAAGTTAAAATCCAAACTGGTCAACAGTTAAGAGACAGAAATATACTAATTAGGAAGATAGAAAATCTAGAGAATGCAAATCGAAATCTTAAATTTGCAACTCCTTAATTTTCCTGTCTCTAGATTGTATTCTCCTAAGGAAATGTTTCAATTATTTTTGACTTCTGTTCTGAAGTATTCAGAGACAGATATGCAGCCCTCCAGAAACTGTATTACCTTAATCTTAGTAAGGAAGAAGCAGTGGCAGATAAACCAACTGGATTGCATATTACTGGATTCTTAGAATCCTCTCAAGTAGAAATTACCGTCAGAGCCACACTATTTGTGACATTTGTCTTTCTCCAAGACAAAGAAGCAATTCTTCAATGATTTTATAAAACTGAAAAAGCTGAGTTTTTTGGCTCTAAAGTAGCAATATTCCCTGATGTTTTTAAATGGACACAATCCCAACGAAAGAAGTTTTTAACCTTTTGTCAATCAGTTTTGAATTTGGGGGCTACTTTTCCAACTACACTTTCCATGTATATGTTGTATTTCCTATCAAAGTAATTGTTATGTCTTCTATGAACCTGAACAATTACAATTTTTCCTGGAAGGCAAAGCAGTTTCAAGGATAGTGGAGCCAATGTCCAGGAATCTGGCCAAACATAAATTTGATTAACAGTCTCTGTATTTCCTTTTGCTTTTTCCTTAATTCCAACTTCCCTTGGTTGTGATAGGTTTTTTCTCCCTTGCTCCCTTTTGTGGACTGTAATTTAGTATGTAAGACATGATCAAAAATTTTTTCTTTGAAGATTTGTATTTCTATTTCTTTTTCAAAGTTTGTGCTTTGATTTAAATAAAAGATAATAAAATTTAAAAAAATGAAAACTTACCTAGCTAGGCGAGAGCACCAGCATACAGACTCAGTCAGCGGACTTCACCAACAAGTGTGGCTGCATTCCCCTGCTGTCTATGGAGAACATCTGTTACAGGTAAGCAACTTTGCTTTCTCTGCTCGTTACTTTGCAGTGTGTGCAGGCTGATGTTTCATGGCTTCTGAGTATTCGTGCCTTGTCTCTTTATATGTTTTAACAGTTAGTTTATGGGGATCTCATGATGCTCTGAGCCAAGGCAGATGTCGGCTGCCTGAGCTCCTGGGCCCCGAGTCTTCAATTGCCCCGATATCTGCTGCCGGAGGTGAGAGGACGGTCGAGTTCGGACGCCTTAGGCGCTGATAGCACATGGAAAGATTTCTGTCCTCGCCCGTGCCGCCGATGGCTACAAGAATGCAAAAAAAAGACCACGGCCGCACGCAGCACGGCGCGGACAAAATGGCACCGTCCACCTCAACCGCAGTTCACCAATAGCGCCGGAGGCGCTGAATGCGCTCACGCAGGCAATGGCGTTGGCAATGCAGCCTAGCATTGACAGATTATCTGAACAGCTCCTGAAACTGGAAAATTTACTTACTGAAACAACGAGCCGCACGACAGCTTTAGAAACCCGGGTATCTGGCCTGGATGATGAGCAGAGGACCCAGGACGACACACTGAAGGAATTGCAGGCCCTAACTCAAAAACAGGCAAAGAGGCTGGATGACCTGGAAAATCGTTCACGTAGATCTAATTTACGATTTTTGGACATCCCAGAAACGGTATCGGGGTCTAAGCTGCTACAAGCCCTGGAGGTATGGCTGACAAACACCTTTTCCTTGCAGGAGAGCTTGAGTCCAATACGCTTGGAAAGGGTGCATCGGCTGGGCAGGGAATAAGCCCGGGAGGCGCGACCTCAGATGGTCATAGCCAAACTCCTGAATTATAATCACAAAGTTGAAATTTTGTGCAAATACAAGCAACTCCGCGAGGACTTAAAATTTGAGGACTCTGAGGTGCGCATTTTTCAGGATTACTCAGTGGCTTTGACCGAGCGACGGAAATTATTTTACCCGCTCTGTTCTTCCCTGGCCGAAAAAAAATACGCTTTCTTTTCCTGTATCCAGCCATATTGCGCTTACACCACCAAGGACAATGGCATGCTTTTGCTACAGCCATGGAGGCAGCCAATTATATAAATACCCATGTGCTTCCTCAATCTGACCTTACTTGACTGGATGCCTGGACTCAGGAAGCACACAACTTTATTTGCTTGAAATATTTTTGGATCGGTGATCCCTGGGAGTCTTGGACCCCCACATTTGTGGGGTTCTGGGCTTCCACCTGTTATTACTGTTAGTTTATGGGGTGGTTTGGTTCTGTTTGGAGTAGCATGCTGTGATTGTACTTTTATTGGGCTTTTATTTTTTGGGTTAGCTGTACAACAAAATGCTTTATTTTTACTAGGCAAGCACTTTGTATATAATGTTTTTATTTGGTATGGATGGAGACTCGGGGCATGGAGTGGCGTTCTTTCGTGATCTCTCACACCTCTAGGACCGCCTTAGGGTGGACCTATAGTTGTCTTGTACAGACAAGAGAGTGGGGGGTAGGAATGGGTGGGAGAGTGGGGTGGATAGGGGAGGTTTGGGTTGGAGTCCTTTGCTATTATGGATATTTGTGTATATATTTCTGCTGCGAGAGAGTTTGGATCTGGATCTTACTGGGGGGTCATAAGAACATAAGAAATTGCCTTCGCTGAGGCAGACCAGAGGTCCATCTTGCCCAGCGGTCCGCTCCCGCGGCGGCCCATCAGCAGTGGTCTCAGACTATCCCTAAACCTACCTCTACTCCTATCTGTACCCCTCAATTCCTTTATCCTCCAGGAACCTATCCAAACCTTCTTTGAAGCCTTGTAACGTGATCCGGCCTATCACAGCCTCCGGAAGCGCATTCCATGTATTCACCACCCTCTGGGTGAAAAAGAACTTTCTGGCATTTGTTCTAAACCTGTCCCCTTTTAATTTCTCCGAGTGCCCCCTTGTACTTGTGATTCCCCATAATCTGAAAAATCTGTCCTCTATACATATGCTATGGGAAATGCCAAGTGAAGTGCAGGTACTCGGGCGGGTCCTGGATATTACTCTAACACCCTGGGTTGGGCTGGGAGCTTGGGGTGGAATGCTCATTCGCATTCGTCAATATCTATTGGTGTTTTTACTTTTCCTAGACAATAGCTAACACTTTGCGCATTGTGTCCTGGAATGTGTCCGGCATTACTTCCCCTATTAAAAGAACCAAGATCTTGATGCAGTTAAAACGACATAAGGCCGACATCGCCTGCTTGCAGGAAACCCGCCTGACGGATATAGAACATGGGAAATTAAGAAGATCATGGATGGGTGTTGTTTATGCAGCCTCGTCCCAGCATAAGCGGGCGGGGGTAGCGATTTTAATCCGTAACTCCTTGCCCTGTACTGCTAGGGTGGTCGACAGTGATCCCCAGGGCAGATATGTGTTGTTACATTTGACGGTAGGAACATACTCATTCTATCTTTTTAATGTGTATGCTCCTAATACCTATGACCACTCTTTCTTTGAGGGAATCACAACAAGGTTATTAGAGCGAGTTACAGACCCGGTATACTTAGCGGGAGATTTTAATCAGGTCATGGACCCGAGCTGCGATCGCTCTACACCGGGACATAGTACAGGGGACACACACACTAGAGGTATTCCCTATCTTTGTGCCACATTGGATTTAGTTGACCCCTGGCGACTTCTTCATACCACAGAAAGGGACTATACCCATCGCTCACGTGCCCATAATACACAATCTAGGATAGATTATATTCTTACTACGAGTAGGGCCTTTTTAAATGTAGATGCAGCTGGTATAGGCCCGGCAGTGACATCTGACCATGCGTTGATTTGACTTGATGTGAATGTGGGCTTTGGTCTAAGGGGGCCAGTGCGCTGGCTCTTTCCTAGTTATCTATTCTCCGATGATCATTTCAAAAACTATTTAACCACTAAATGGGAAGAATTTCTGGAATTTAATGGTCAGCATCGTCATGATCCAGCATTGTTCTGGAGCACTGCTAAGGTGGTCCTTAGGGGTGATTGTATAGCATATGTTATAGCTCGAAATCGACGCTTGTCCCGAGGAATCATTCGGTTGGAAAAAGAATTGGCGGCTGCCAAACGCCACTACACACAACACCCGACACGAACCTCCAGGGAACACTTAATATCTATAGAAACGACTCTTAATGCTTATATACACGAGCGTACAGTCAAAATGTTATTATATCAAAAGTATCGTTATCATCGCTATGGCAATTGCGCAGGGAAGCTGTTGGCGAGGCTGACGGCACAGGCCCGGGAACATCGTTATGTGTTGGGATTGAAAGATGACGGGTCATCTGCAGCATTCGACGACTCAGATAGCGCAGATATTTCATGCCCATTTTCAGAAGATATATGGTCGACGGGACTCAGGGGATGTATAACTTATTAGGGACTATCTGGCATATCGCCGCTATCTGACCGAGATGTAGCAATTCTGAATGCAGCCCTGACCCCTAAAGAACTGCAAAAGGCGATTCACTGCCAAAGAAATTTTTCTGTTCCTGGGCCAGATGGCTTCACGGCAGAATTCTATAAACTCTTATCAGTGCAGATCGGACCCTTTTTACGAGACTATTATACTCAGGTGATACAAGATAGACACTTCCCCATGGAAGAGAATGAGGCTCTGATTACATTGATATTGAAGCCTGGAAAGGAGAGTGCTGCCCCCGAGTCCTATCGTCCTATTTCTCTTTTAAATGTGGATATTAAAATTTTATTTAAAATATTAGCAGATAGACTAGCCACTCTTCTTCCGCATGTTATCGCTCCGGCACAGGTGGGTTTTGTGAGCGGCAGACAGGCGGTACACAATGTTCGTAAGGCATTGTTGGCATTGGCCCATACACAATTTCAAAATATACCAATGATGCTTCTTAGTTTGGATGCAGCCCAAGCTTTTGATCAAGTCAATTGGACTTATTTATTTGAGGTGCTGGCCTTTATGGGAATAACGGGGTTGGTATGCTAGAGCACTGGGCACGTTATATTCGTCACCAAGGGCAAGATTGTTGGTTAATGAGCTCATAACAGACCCCATTCTGATAGAAAGAGGTACTAGACAGGGATGTCCTTTGTCCCCATTCCTTTTCTTGTTGTACTTGGAACCATTTCTCCGTACCGTATCTCAAGATCCTGATATTGTTGGAGTGGACTTTGGAGACCACTCCATAAAAGTGTTAGCATTTGCAGATGATTTATTGTTTACGCTCACTGACCCCAGTCATTCTATCATCCACCTTATGCACGCTTTGAATGAATTCAGATTTTACTCGGGCTTTGCCTTGAATTATCAGAAATCTATCGCCTTAGCTAGTCCGATTGCTCTGCAGCAGACATGGGTGGGGGACTTTCCCTTTACGTGGGCGTCGACTCCGATTCGATATTTGGGAATTTGGATTCCCAGAGATCTTAAGACTCTTTATGATAGTAACTTTTCGCCTCTAATGCATGATACTTTACAAAGTCTGCAAAACTGGTCCACTTTCCCCCTCTCGGTAGCGGGCGGGTAGCCCTTTATAATATGGTACTCTTTCCAAGATGGCTGTATCGATTTCAGGTGCTTCCTTTGCTCCTCTCTTACACACACAATGCACGTCTAACTGAAGGTTTCAAGGTTTTCTATGGGGAGGTAAGCGACCCCGAATGCAATTTCTTAGGATGTGCTTGCCCAAAGATAGGGGGGATATGGTTTATTGAATGTGCGCTGCTATGCCATGGCCTGCCAAATGAGACATATTAATGATTGGTTTAGAGGTACCTCTGATTTTACTGTTACATCACTTGAATTATCTCTGTTGGCTCCATTTCATGTCAGCTATGTTCTCCATATGGCCAACCCGCAGTTACGCCCATTGATGTCCGCATACCCTATATTTGCTCCTGCACAGCAAACTTGGCAGTGGGTATGTAAATCTGCTAAATTGCCTTTTGGAGTCTCTCTGTATTTGCCCATCCAGGGCAATTGTTCATTTCAGCCGGGCATACAAAATACGTCCTTCCAAAGATGGGGGGCGAATGGATTACAATATCTCTTCCATCTGTTCTTGGAGGAGGGACGACTGGCAACCTTTTCGGAAATACGTCAGACATTTGATTTATTGGACACGGATCTCTTTGCATATTATCAGATACGTCACTATGTTCACTCTTTACCGGCGGAATGCCTGACTGAGGACAATCGGGAAGCTCTTTCGGAACATTTTAGTCTTTCTGCACAACAGATGATTCCACTTCGTTTTCATATAGTGGGTATCCGGGACTGCCAACCAGGTCCGAATTCGGACATTTTGGCTGCCTCTTGGGCAGAGGATTTACAATGCGCTTTAACGGGACAACAGCTACACCGGGTGTTGAAACACATTCAAAAGGTGTCTCCTAATATTACCCATTGAGAATTACAATTGAAGATTGTTCTGAGACTGTATATTTCACCGGAGCAGGCATCCCAGATGGGAATTACTTTACACCATTCCTGCCCGAAATGTGCTCAGGCCCATGCCTCCCTGGGTTATATGCTTTGGAACTGTCCCAAGATTCTCAGTTTTGGAAAAGACTGGGTCACTATACTACAGTACTTTGGGGCAGGCGCTGGCTTCCTCAGCCGAGAGCTTTATTTGGTTATTATAATATAGCCGCACCAAAACCTAAGGGGATGTCAGCCTTTGTGACCAGAGTGCTACTGCTGGGGAAAAAGGCAATTCTTACTAACTGGTTGTCCCGGGACCCCCCTTCCTATGCTCAATGGAGATCCCTGATGATTATTCATGTGACGTTGGAGCGAAGATTGGTGGGAGACCTGGACAGAGATCCGGGCCGCCAATTTTCTTGGATCTGGGAACGCTTTTGGCTGGACCTTACACCTCATGCCCGTAATAGATTATTGAATCTGTGAGAGTGGCCTTCTGTTTCTCGACATGGCACTGGACTCGTTGGAGTTGGGTGGGGGGGGTAGGGAGGGAATTTCTGTGTATTGGATGACTTTGCTGATTGTTTTGACTGTTGCCATGCTTTGTAGTTGAAATTAATAAAAAATATTTGAACATAACAGTTAGTTTATTCTGATTGCAACTTAGACCCTTTTACTTTTGTCTCATTGTTTTTTTCTCATTCTTTGATTTCCTTTGTCTATGCTTTCCCTTATATATTGTTGTTTTAACTCTGTAAACCTATGGCATAGGTGTTATGTCAAATGAAATGGACTTGTTCTAGTTAGGTCTCTTAACCTGTGAATGACTAAATTCTGTTTTTATTTCCTAAGTTAATTTTTTTAATTCTTAAAAGAAATGAAATCCCAAAGAGGCCCACTGAAGATTTTTTTTCTCTCAACATTGCTTTCTACTTGGCCTCCTAGTTTTTTATAGTATCTGAAGAGAAACTAAATGTCAAGCAATGTCTTACTAGTCATAAAATTGCCTTAAAAATGGTCATGAAATCTACCTTTACTACTTCAGTGTATTGCATGAAGGAAATTTATAGACATGGCTGACACAAACTAGTAGAACAACTAGTGGCTAAAGGCCTTTCTAAGGCCAACCACTTAAGGTAGTCCATTCTAAAACCGTCAGCTTAACAGGAAGTGGGCAACACCTCTCTCACACACAATGGCCTGCAAAATTCATTCATGAAATGGGAAGACCAGACCTCCTCCAGAGCACTAGACAAAGGTACTACAAAGCTTATACAGCAAAATATTAGAGGTGGGGTCAGTACAGTTTCAAGACTTCATCATATATGTCAACACTAAACATATTTGCTGAAGTTACACCCCAGGATATTAGCACAATGCTTAACAAATCTTTTTAGCACCAAGTGCTGTAGTATCACACAGTAATATTTTTCAAGTCAGTCAGTTATTTACCTGTTCAAGATTCTTTAAAGATGCTCTTAATACCTATTCCGATTCAGTTATATATGTGTCAATCCTGGTTGAACTCCAAGATTCAGATTGGTGAGATTAAGATCCTCTGGAAGCAGGCTGGCATATGCACACTGGATAATGTGTTATCAGGTGGAAAGATGCTTGACTTTTCATGACTGCAACAAACATTTGGTATCGCACAATCTCAAGTATATAAGTGGTTGCAGTTGAAGCAGGCCATTCAGAAGGGGTTCCCTGATTGGCGCAATTTAAAAACTCAGTATAGCTTGCTGGGTCTGTGCTTCCAGACAGATTTGCTGGGGCATCAGGCAGCCAAGTGGTATAAATTAATATCTGAATTTTTGAATAAGAAACCCAAAACTAGTTTTAAAGACATTGGAGCATTGAGATAAAGCTGCAGATTTCTGCATCTCAATGGCCACGAATTTGGACTTGGAGGATGAGATGTACAGTGTCAGCGTCTATGAGACAAACGTGTTTTTTTTTTTTGTTGCATAGAAGTTTTTGGACCCCTGTTAAGATTACAAAAATTAGATAGTTCTAAGTCAAATAGATGCTGGCATTTGTCATCTTGATATAGGGACACTGGATCATCTGCTCTTTTGTCCCTTGATACTTATCTTTTGGCGATCCATTTTGGGGTCAAATATATAGAATACTGGAAGTTCCATTGGCATTGACGTATGACATAGTGCTGTTTGTTATGTTATTGATGGCTAAGAGTCCAATAACTTCATATAACAATAAATTACTTTTCATCATGACGGGAGTTGCCATACAGCTTATTTGGAAAAATTGGGACAGGTTAAACTATAGTTTTTGGTAGGAATCCTTGTGCCAAACTTATAAATTTGAACATATGAGTGCAATACAATTGGGACATTATAAGAAATTCAAGGATGTTTGGGACCCACTGACAAAATTTTGTAAAGATTGATTACTAGTTTTGCCCATTGATTATACACATCCAGGAAGGGTGGGTGGGAGGGGTGGGGATATGTATTTAATTAATTATTTGTTGTAATTTTGTTTACCTTGATCATTTGTATTGTTCTTGATTGTTTTTATACTGTATGAAAGGAGGGGGGAGGGATATGTACTTATTATATTATTTGATGGAATTAAGTGCTGTCTTTATTGTTAACTGTTGATAATATGATACACTTTGTGTTGGTTTATAAAATGAATAAAGATTTTTTTAAAAAGATGCTCTTTTGTATGGTGTCAATATCCTGCTGTAACTCTTAGCTTGGGAGCATCCATTTGTGTAGATGATTTATCCTGTTTGTTGATGGAGAAAGGAATTCTTACCTGTGTTTCTTTGTAGCAGTAGGATAAATAAGGCACACAAACACACCTTCCTTCCTAAGAGTTAATGCTAAGGTTTATATTAGCTGAGGAACCCTTGCAGGACCACAATGTGTGAGAAGGTTCATGCATCATATGAATTCTGATCTCTGCTATTCTATCCTGGTGCTGTGAGATAATGTCATTTGTTTGTGTGTCTGATTTATCCCAGTGTCTAAGGAGAGCGCCTATTCCAAATAAGTATCTTTGCTATTCCTATCTTTGTAGGAAGACCCAGTGCTGGAAAAGGTTCAACATCATTATGTGGATCATGTTTCAAATCTGGATGTACGCCATCTTCCCATCATGCCTGAGGAATCATCCCCACCTCTCTCTCCCTTTGCCCCCTCCCCATCTAGTCCTGGTGAACCTAGAAACATGGAGTCAGAACCAGTACCAGAGGAAGATTCTGTGCCACCAGGCCCTCCATCCCTCCCTTCCCAATCTCCACCCAGGGAGGAGCTAAAAGAGCCTTTGAAGATCAAGCAGCGCTCACGACCTTCAGAAGATGGTGAGGAATCCAGACCTCGTCTCAAGAAGTGGAAGGGACTGCGTTGGAAGCGCCTACGCATCTTGATCACCATCCAGAAGGGTGGTTCAAAACGAGACTGTGAGAAGGAGATCTCTGAGTTTATTGAGAAATTGGGGACCACGCTGCGGCCTGAGACCCTTCCCCAGGACTTGCGCAAGTGCTGCTTCTGCCATGAGGAAGGCGATGGGGCCACCGATGGACCTGCTCGCCTACTTAACCTTGACCTTGATCTTTGGGTTCATTTGAACTGTGCCCTGTGGTCCACTGAGGTATATGAGACTCAAGGAGGTGCCCTTATTAATGTAGAGGTGGCATTGCATCGTGGACTTCTTACCAAGTGTACCCTCTGTCAAAAGACTGGTGCCACCAATAGCTGCAATCGCATTCGATGCCCCAATGTCTATCACTTTGCCTGCGCCATACGCACCAAATGTATGTTCTTCAAAGATAAGACCATGTTGTGCCCACTGCATAAGCTGAAAGGGCCTTGCGAGCATGAGCTCAGCTCCTTCACAGTCTTCCGTCGTGTTTATATTGAGCGGGATGAGGTGAATCAGATTGCCAGCATAATTCAACGTGGTGAACGTATTCACATGTTTCGTGTTGGTGGCCTGATCTTCCATGCCATTGGCCAGCTGTTACCACACCAAATGCCTGACTTCCACAGTGTGACAGCACTATACCCTGTGGGATATGAGTCTACACGCATCTATTGGAGCATGCGGTACAACAACCGGCGGTGCTGTTACCGTTGCAGCATCTATGAGAATAACAGCCGGCCTGAGTTCATGGTGCAGGTGATTGAGTACGGGCATGAAGACATAGTGCTGACGGATTCCTCTCCTCAAGGTGAGATTCTTTGAACCTAGAGGAAGCGGAGCTTCTAGAGATAGTCAAGGCCTGATTAAAGGGGAGCACATAAACATTTTGTTTCTTTAAGCTTAACTATTGATTTTATTTTTTTAAGTTTAATCTGACCTTGGAGATCTGTATGTGGGTGGAGATTAATCTCAATGTGGGGTTTCAGTTTTTTTTTGTTTTTTTTTATAAATCTTTATTTAATTTTATAATTTGACATAATAAACAGTCAATTCAAAGAAATATTCCAATACCAGTCTCAACCATTGTTAACATTATAATCAAAAAGATAAATAAAATAGCAAAAAGGAAAATAAACAATTCAATAGTATAGTACAATAGGAAAAATTTTCCTTAAAATTCTAATTATACTGGATTGGAAAAATTAGACCTCAATAAAGGGGGAGGGGTTTCAGTTTTTGACTACTTTTTAGTCTTTACAGTGGGGTTTAAGCAGAGTAGAGATTAATCTCTGGGTGTATTTTCTCTTTAGCTGTTTGGAATCGAATCATTGAACCTGTGGCGAAGATGAGGGGAGAAACTGACATGTTGCGGCTCTTTCCAGAATACTTGAAAGGAGAGGAGCTGTTTGGTCTGACGGTGCATGCAGTGCTGCGCATTGCAGAATCGGTATGTTAGCCTGGAAGGGAGTTTCAAAAACTATATTGGGTATTTCATGAGGACTAGAAGCAACATTAGTACTAGACAGAAATTGGGAGTTTCATATAGCTAATGTAACTGCAGAGGAGAGAGTAAGCAAGAGGCACAGACTCAGGCTGTAAAATGAGCCAAGTGCTGTCATATGGCTGTACAGGATCTCTAATAAAATGTCCCATGTTTAGTTCTCCTTCTCTATTCTCTTCAGTTACCTGGGGTTGAAAACTGTCAGAACTATCTGTTTCGCTATGGACGACATCCACTGATGGAACTGCCACTAATGATCAACCCAACAGGGTGTGCAAGATCAGAGCCCAAAATTCTCACCCACTACAAGCGGTAAGACTTAGATTAGGGGATCGGGGGTTGGGAGCATGTTTTCTGGAGGCTATGGTTCAGAGGACTAGATGCACAAAACTTTCCAATTGTGTACGTTTAGTGACCCGATGTACATTTTGCCAACCCGATGTTGAAAACAGTTCACCATGTGGTTTTCTGTGCAGTCGTACATTTTCCGATTCTGGTATGCAAATGACCTCATTACAATTAAAATGAGGATATTAATATTAAAATCTGCCAGTCAATCGATGGCCTAACATTGCATGTCATAATTGGATCGGTAATACCAACTCAAAAAAACTGTGTTACTGATAGATCTGACATGTTATTTTATTTTTTTCCCTATGGGCACAGATACTATGTGTGTGTATGTAGCACATGCATATCTGGCCCATAAAAAAATAAAGGTTGAGTCTTCCCTCCCGATGATCCCTGGAACAAAAGTAGAGGTGGAGGAATACCCACTCCCTCCTGCTGCTGCAAACTCCTTCCTCCCCCCCCCCCCCCACGTGCTAAGCTGAACCACACCCCCTGCAAGGTCCCCCTCCCCACACTTCGATAATAGCAGGAGGAATGCCCACTCCCTCCTGCCACTGGATGCCACCCTGGCCCCCTCCTCCATACCTCTAAATTACGATGACAGCAGGAGGGATGCCTAGTCCCTCCTGCTCATAGGACCGCCACTCCAAAATGGTGGGCCTTCTCCTTCCCAGTGCATTCCGGGATGCACAGGGAGGAGCTTAAGTTGCTGATTGGCTCAGATGCTTAAGGCTTCTCCCTTGGGGAGGGGCCTTAGGCATCCTGGAATGCACTGGGAAGGGGAAGGCCCATCATTTTGGAGTAGCAGGCTGCAAGTAGGAGGGACTGAGCATCCCTCGTGCTGTCATGTAATTTAGAGGTGATGGGGGAGCTTCCAGTGGCAGGAGGGCATGGGCATCACTCCTGCTGATTTTTGGTAAAATAGGGGAGAAGTCAGTTCAGGAAGGGGGGCTGGCCGGGGGGGTAGATGTTCGCAGCAGCAGGAGTGAGTGACCATCCCCCCTCCTGCCGATTTATTGAAGTGCGGGGAGAGGGGTCCTGCAGGGGGTACAGTTCAGCTTGGCATTTGGGGATTTCACAGTGGCAAGAGAGAATGGGCATCCTTCATGCCTCTATTTTGGTACCGGGGGTGGGGGGCGCCCATATTTTTTTTTAAGGGGCTATATATTGTGTGTGTAACACATGTTTTGTTTTTGAATTCTTTATTCATTTTTGCATATTACAAGTGTAGTAGATAAAATCATATGAACTTATAAATACACACTTGATTAACTCTCATATAACACTTTAAGTACAACATTTCATTACAAATTCATATTCTATAATATTTTGAATATTATGTAATACATCTAATATTTAAACTATTCTTATTAAATAGAAAATCCTCCCATCCCATCCCCTCCCATCACAGTATTACATACAAGTACCATTACAATGAAGCTATTGATATAACACATGTTCAGCATCTGTGCCATTAAGAAAAAAGCCCCAACAGCTGAGTGACAGGAGGTTGTTTTGGGGCTTTCCCTGCCGCTCAGCTGATTGGGCTTCCCCAAACAGGCTCTGCGTATGTGTGAGAACCAGTTTCTAAGCGAGCAATCAGATGGGATTATGACTGCCCTCTGCAAAACTCATTTGAATGGGTGGCTGTTTGAACATCGATCACGGTTTAGAAATCTGCCAAAAAATCAGCCCACAGTGACCCAAACGATCTTAACAACCATTTGTAGTGCATCTAGCCCAAAGTGAGGGAAGCTTCTGAAATTGTAAGAATTGTACATTCTGTTATGTCCCTTCCAGATTCCATATGCTAAGTGTTCAATCCCAACCCACAATCCGGGAGTTGCAGAAATCCACAAACTTTTCTGAGCACATAATGCACCCACTTATTCTGAGAGCTAGCAAACATATCCATTTACAATTTCTGCAAGCAATCCATGCAGAAGTCTCTGCAGTTGCTATGCTTCTTTTTCTTTTTTTTAGCTTAAAGTTCATTTTCTCAATAGCTTCAGTGCATTGAAACCCCTTCCAGGTGGTCCCTTGTCGGAGGAAAGGACACAGTCCCGAGAGAAACTCTGGTGGATCTGTGGAGCCAGCCTGCTGTGTGCCAAAATTTCTAGACTCAGGGTCCCTACCCCTGGGAGTTTGCTTGCCGGTGACCTTGTCACAGGGTTCAAGCGCATGTTGTAAGTGTCTGGAGTGAAACCCACCTGGGTTTCAAGGTGCAAGCTGCCTTTCCCGCCCCTAACTGCGTGGATGAGGATCTGTGGGGGCGGAAGTCATAGTCTGTGTCTGGCCGGCTAGCAGTCCGAAGATTTCAAGTCTGGTTCCATTTGAAGCTGTTTTTGAGGCAGAAAATCCTTTTCCTCCACTCTAATGCTGTTTAAAGCTGCTGACAGTCTGACACTGCATAAGAGTGAGTAAACCTCCATTATCTCCTATGGGAACTTCGGGGGTGGCTTATAAAATGATTTTTAAAGTAGTTTTTCACAGTTTCTGAGGGTCCCCTGCCTCCCCAGACCCCAAATCGCTATTTTTTATTTTCATTTTTTGGCGTGAATTTGGGATGGCAGCCATCGTGGATTTTAAAATTGATCTTTTTTTCTAACTTTTATATCTGCCTCAAAAATCCCTCGATTTGACACAAAATTGTTTGGGATGGACTCTCCAGTCCCTAATCTTTTGAATGTGGACATTGATTGTGCCGGATCAGCGACTGTGTACCATGTGCTATAGTGCACTAGGGGAGGGAGCAAGAACTTTGGACTTTGCCTCCTCTGAGTAATCTTGGACTGGGGAGCCAGCCTGGGTCCATGCCTTCCGAAGAAAATCTCACCCAGAGGCCGTCCTGGAGTTTGACGTAAAACACTGCGTTCCAAGTCTGGGGACTCTTTTGGTGCAGTGCATGTAGCTCAACAGAGCCCTGCCATGGTTGTGGAGTGGACCTTTTCACCGATTTTATTCAGCTCCTCTGAAAGGTGTATTCCTCAGACCCCGCTCGTTTGACGCAGCCAACAAGCGCATCAGGACTTTTTAGGTCTGTTGCACCTGTGGCAAAGTTTACTTTTCAGGAGCCCTCTCATCTGACTCTGCCAGACCTCAATTGCAGTAGTTGCCATGCAGATATTATGATTCCTCTGTCTCCTGCCACTGTCTTTATTTTGGTTCTGGCTGATGCCTTTACTGAGACTGGTCTCCTCAGCTGCCCTGAGCGTCTAGATTTGGGTGCTGACCCTTCTTCGCAGATTTTTAAGCAGGCTTCTGTCCATCTCTTTATGGATGCTGTTCTGAAAGAGCTCCATTTGGATTATCCACCTTTCATTTCTCAGGCTTTGGTCCTGGACCATTCTCCTGTGCACTTTTTTCAATTCAGTCCACGGCTCCTTGGTCTGGTTTCAATTCAGAACAGTGTGATGCCCCAGAAAACTCTTTCCAACCATCTAAAGCTATAGAAGAAGTAGAGAATTACAGGCCGGTAAGGACTTCTGTGGTAAGCTAATTAATAGAAACACTTTTAAAACAGAAAATGGTCAAGTTTCTGTAATCCTGTGGATTACAGGACCGGAGGCAACATGGATTTACTAGAGGTAGGTCTTGTCAGACAAATCTGATCAATTTCTTTGACTGGGTGACCAGAGAATTGGATAGAGGATGTGCACTAGATGTGGTGTACTTAGATTTTAGCAAAGCCTTTGACATTGTTCCACACAGATGTCTAATAAATAAACTGAGTGCCCTCGGGCTAGGTCAAAAACTGGTTGAGTGGAAGGCGACAGAGGGTAGTGATCAATGGAGATATCTCTGAGGAAAGAGATGTTACCAGTGGTGTGCCTCAAGGTTCTTTTCTTGGGCCTGTTCTTTTTAACATTTTTATAAATGATATTGCTGAAGGGTTGATTAAGATTTGCCTCTTTGCGGATGATACGAAAATCTGCAATAGAGTAGACATGCCGGATGATGTGAATAACATGAAGATAGACCTGGTGAAGCTTGAAGAATGGTCTGAAATTTGGCAGCTAAAATTTAATGCTAAGAAATGCAAGGTCATGCATTTGGGCTGCAAAAACCTGGGGGAACGGTACAGATTAGGGAGTGAAGAACTTATGTGCACGACAGAAGAGCGGGACTTGGGTGTGATTGTATGTGATGATCTTAAGGTGGATAAACAGGTTGAAAAGGTGACGGCAAAAGCTAGAAGGATGCTAGGTTGCATAGGGAGAGGTATGGCTAGTAGGAAAAAGCAGGTATTGATGCCTCTGTATAAGACTTTGGTGAGACCTCATTTAGAATATTGTGTACAATTCTGGAAGCCACACCTTCAAAAAGATATAAAAAGGATGGAGTTAGTCCAAAGAAAGGCTACGAAAATGGTATGTGGTCTTCATCATAAGGCATACGGGGACAAACTTAAAGATCTCAATCTGTATACTTTGGAGGAAAGGTGGGAGAGGGGAGATATGATAGAGACATTTAATACCTACGTAATGTAAATGCGCATGAGTTGAGTCTCTTTCATTTGAAAGGAAACTCTGCAATGAGAGGGCATAGGATGAAATTAAGAGGTGATAGGCTCCGGAGTAATCTAAGGAAATACTTTTTTTTACAGAAAGGGTGGTAGATGCAGGGAACAGCTCCCTGAAGAGGTGGTGGAGACAGACTATATCTAGATTCAAAAAGGCCTAGGATAGGCACATGGGATCTCTGAGAGAGAAAGAGATAAGAGTTACTGCGGATGGGCAGACTACATGGGCCATTTGGCCTTTATCTGCCATCATAGTGAAATTAATCTGACAGAGTTTTTGGAAGATACTCAGGATGTTATTCAGAGTAGGTCCACCATGGTATTAACATGCATGAGTGAGATAGACAAAATGTTAATCATGAAACTTTACTTTAAAAACAGGCTGACAAAATTTTGTGGAGATTTAGTCAGAATTTTCTCTGATGTCTCAAGAGCTACGCAATTAAGAAGGAAATATTTTTTGAAATTAAGAGCAAGAGTTTTAGCTCTTGAGGCATCGTTCTATTTAAAATTTCCATGTAAATGTCTTGTTAAATTACAAGACATAGAATATGTATTTTGGAATCCAATTCAATTGCAACAATTTCTAATATCTCGAGAACAGAAATGATATTTTTCTTTAATGCTTATTAATGACTCACTACTGAGAATATAGGTGGATTTGATTCCCAAATAGTATGGAATGGTCAAGATTCTTTATGAATCTAAACCAATTCTTAGTTACCTTTATTTTGTTAGTTGGATTAATGTATGCCTCTCCATTTATTGTAGGCTTGAAAAGGAATGTTTGTGTTTGTATATGATAGTAAAATTTGATGTAAATAACCTTTATCCTTGGTATCTTTTGATATTGTAAACTTTTAAATTTATAAATTAAAAAAAAAAAATCTGCCATCATGTTTCTATGTTTATCACCTGGATCCTGATTTTCGGCAGGTTTTTGAACAGCCTGAGGTAGATTCCGCTGTGACACAGATTATCCAGCGGGCAGCCCTCCCTACTAATGGGGGAGTGAGGTTTAAGGACTCTCAGGATTGCAGGATACAAAATATTCTTTTCTAGCGGTATCTTCAGGTAGCCAAGCAGTGGTGGCCACTTCCTTTGTGGTGCATGACTGTCATTCTGGCCTGCGCAATGCGTCCTCTGTGGAGGTGCATGTTTGACCTCAGCTGGTGATGGTTGGTGTGGATTAGATGCTGGGTGCCCTTTATGATCTCAGTAGTTGAGTTCTTAGTACATTCTCTGCTGTTGCAGTGTTTGTGCGCCAGACATTTTGGATCTGTCTTTGGACTGGGGACGCTGCCTGAAGGATCACCTTAAGCGGAAGTCTTTTCAAGGGCCAGCTCCTTGTTGGTATAGGTCTAGATGACCTCTACACAGGTGTTGCTGAGCGCCGCCCTAATTCGCTCCCTTTGAACAAGTTTCACTGGATGTCGGTAGGGGTTCGTAGTACTCTTCGTTCCTCCTGCAGGTATTATTAGGGATACACAGGTTTTTCCTCCCAGAGACATTCCCAGGGCTATGCCCGCGTTAACAGCGGTTCCAATTCCAGGTGTCCTCAGGTTCCTGTGCAGTAGTTGCCTTGCAGATATTATGAATCTTCTGTCTCCTGCCAATGCACCCATCTTATGCCTAAAAAGCTCCGATGACGCCAGGGGTCGGGCGTGGCTTCCTTATCGAAGGCTGACTTCTCAGTTTTGTTAGGAGTGGACTCAACTTTCATCAGACACTAGTTAGTCCTCCTTTACCTGCCTACGGCTTGGTTTCTGGACTCCGGCAAGTCAACGGAACGGAGTCAAAGGTTCGCGATTCTATGCATTGCCTCTTAGACATTGGGATGCTGTTACCAGTTTCAGAACACAAATTGGTGCTTAGACGAATACTCCTTATACTTCATCGTACCATAAAGGCTCGGAGGATTGGAGACCCATTCCGAATCTAAAGTCAGTCACCTGCTTCTTGCGAATTCCTTTTTTCCGAATGACAACAGAGTACACAGTGATAGCTGCTGTCTCTCCAGGCTTACTTAGGGACCCATTCAATTTAGGGGCAGTGGACTCCTAGTCCTTAATGTTAGTTGACCAATCGTCTGAGCTTCGAGCAATTTTGTTGGCACTTCAGCCCTTCTGAAAGGACAAGCGAAGCAGGTTTCTCTGACAATGCCACAGTGGTGGCGTATGTACATTATGAGGGAGCTCTAGTGCTCTTTCTCTTGGGCCAGAAAGATCATCTGCATTCCACTGGGCAAAAGCACATTTTCTCTCGGCGGCTCATGTGGCCTGAGTCGGCAGTGTTCAAGCAGACTTTCTCGGCTGAAAGTTCTGGACCCAGGACATAGGAGGCATTCCATCTGATCATACAGAGCTGGGGTCAGCCCCAGAGAGCTTCGACAGAGAACTTGAAAGCTGGGCACTTTGTCGGTCGACAAATAACGAGGAAGCTAGGGCTGGATGCCTTGGTTTGGCCCTGGCGGCTCACAAGCTCTTATATGATATTCCCTCCGTGATCTCTGGTTGGTTGGGTCCTCTTCCAAATAGAAATGCATCCTGGCCTGGTGATTCTAGCAGCTTCAGACTGGCCTTAGCGCTCATGGTATGCGTATCTCGTCCATCTTCTGTGGGGTGAGAGACTCCAGCCCACTCTTCATCATACCATTCATTCAGAAAATCACTAAAAACCCACTTATTCGACAAATTTATCTGATCCTTCTATTCCGCTCATCTCTTACCTCTTCTAATACGCTTCTTCTTCCTACCCTACCACCCCGTTCACTCAACTGTCTTACACTCCTTCCCAAATCTAATGTAACCTCATTGTCCTTACAGCATCTCTTGTTCTTGTTATATACCGTCTTGAACTGAAAAGGTATGACGGGATATAAATAAAACTGTTATTATTATTATTATTATTATATCTTCTCAGTCAGGGGACGGTGCATGGAGGAAGCATGGTTTTTCGGATGTAGTGATCTCAGTTTTTTTTTGCGCTCGATGACATCCGATACCCGTCCTATGCCAAAGCCTGGAAGGCTTTTGAAAAGTAGTGTGCTAAGAATCATATGGAGCCTGAGAGGGCTCCCTTTTTGTTTTGGTTCTGGTTCTGGTTTTTCTTCAGACAGGTCTAGAAACAGGTTTAGCAATGGCCTCTCTTACAGTTCAGGTTGCAGGCCTTTCATGTTTTAGAGTGTTCAGAGATGCTAGTTTACTTACTGCTCATCCCGCTGTGTCCAGGTTTCTGGGAGGAGCACTTCGTTTGCGAACTCCCTTGCATTTTCTTTTCCCTTCATGGAATCTTAACATCATTCTGCAGGGCCTTGGAGAGGCCCATTCAAGCCACTGAAGGAAGATTCTCTTCTGGATCTGACAGTCAAGACTGTCTTTTTGGCCGCCGTTGTCTCAGCACAGCGTTTTTTGGGGCTTCAGGCTCTTTCGTACAGGGCGTCCTTAATCAATTTTCCGGAGGTGGGAGTTTTATTCATACTGTACCTTCCTTCCTTTCTACTGAAAGTGGTTTCTGCCTTCCATGTCAAACAGGAAGTTTGTTTGTGTTTCCCTTTGCAGGCTCAGAGCGAAAGGATCGGATCTTGCACAAGTTAACTGTCAGGGGAGTCTTGCTCCACTGTTTGGACAGGATTAATTTTTCCAGCTGGCTGATCGCCTATTTATCCTGACTGCTGCGCCTCGCCATGGTCAGCCAACAGCCAAGGTTTCGATCGCTCAATGCATTCAAATGGCCATTTCCGTGGCTTCCATCACCTGCAGCAAGCAGCAGCCGTTTCACCCACTTGACTGGAAGTGTTGCTGTGTCGTGAGTGGAGTCTCGCGCAATTCATCCTTATGAACTTTGCAGAGTGGCTACTTGGCCCTCTCTTCATACTTTTACCCAGTTATTACCAAATGGATGTGGTGGCTAATTCTGATGCCGCTTTTTGGGACCTCGGTTTGAAGGCTGTCTCTTCTGTCCCTCC
Organism: Geotrypetes seraphini; assembly: GCF_902459505.1. Lineage (NCBI taxonomy): Eukaryota > Metazoa > Chordata > Amphibia > Gymnophiona > Dermophiidae > Geotrypetes > Geotrypetes seraphini. The sequence continues at coordinate 220,260,753 of NC_047086.1, forward strand.
CTAGATGTTACCATTGCTTTGGTATGTTACCTAGCATATGGAATCTGGAAGGACATAACAGAATGGAAGATTAAGTTTATACCTTCGATAATCTTCTTTCTGTTAGTCCCTGTAGGATTCCATAGGACCCGCCTTCTCTGTGTACACTCAGTTGTTTGGAGTAGCCTGCTTCTTTCTGCCTTGATGATTCTCTTTACAGGCTTGAATGCTTTCCAGACAGTTGACAGATCCTGTGAGGAGTTTTGTGTGAGTATGCATTACTGAAGGCCTTTCTCGGGGTGCTCGTTGCACACAGCAGGTTAGTTCTACATTGTTCCTCAGTGTTTCTGATTTGCCTTTATGCCTGTTTATCGCTTGTTAATATTTTGCAGAGCAATCCAGTTCAAGAATTACTAATGTTGCTGGGGATCTTCCCCTGTATCCTCTTGTCATGGATTTGTCCAGTATGTTGCTTGACTTTGAGACTTAAGTGGATATGTTTGCTAGCTCTCAGGCTAAGGGGGTAGAGCATGTGCTCAGAAAAGTTTGTGGATTTCTGCAACTCCTGGATTGCGGGTTGGAATTGAACACCTAACGCAGGAGTAGGGAACTCCGGTCCTCGAGAGCCTTATGCCAGTTGGGTTTTCAGGATTTCCCCAGTGAATATGCATTGAAAGCAGTGCATGCAAATAGATCTCATGCATATTCATTGAGGAAATCCTGAAAACCCAACTGGAATACGGCTCTCGAGGACCGGAGTTCCTTACCCCTGACCTAACGTATGGGACAGATAGAAAGAAGATTATCAAAGGTATAAACCTAATCTTCCAGTAATTTAATTCCACAGCTAGGCTTATGTTGTCTTCTGCATACAGGATTATTCTTAATATAAATAAGTTCTGCTTTTCTATGCTGGTTTTGTTGGTTTTTGTTTTGTTTTTAATGCTGCTTAAGCAGTCCTGCATTAGCTGCTACTTCATCTTTTTTGCACTAATAATTCTTTTAAATATAGTACCATCTCTTGCAGGCCTCACACTTTGAACAGCACCAGCATGTCCAAGGCATACCAGAGTACCTTCACAGGTGAAACCAACACACCATACAGTAAGCAGTTTGTTCACTCCAAATCCTCTCAGTACCGGCGGCTGAAGACTGAATGGAAGAACAATGTTTACTTAGCACGATCCCGCATCCAGGGGCTGGGACTTTATGCCTCCAAGGACATTGAAAAGCACACTATGGTTATAGAGTACATTGGTACCATCATTCGCAATGAAGTGGCTAACCGCAGGGAAAAGATCTACGAAGAACAGGTGAGAATATCGCAGTGTAGAATGATAAATCTCTGAATTTGTGCTTCAACCTGTGGGGTCCCTGCTTTTCTTGAGAGATCACAAGGCAACTATCTTGTCAGAAAAACTTTTGTGTCCTTTACAATAGAATCATTTAATATTTACAGGAAGAATGACAAGTTAAAAGAAGCAAAGAATGATATTCCTCTAAGGTTAAGAGAATTAGGTTCATTTAAACTTTTTCACAAAAATTTAAAAACATGGTTATTCTCTAAATTGTAAACATATGTTCTTTTCTATATTTTTTAATTGGTGTAAACTGAGTTGAGCTGGATTATATGAAGATGACCTTGTCTATAAATCTAAGTTTTAGTTTAGTTTAGTTCAGAGATAGAAAGCAAGGCAAACCAAAAGGCATACACTAAAAGTTACTCTCCTCCTTGTATTAATATATTTTCCAGAGCTTTGGATTCTTGCCCAGAAATAGCTAAGAAGAAAAAGAAAAAAAAAAACAACAAATTTTTAGATTGAATCAGATTGGGCAGACTAGATGGACCATTTGGGTCCTTTATCTGCCATCATCTACTACATTACTATATATTCTGGATAAGCAGGTAATTTCCCCCTCATCGCAAGCCTTGCAGAAGGAATGCACTCCGGATTTTTTCTGTAAACCTCTTACTTCACTAGGAGCTCTACTGTCACCTACAGTTTTTTTTTTTCCTTTATTTCATGCAAGTCTGAATGAGAGTTTCTGTTCTGCTCTCCTTTTTATTTATTTTGTTCTGTTTTTCAGTTAATTTTCAGCAGTTTCAGTGCTTAGAGCTTATCATTTTCACAGTTAGCTCTGCCTGTGTGGAGAAGAAACAGACTGAGGTCTGCAACTGACAGGTAATCCCTTGTGGGACCTGTTAGCCAGCTTGCACAAGTATTTTTGAAGCTCAGGGCTGATCCTGCTTACCTTCCCTTACCTACTGCTTAGCAGTGGTTTGAGCGAAGGTTGTAAGTCTTCCATAGGAGGCCCAGTGGTGTCTTGCAGGGTTCTGGCTGATTTCATCACCTCCCCTTTTCTTGTTTTCGCATCTGTTAGTTCATGGGAATGGGGGTTCAGTTGGATGTTGTGTCTGACTGGCAGCCTGAAGATCAATATTGCAGAGGACTTTCAACATGAGGCAGTGATTTCTTCACCTTTCCAGCTACTGTAAAGATCTGAGGCAGGCTGCAGCACATTGCCAGCACAGGTTACAGTGAGAAAGGCTGTTACAGCCTGCAAAGTGAACATAACATAACAGTTTATTTATATACCACTATATACCTTTCGGTTCAATGCGGTTACAACAAGGAAGAAGATAAAATTTTTAGCATTGAAAATTAATAGAATATTAAAAAGCACAAATAATTTTTCTGTCTGTCCCAAATTGGGATTGCAGTTTAAGCTAAGTGCCAAAGAAGTAAATGGTAGGATTATGCAGAAAAGAAAAGAAAAAATAATAAAACAATAAATAAATATTACGAGGATACATATAGAGGGAAGCATATAGGAATGGGATCCTTATGGCAAGGCAAAAATGCTGACAGCAGACCCTTCTTCAGCAGTATCTCAGCGACTGCACTGAGACAGGCCGAAGCAGATGCCACTCAGGCTTAACAACATAACAAAAACAAAAGTGATATTAAAATAGATATAAATAAAAATAGTCAGTTTAAAGTCACTTCAAGTATTCCTCATTTGATGGTCTTCCATTAAGATTGGTTTAACGATCAGCACTCCTCCTCAGGAACTCAACTGACGTTCAGGTTATAAGTTGGAAACCGGTCCCCTCGATCCCGGACACCGCCCACACACCTAACCACGGAGCTCTGATGTTGTCAAATTGCAAGCAGTAAACAGCAGCCTCCACGATCCAGTCCTGGCCAGCGTGAAGAAGAAACAGCCAGTAGCTGCCGAGGAGCCAAAAGTTCAGTCTGCTGGGCAACAGCCAAAAGGCCCGAAGACATCTGCCAGCACGGAGGAGGAGACAGCTAGCACCAAACTGGAAACACTGGCACAAAGCAGGGCCAGCACTCAACAAATCCAGCAAAAAACAGAGCCCAAGCAGAGACAAACAATGTCACACTCTTCATGAACCAGGGAATCGGTGGAAGCTCCAGTAAGAATAGGTAGGCAGTTGGAGGTTTTCTGCCGTTAACAGTCAGGCAGGAGGACTAACAATAAAACTTAAAGCAAACAAAGAACAGGCTAAATAGTCAAAATAAAAAGAAAACAAAATAAGAGTGACTAATTAAAAAAATAAGAACATAAGAAGTTGCCTCCGCTGAGGCAGACCAGAGGTCCATCTCTCCCAGCGGTCCGCTCTCGCGGCGGCCCATCAGGCCCACTGCCCGAACAGTGGTCTCTGACTAATTTTACAAATTACCTCTAATCCTATCCCTATAACCTTACCTCTACTCTTATCTGTATCTTATCTGTAGAAAGTAAAAAGTACAAAACAAATGAAAAAGGCAAAAAGATGGTGAGAGGAACCATAGTGTCTAGCCTGGCGTCATCTTGAAAAAAAAATTATGGGGGGGGGTCTGAAAATACAGTTTTTAAGAGTTTCTCCATGTTTCTCTGTGTTCCCCCTCCTCAAAAAATCCTAAATTCACCATTTTTTATTTCATAGGGTTGGTTTTTTTTAGCGATTTTAGGCACCAAAATCCCGACTGTAGCCATCTTAGATTTTTAGTAATCTTTATTCCAAAAGTTTTCTGCAGCTCCAAATCTTCTTTTGCCTCAAAATTGGTTGGGATGGAGTCCTTGGGCTGTTTTACCCCAAATCCATGCCAATTGTGCAAATTCTGTGCCTCAGGAATGTCCTTGTGCCACGAGGCATGCTGTGCAGCACGAAGAGGCAGGAGCGGCTGGCTAGCTTCTCCTATTGGCTAGCATAAAGGACCAATGGCCTGCTGGGGCAGTCTTTTCTTTTTTCAGGGCCTGGGAAACAGTGACATTCACACGAAAGGATATGGCTGCCTCTATTGAAAAGTACCGATTTGGACCCTTCAGTTCCCTCCCATTACCGTCCAATCACTATACCCTTACTGACAAAAATGATGGAATCTATTATTTCTACATACTATCCTTCAAATGATATGTCATAGACCAATAGCCCTACTGGATATGGATTTCTATAGAACCCTGTGGTCATATTCTTTTGAATTAATATTCTTTTAAACTAGTACCATATTTTCTTAGCAGAAGAAAAAGGACCTCAAGTGCCATGCAGCTGCTGATTGTTAGAACTTGTCTTTGGTAAGTCAGCTGGTAGCGGGCTTTCACTGGTCAAAAAACCTCCTTATTTTTTGACTTAATATTTTTTGCGATTCTTTTTATATCATTATTTTTTTTGTGCCAGTGTATAATTTTTTGAAATTCAAATATCTGTTAAAGAAAACCCTTAACCCTAAAAGATTATACTTTGTTTGGGATGTTTATCGCCAGCTTAATGGGTGCGACAGAGCGATCTCCGTTTCGCTCTGCAACATTTAGAAGAGCTTCTTCAGGAAATTGGTTATCTTGTATTACAAAAACTGAAAAACTTCAGATACCGTTCTAGCCAACTTTCCAACTATTTAGAGAAATTGTCCATTTTGTTACCATTCCAACATGGGTTCAGAACCAAATTTTAGTACAAGAAACCCTCTTAGTGTCACTAATTTCAAAGATTCAAAATTTACAGACGCAAAAATAAATATGCAGTACTCCTGCAATGTGATTTGTCAGCCGATGTTCAATGTTGTCCCTCATGATATCTTGATCTGTATGTTATCAGATATTGGCTTAAATCAAGTAGTTCTGAATTGAGTTAGTAAATGCCTATCACTGCGATCCTACAAGGTATATTCAGAGGGTGAAACATCCTCTTCATGGAAACTGAGCTGTGAAGTACCACAGGGTTCCCCTTTGTCGCCGATTCTTTTTTAATATTTACATGACCTCATTGAAAAACTTTTGTCTCACATCTGTAGAGACTATATTCACCTACGAAGATGATATTTTTATTTTACTGAAGTCGATCCCGATCTCAGTAATTTAGTTTCAAGTATAGACATGTTGCATTTCTAAACTTCAAATGTGGGTGTTGTTCATTCAAATGAATTGAACGCTGCCAAAACTAAACTACTTTGGGGTTGGGCAAAGATTTGGAAAATCTCCCTGTCTCTGTCACACTAAAAACAGGTATTTCATTACAGATAGATTATCTCTTCCAGAGTTCTGGGTATTATCCTAGACTCATCACTCACATTTCATGAACAGAGAAATTCTTTGGTAAAAAAGTGTGTTTTAATCTGCGTATGCTGAGAAAAGTTAGTTCATTATTTCATCAAGACCATTTTTCAGTGTTGGTACTGTCCTATTGTGCTTGCCCAGTTGGATTATTGTAATTATGTTTATTTAGGGTATCAAACAGAGTAGTTTAAGAAGACTCCAGCTAATACAGAATACATCAGCCAAGCTCATCCTTGGAAAGGGAAAGTACGATCATGTCTCCCCTCTGTTGAGAAAGCTTCATTGGCTCTCCAATCCATTTTAGGATCCAGTTTAAATGTGCATGTGTCATTTTTTAAGCTTCTTTACTGAATATTCGGCCCTCTGATCCCTTTATATCGGAATAACCCTTATTCGCCAAATAATTCCAAAACACCTTCTGCTTTAGGGCCAGCTGGCAAAGCTGAGCAGCCTTCTCCTATCAGAAGAATCTAGTGCACTACATACCAGGACTGCAAGTAGATGCTCATGTAGAGCTAGTAGTCCTGGATCCAAGAGACTAGCGATGCCTGGTAAACCTTTCTCCCCAAAAGAGTTTAGAGTCTGAGCCCTTCTATCGGGAGGCACTGAGGCATGGTATATGGCATTCTTAGCCCCTTTGAGAGTGGATTTGACCACCAAGAAGTGGTGTGGCAACTAGTCCTTCTCAAATCTGGGAGCCTTTTTGATACAATACATAGTATCCACCTTCTTTAGTGCCACTTGTTCAGAGAGAGGGGTCTTCCAATTCTTCATCTGTGCATCCCTGAGAATCTTGTGCAGCGGAACTATCACAGCATCTCTGGGAAGAGAATAATAATAATAATAATTTTATTCTTATATACCGCCATACCAAAAAAGTTCTAGGCGGTTCACAACGAGATTCTAGGACCTGGAAGAGCTTGGTTAACTCTCTGAGTAAAACTTAAAGGAAAAGCATCTGCCATTTCCTTAGCAAAATGGGTAAATGAGAGGGGTTCAGGTGGAGATTTCCTCCTCTTAGGTAGAGAAAGGATCCCAAGGATATGCTATATGACCCATCCTCCGAGAGGTAGTTCAGCTGTGGTCTCCCAGGATTGGTCCATATTAAACTCAGCAAAATAGTCTTAATGAGATGCCTGAAATTGAATCTGTGCCTGTCTCGGCCATCTGAAAGTATGTTCAGGCCTCAGGGTCAGCCACTAAGATGCATGCTTCTGCCTCGGCCTTGAATGAGTTTCTTCCCCCTGATGTCGAGGGAAGCTGTGCACATGGTGGCACTGATACCAATGCTTTTCAAGACAAGGGGGTTGGAGGCCACCCCACAGGCTCAGGAAGGCACAAAATTAAATTAAGAAGCACTGATAAGGTGATCACTCAGATGTGTCCTTTCAGCTCTGCGGAAAAAAAATGAGACTGATGGTCCCATGCTTGCACGTCAGATGGGAAGGCACTCACGTATGCACGCAGGAGCTGCTGCCAAAAGCATCTTAAAGTTGTAGGGCGCTGGGCAGCATCTGCACCTGGGCTTCATTGGGATGACATCACCCATGTGTAAGGATTCAATCTGTTCTGCTTGCTGGAAAAAAAGGAGGTATAATAACCTGAATAAATTATCAGGGTTAGCAGACCATAAAATGCAGAAAGGTGCATTTTTCTGTAGAAGCAAATTCGATCACAAGGGGGTCAAGATATGAAGCTAGACAGAGAGGTCCTGAAGAAATATGTGAACAATACTTGTTTCCTGGAAAGAGTTGTCAAATGGCATTCAAAATAACCTGTAAGATAGAAAACGATAGGTGCTTAATATTGTACAGTACAAGGTTGAGAGCTTGAGTAAATAAATTGGGGGGGGGGGGCAGAATGCCTTTGGTGTTCATGGGAATGTGTATGTTCATCCACCCAGAAGAGTAGAGGACCAAAAAAGGAAGGCAAAACTCGCTATGGATAAGAAGCAATATCCACAAGCTATCTCTTATACAAGTGATGACTAGGATATATTTTAGCTAGAATAACACAGAGGGGAACCACCTAACAAACTGGTTAGGTAATAAATTGGCTCTCACATTTATAATCAGCTTGTTACTATGAGGTGATCTGGGCCAAGGTATGATGATGATTTTATTTTTTTATTCCCTTTGTTTTCTGGCTCTGAGCATATTTCTTATGTTAAAATCATTGCAGTTACCTTATTTTTGTTGTTTTTTAGAATCGAGGCATTTACATGTTCCGTATTAACAATGAGCATGTGATTGATGCAACACTGACTGGAGGTCCTGCCAGGTAAATATTCACCAGCTTCATTACACCCAGTCTTCTTGATGCCATCTCTTTAATGTATAAAAAGAAAGTCTCAGAATAGGAGGTGATCCTCCATTTTTTTTCCCAGAGCATGTGAAGAGAGAATGAACTTCATTGGTACTGTGTACTGTATATACTTGAATATAAACTGGGATTTTTGGGCCAAAAATTAGCCCAAAAATGGGGGGTCCTGGTTTATATTTGAGCCAGCGCCCAACCACCCCCCTCTCAGACTTATTGTAGGCCTCTGCCGGGCCACCAGGCTCTGCATCCTGTCCCCTCTCCCTGCCCTGTCCATTGCACCTCCTCTGCCGCTGGACTCCTTGGTGGTCCAAAGGTGTAGCGGGCAGGGTGAGCTTCCCATGCTTCTGCCCCACTGCTAATCTGGTCGGTCACTGCCACGAGTTCCAGCTTCAGCCGCTAAGCAGTACCGAGTAGGAGCGTGCTTTGGCGCTGCTGCTTGGTGCTGAGCAGCTTCCTGAATGGCTCCTGCATATTTGAGAATTCACAGGAGCCATTCAGGAAGCCGCTTAGCGCTGAGCAACAGCGCCAAAGTGCGCTCCTGCTGGATACTGCTCAGCAACTGAAGCCAGAACTTGCGGCAGCAACCAGCTGGTTTAGCAATGGGGCTGGAGCACAGAAAGCTCACTCCTGCCTGCTACACTGTGGACAACCAGGATTTCAGCAGCAGAGGAGGTATAATGGACAGGGAAGGGAGGGAGGACAGGGTGGGAGAGCCCTGGGAGGGAAGGGGGCTGTGTGCAGTGCCTGGCAGGGAGGGCACTGGGTGCAGAGCCTGACAGGGGAAAGAAGGGGGCACTGGGTGCAGATCTTGGCAGGGCACTTAAATATTAAGCCGCCCGACTTATATTCGGGTCTTGACTTACATTTGGATCGACTTATATTCGAGTATATATGCTAAGTGTTACTTTTGTTTTCCTGGGTAGAGAAGGAAAGAGGTATTTGATAATGCTGAGAAGTCTTGGATTAACTGATAAGAAATATGGAATTCTTACAACCCTTGAGAAGAGAGCTACTACAAAGGGAGAAGCACACTATACAGATAGCAATGTAGTGTTCCCCATTCTCTAAACAGGTACAGTGAGCCACATAACTGGGTTATTTGACCTCATAAATAAACAAGATAACAGTACACTTGTATTCTGCAACAACCTCGCTGTTCTGTGTGGTTTACAAAAAGAAAAGAAAACTGCGCATACACAGAGATATTACAATTCAGCTATTTAAAAGTTTTTCTTAAAAAGATACATTTATAACAATTTCCTAAATTTAAATAAGAGTTGGAATTGAAGCTCATCTTACTAAAACTCTTTTCCTAAAGAGCAGCCTGATAAGCCATAATTCTGTTAAAAAATCTCTTGTATAGACAACCTTTTACTAAGGGAAATGCAAAAAATCTAAATTCTCAAGCAAAGCATCTTCTATTTACAAAAGTAAAATGATTAAGGATATAGGTTGGTATTAAACTATATAGTGTTTTGTAGCAAATGTACCAAAATTTGAATAATAATGCTTCAATTTGCAACCAGTGTAGCTTCTGATGATAACCCGTGACATCAAATTGCTTCAGATTAAATATAAATCTGACAGCGGTATTCTGAATATCTTCTATTAAATCCTCCAGATCAGTACAATTCTATAACTGTAATGTCCTGGAATTTTTTTTTTTTTTTTTTTTTTATTTCCTAAAAAATTTTTTTTTTGAAAACCCTGAGCACAATAAAAAGAGCAAAATCACTCTTATTGGTCCGGAAAAAATTCCACCAAAAATATTTATAATCCACTTAATATTTATTGTCCATTTAATATTCAAAAAGTAATAAGTTCTATTTGTCTCCAATATAGTTGTGCTCCAAATTAAACCTGTGTGTTGTCTTCCGTTTGCAGAGTCTCATTCGACAAAAAGGCTCTCATAAGTAGTAGTCAGCAGTTCATAGTAAGAAGAACCTCTTGGTCTTCCAACCTAGGAGATTTGTATTTATAAGCAGTGTTATATCTAGTGAGGCAGCCTATTGGGTGAAACAAGGTGCCCTTATAGGGATTTTCTATATATAAAGACTGGGTTGGAAGAACAGAGGTGGTTTCTACTATGAACTGCTGATTACTATTGATAAGAGGCTTGCTTTGTTTTGAAGGATTCACTGCAGTGGAAGAAGACCAACAGATTTAATTTGGAGCACTACAGTTATATTGAAGATAAATAGAACTCTTATTCTGTTATGTCCCTTCCGGATTCAGTATGTTAGGTATTCAATCTCTTCCCACAATCTGGGAGTTGCATAAATCAAAACACTTTTCTGAGCACATGTTCCTCCCACCTTATAGAGAAAGTTAGAGCCCCTTGTAGTTTTCCAATTCTGCAAGCAATCCATGCAGAAGTCTTTTGGATTTGCTCTGCATCTTTTTCTTATTTTTTTACTTAAAGTCCATCTTGTTCGGTGGCGTGAGTGCCTTGAGACCCCTTTGTCAGAGGAAAGGATGCAGCCTTGGGAGCCGGACTGCTGCTTCACTGAGAAACTTCAGTGGATCTGTGGAGCCAGCCTGCTGTATGCCACCCTTCCTGGACTTAGGGTCCATTTCCCTGGAAGCTCACTTGCCCTTTGACCTTGTCAGGGGTTTAAACACAGGCTGTATGCATCCTGAGTAAAACTCCGGGTTTCAGGGCACAGGCTGCATTTTCCATCCCCGGTTGCGTGGAGAGGATCCTTAAGGGTGGAGGTTATAGTCTGTCCATCCATCTTCAGTCCGAAGATCTTCAAGTCATCTCCTTTTGGAGCTATTCTGAGGCAGAAAATCCTTTTCCTCCATTCAGCTGCAGTGAAAAGAGCTCACAGGCAGGCATATCACAGACTGTGAATACACCTCCATCATTTCCTATGGCAACTTCGGGGGTGGTCTGTAAAATTCTCTAAAACTTATTTTTGAGAGTTTCTGAGGGTAGGGTTCAGGTCTCCCACCTCCCCAAGGCCCACGTTTGCCTTTTCACCCTCGACTCTTCACACAGGGGCCGATCACTCTGCAGGACCCAGGCCACTTTGGCCTTACGGTATATCTCTTGAGCATGACGCCTTAACGGCCCGGGGCTATTCTTCTTTGGTGATAACTACGCTGCTTCACAGCAAACGGAAGTCCACAGTGGCGGCCTACTCGAAAGCTTTGCGGTGCTACCAGGCTTTGTGCCCCCAGCCAGCAGGAGGATCCCTCTTCTCCCTCGGTTCCTCAGGTGCTGGAGTTTTTGCAGGTTGGCTAAAAAAGAACCTTGCAGTGGCTTCCCTACAGGTTCATATTGCAGGCCTGTCCTACCTGGGCCCTGTTGCTTTGAGGGGATCTTTGGCAGTTCATCCAGACATAGTCTGTTTTCTATGGAGCATGGTTCATCTGAGGCCTCCTTTGTTCCTTCTTTGTCCGACGTGGAATTTGAATCTGTTCTCTGCTCCCTGGCTCGCCCGCCTTATGAGCCTCAGGAACAGGTGTTCTTGATAGATCTCACTATCAAGACTGTTTTCCTTGTGGCTATCATGTCCGCTCACAGAATTTCAGAGCTCCAAGCTCACTCTTGGGATCCTTTCCTGTGTATTACAGATACCATGGTGCTCTTGTGTATGGGAAAGTGGTTTCTGTCTTCCACGTGAATCAGGAAGTTCGACGTCTGGCATTTGTGCCTTCCGGTTCAAAGGCCTAGGACCAGGTGTTGCAATCCCTGGATGTGCACAGCCTGTTTTCTAGTTTTCATTGTTGCTGTTTTGCATATATTAATATGAGCAGAAATGATTTGTTTGGCGAGGAGTTCCCCATTTCCTTCTCTCTCATTATTTTCTGTAGATGTTTCTGGCTGCTTGAATACTGACTGGGATCTAAGGAGCATACTCCAGAGGAATGAGTTAAGACTTTAATTATATGAAGCTTTCTTCAGTGCCTGGTGGCTAAGGATGCATAAAACCCACTGTTTCTATAAACTGCGCTTAATAAGATCAATCAGCAAATTCCTTGAGCCTAAATCAATTAACATTTTACTTCACTCGCTGATTTTAGCTAGAATGGATTATTGCAATTCTTTACTTCTTAACATCTCCCTAAAAGAAAAAAGAAGACTTCAAATTATTCAGAATACAGCCATAAAACTAATCCATAACGCCAAAAAATATGATCACGTCACACCACTCCTGATTGACTCACACTGGCTTCCTATTAGTCACCGCATCTTCTTTAAGGTCATGTTCTTAACATTCAAAACTTTAACTTACAGCGAACCTCAATTTATAGCCAGTATGTTAACACCTCACAACTCCACGCGACCTCTTAGATCTTCCTCCCAGAATCTTTTAACTATACCATCCCTGAAAATAATTGGTACAAGGAGATCCGATATGTTTTCAGTAATGGGCCCCCAATGGTGGAACTCTCTACCACAATATATTAAAAATGAAAAAGACCCCACCTCTTTAAAAAATATCTAAAACCCATCTTTTTAAAGATGCTTTTAACATTTAAATTTTAGAATTGTTTTTTATACTTAGATTTTTACAATTCCCCCGTCCCCTTTTGTTTTTTCCTTTTTTTGTTTTCTCTTCAATATGAAAAACTTGTAACTTTCCCCCCTTTCCTCCCAACTCAAGTTTGACTTGTTGTTATATATTTATCATTTGTTTTTTTGTTAAATATGTGTCATTCGATCTGTCCTTATTTGTATTTCTATTTTTAATTTATGATTTTGTACATCGCTTAGCAAATCGATTAAGCGATTAATCAAATATTAATAAACTTGAACTTGATTTAAAAGAAAGAAGATTAGCAAAGGTAAGACTCTAATCTTTCGATCCTCCCTCAGAGTCATCTTTGACTCATCACTCTCCTCTTCACAAATCCAACAGATCGCTAAAGCCTGTAGTTTCTTTCTCTATAATATCGCCAAAATCTGACCTTTCCTGTTTGATTACACTACCAAAACCCTTAGCCACACTCTCATCACCTCTCACCTAGATTACTGCAACCTGTTTCTCACAGGTCTTCCGCTAAACCATCTTTCTCCCCTTCAATTTGTTCAAAAGTCTGCTGCATGGCTTATATTCCGTCACTGTCACGGTGCTCACATTACCCCTCTCTTCAAGTCACTCCATTGGCTCCCTGTCCGCTTCCGCATACAGTTCAAACTCCTCTTATTGACTTACAGGCTCTGTCTTTAGCAATGTTCAAATCCAGGCTAAAAGCCCACTTTTTGAATGTGAACAAAAGCTCCCAATAATTTACAGTCGCCAGTCCTCTTTCTCTTGCAATACTACTAACAATTCCACCTGCTCTTATAACTTACTTTCAGCCTCTTCCATGCCAGCTCCATACTCCCATATTTCACCATATATATCAACAGGAGTGTATCAGATGGTTTGGATGACCACCATTCCTTCACATTTCAGTTCCAAGAGACCTCATTCTAGCTGATTCAGTCCCAAGCTTCACACACCAGTTTCGCAAGGTCTTGCAGTTTTTCACAGTCCTCTTGCAATTTAAAAACTTTGTGTCATCAGCAAATTGAATTATCTTACTAGTTATTTCCATCTCTGTTCAAAGCAGTGGTCCCAGCACAAACCCCTGGGGAACCCCACTATTTACCTGATTCCTTTAAGAATATTGACCATTTAATCCTACTCCCATCTTTTAACCAGTTCTTAATCCATTGTAGGACATTACCTTCTATCCTATGACTTTCTAATTTCCTTAGAAGTCTCTCATGAGGTACTTTGTCAGATGCTTTCTGGAAATCTAGATACACAATATCAACTGACTCACCTTTATCCACATGTTTGTTCACCCCTTTGAAGAAATGTAGTAGATTAATGAGTCAAGATTTCCCTTGACTAAATCCATGTTGGCCTTGTCTCATTAATCCATTCTTATGTATATGCTTTGTAATTTTGTTCTTTATAATAGTGTCTACCATTTTGCCCAACATCAACATCAGACTCACTGGTCTATAATTTCCCAAATCTCCTCTGGAACCCTTTTTAAAAAATTGGCACTCTCCAGCCTTCTGGTACCAAACTGGATTTTATGTTAAATCTACGAGGTCTGTTCAGAAAGTTCCAGGACAGTTTGAATTGCGCACCAACATGAAGTTCTTTTGAGATGCGCTAGGTGGCATTGAGTAGCTTGAAACCTCACAAGTAACCTCCTTTTTCCATTTGTTGATACCTGTTTTTGTCTCTGAGCTACAACAGTTTCTGTGGCAGTGCATTTTCATGATTGGCTATTTTTCATCATGTGCGACCTCAATGAGCAGTGTGAAGTTCTGTTGGGTAAGACCGCTACAGAAACTTATGAAATGTTGAAAGTGGCTTATGGGGAACATGTCATGAGTCATGGGAGGTGTTTTGAATGGTATTCATGCTTCAAAAGTGGTCATGAATCAGTGGAAGATGATTCACAAACTGGAAGACCATCAACATCAACTGATGATCATGTTGATCAAGTGAGGGTTCTTATGCACGCTAATCGGCGATTAGAATTGGCAGAGGAATGCAACATCTCTATTGGTTCATGCCACAACATTCTAACAGAGAAGTTGGGGATGTCTCGTGTTGCAACAAAGTTTGTTCCACAGTTGATGGCCAATGACCAGAACAACTGCATCATTATCTGTCAGTCTTCTTGAGCAGGTAAATGAAGACGAAACACTTCTTGATAAAGTGATGAGATTTGGGTCTATGATTATGACATGGAAACCCAAGCTCAATCATCTCTACAGAGAACCAAAACATTGCCAAGACCAAGAAAAGCTCGGCAAGTTCGGTCAAACATCAAAGTGTTGTTAACAGTTTTTCTATGGTCGCGGTGTTGTTCGTTAAGAATTTCTGCCACAAGGACAAACTGTCAACCAAAATTACTATCTGAAAGTATTGAAATGACTCCATGATAGAATCAGGAGGAAGTGGCCCAAAACTACTACATGTAAACTAAACTACAAATCTACTTCCCAAAGCAGCTGCTGAGGTCCCAAGGAGAAGAACGACTGACCATTCCTCTTGGCTGCTCCCTCAAAACTGAAACAACCCGCAAACGCTCCTACTCATATTTCATACCCAGACTTTGGCACACCATCCCCCCATCTGTTAGATCACTAGATGGACTCTGGAACTTCAGGAAGGTCGTGAAAGCCTTCCTCTTTACAAACCCAGCACCTTAAAGTCATTCACCCAGAAATGCCACTCAGTCAACGCACCTACGCCACCTAATCTCACCAGATGCTACTTAGTGCATATATTTTATTGTCATATCTATATTGTAAATTATTGTCATGTCTATATTGTAATTTATGTAAATTATGTCATCTCGGTCCTGTCTCGATTATTATGGATATACTTTGTAACCCATTCTGGGCTCCTTTGGGAGGATGGGCTAAAAAATTGAATAAATAAATAAACTTTGGAGGGAGCAGTTGTGATTCCTGTATCATGACAATGCGCCCGCTCACACCGCTGTCAAAATTTGTGAATTTTGCACAAAAAACGTGATGACAGATCTTCCTTAGCCACCTTACTCTCCTGACTTTAAGCTCCTGCTGACTTCTTGTTGTTTCTTAAACTTAAATCCACACTGAAACATAAGAACATAAGAAATGCTTTCACCGGATCAGACCCTAGGTCCATCTTGTCCAGCGACCCAAACACGCGGAGGCCAACGCAACGCAAAATTTGACGCAGCGACTTTTGGCAATTCCTGAAGACACGTTTAAGAACTGTTTCCAGAAGTTGAAATGATGTTGGGAAAAGTGTATACGTAGGGAAAGGGAGTACTTTGAAGAGGACCAAATGGAATAAGTTGTAAGATTGTTTAATAAATTTTTATAAAATCAGTCCTGAAAGTTTTTGAATAGACCTCGTATTGTATTGAAACAAACAGTCTCAATTGTCAGTGAAAAAGGCTTGGATAATATCATAAAATTGAAGTCCATAGCCCATTATTGAGATGGCTTGGGGAAATCCACTGCTTATTCCTAGGATAAGCAGCATAAAATCTGTTTTACTACTTGGGATCTAGCTACATACTTAGGACCTGGGTTGGCCACTGTTGAAAACAGGATACTAGGCTTGATGGACCTTTGGTCTATCCCAGTATGGTAATTCTTATGTTCTTATGCTTTTAACAGTCCCTTTCCAAACATACCCCCTTTTATCCCTCCCCATCAACCCCATAACATGTGACAAGATACAATGGGTCAATGGTGTAAAAATTAAACAGAAACAGCAAACAGACGTGCTTATTGAGAAGTTAAAAAACATATGATAGTCGGGAAGTAGTACAAGGTTCAAAGACTAAATATTTCTGCACACCAGGATTTATATAATCTATATAGATAGAAAAAAGAAAGAAACAACAACAAAAAAAACAACCAAACATACAATAAATTCCTACACTACCATTAACAATAGTACCACTCTTTAGGGTGTCTAGGGGGAATAAGAAATAAATTTCCGGATACTAAAGTGGCGTGGCAGGTAGGCAGTAGGTTTGTGGGGGGGGGGGGGATTAGAGAGGTTGGGATTGGAGGGATATGGATGGGTGAGGGGTGTTTGGTGCCTTTTATAATAGTGTCTTTTCCTTTATGTGGTTCACATCTCTTTATTTGTGGCATGTTGCAGAGCTTGGATATCATTTATGATCAATTATTGTTTTGAGATTGGTTGGACACCTATAATACTGTTTCCTTTAATGCGAGGGAGAGGGGAGGAAGGTGATCTATGAACCTGGATGACAAATTTTGTACTATTGCACTTCTTTGTAGTTGTACAGTTGTGAAGTCATCAATAGAACTGTTGAAACATAACTATAGTACCACTCTTTCACTTTAATCTAGAACAAATCTTACCATCATTGTCCATTGACGAGATTGACCTTAAAATTTGTTGATATGTTTCTAAAAGGAAAAAGAGGCTGGACTCTATACCTCTCCACTTGAACCATCCCAAAGACTAAAGGAGAAAGCATTGTACTCTTACACCAACACACATACATTTGAAGATAAACTGTAAAGATAAACTACAAATTACTAACAATAGCTCTTAATTTTCAATTCTGTCAGTATTTTGGGATGTAGCTGGTCCAAGCAATTTGCTACTCTTCAATTTGTCAAATTGCCCTATTACATCTCTCTAGTGTTACAGAGATTTGTTTCAGTTTCTCTGACTCATCAGCAATGAATACCTTTTCTGGCACTTTATCTCCGGGGGGGGGGGGGGGGGTTCAGAGGTCAAGGCAGATGACTAAAATATGCAATGTCGCTTCAGGAACAGCTATAAAAAATAGGACAAATATAGTGCAAAATATAGACAGCAGATATAAATTCTCAAAACAAACACATTTTGATCACTAAATTGAAAATAAAATCATTTTTCCTACATTTATTGTCTGACTGTGTACTCTGAGCAACTCCTGTATAGTATCATTTCTGGATAAATTCTTGAAGTACCCCAGTAAAAGTTGTCAGTTTGCTATGACCTAGACTTACAGCTACTGTAGAGTATAAATGGACTTGCATTTATTCAGCATTGCAGTTCTGTAGTTTCACATCTAACTTTTGGTTGTTTTTTTTAAGGTACATTAACCATTCTTGTGCCCCTAACTGTGTGGCAGAGGTTGTGACCTTTGACAAGGAGGATAAGATCATTATCATTTCAAGCCGCAGGATCCCCAAAGGAGAGGAGGTGAGGACTGTTGATACAGATTTATATTTGCTTTCCAGGTTTAATCGTAATTTTTAGTCATTTTCCAGATACGTAGTAACATAGTCAATTGGATAAAAAAGACAAAATGATGTATCTTGTCTGTCCTATTGAGATTCATCTATTTCTGCTAGATTTGTATGCAGCCCAATAGTAACTTCCTCCTTCCCCTTTTAAAGCTAATCAAAAAACGCATTGTTAGTCCAATAAAAAAGGTGTCGCGTTATTTTTTTGTTTTTGTTTTATTTCTATATATTACCACCTCCCCCATATGACTGTTTTTGTACCACTTAACTTGGTCTCTAGCATGCCTAAAATGTGTTAAAGTGTAGGGGGGGTCCCCCTTCTGTTTTTTGTTACCAAGTTTGTAGCATCCTTATGGCTGCTACTATTGGACAATAGTAAAATAAATAACAAGATCCTTCTTTCCTATTCTTATTCAAGTTTGAGTTTTACTCATGTATCATCCATGCAGACCACTCCAGCCTTCTCGGAAGCCAAAGCTGCTGTACCACTGTTTCAGATTGTAATTATCAATCTCTTCAGATTATCTTAATGCTTTCTTGGAGGCCTAATGCAACCATATTACTGCTGTTTAAATTGATAATGGCTGCTCTGTGCAGTATATACCAGTGCTGCCCTAGAAACATGTTGTAATCATAACATATGTTTTATTCTTAATGGGTGGGGGCAACTGGTTTTCACTCTGTCTAAAAGCCACCAAGGGACCTTCCTTAATCTATGGCTTAATCCATACCAAATTTGGATCTAAGCCAAAGGAATGCTAAAAACGAATAGAAGAGTTAGATTTTAATAATTTGGTTCAGGGGATAATAGGGTGGATATTTCTCCTTAGGCTTAAGGTTAGTAGATTCTCAATTTGTCCTTTGCTTTTCTTGCCTTCATAGCTGACCTATGACTATCAGTTTGACTTTGAAGATGATCAGCATAAAATTCCCTGCCACTGTGGAGCCTGGAACTGCAGAAAATGGATGAACTGAAGTTTTAACATCCAGCAGTGGGTCATGTAAGAATGAATCCCTCACCAAGATGCTGCACTAAGTAAGGAATGCTGTCTTCGGCTACTGCAAACAGCTGTCCTTTCTCCAAACTCTCCACAAGGCTGGAATGCACTGTGGGACTCAGTTGCTGCTAGGTGAGGAAACTTCCTTTGAATGGAAGA
Organism: Geotrypetes seraphini; assembly: GCF_902459505.1. NCBI lineage: Eukaryota > Metazoa > Chordata > Amphibia > Gymnophiona > Dermophiidae > Geotrypetes > Geotrypetes seraphini. Next base: position 220,279,509 of record NC_047086.1, read on the forward strand.
TAGGTACTGCTGACACAGAGAGGCACAGGGTTCCAGGCTTCTAATTGCCACACGAACCAGCCCTCAGTTGTGGCCTGATCACAGAGCTCACGGCTCATATTTCTGGACTGCTGCTCAGTTACAGTCTCCAGTTTCTTGGCTATGAATTGCTGTGCCCCATGTTACCATGAGTAGGACGGATCAGCATTGCACTCAGCCAAAAATGGCATTGGATGTAGAAAACTCACTGAAGCACCTGATGGAGCCTGTAGATAATCCCTGCGAGGACAGAAATCCCTCGAGGTCTGTACAGAAAACTTCTTGAATGATGTATCTTTTTGTTCTCTGAAGCTCACAGATCCTTTTGCTGTGTACAAATAAGATTAGCAAAATAATATAAAATATTAAAAATAAAAAAAATCACTTGCTAGTTACCAACGTAACGAAGGCTTTGAAGTAAAGACTCATCCAGCTAGACAATCCCAGACTCCAGGAGACAAGATAGATGTTTCTACCGAAGTGAATGATATAGACAGGCACATGTGACTCGTGTCACCAAGAGAGAAATAAATCTCAAGAAGCACCTGCACTCATACCTACCTCATTCAGTGTTGGAGTGTAATGTGCAAATATACCCCCTCCCGTCCTGTCCTCTCCCTGTCATCAAGACTAAATCAGGGCAAAGAGGTGCTTGTATGCAGTGGCAGGAAGTGTTGGTGACAGTTGTGAGGTGTTTGTCAACCTTTGGAGAGTTAGGGGAGGAGGATGGCAGGAAATGTTGGTAGTTTGGGGTGTTTGTCATCCCAGACATGGAGTTAAAGGACATTGGTCAGAGCACAGCAAATCATGCACCTTCTGACCAGTGGAGGCCTGTGGAGTTTCCAAGACCACCTCTGGAAGGATGCTTTCTTCAGAAGCTGTGTGAGCGGTGGGGGAGGGGGAGGTCTTGAATCATGGACCCTCTTACCTTGTTATGTGTAGAGTGGTCCTTGAGTGGAGCAGTTTAATCACTCAAAGATAAATTACTAATTGGGAGAAAAGGGTTGCGTTCTGTTACTTTCTGCCTGAATCATTCTATCCTCTCTTTGTCCAAAACATTTCAGGACAAGTCAGAAAGGAAATCAGTGGTCGGGGGGAGAGAGGACATTGCAAAGGTTTATGGTTGGCATTAATTTTACTGGACCCCTTGCTTTGGGCCCCCCTTCCCCATTAAAAATACACTGCTGCTTTCAGCCAATTACTGTTTGTGCAAAGACTTTTTAGTGTCTGCATATTGCAGAGGGAGGGGGGTTATTTATCTATTTATACATGTAATATATATATGTGGAAATCTAGAAGGAAAGGGAACACTGAAGCCTGTGCTCTCATTGGCTGGGGAGTGAATCCTGCACTGATTGGATAGAGAAGTGATTCTGATCCTTCAGGTGCCCTGATGAGTGTTCCCAAGTTCTGAGGGGGGGGGGATTAAAATCGAGTGTTGGCGTTGGGATTTCTTTTTGCCCTTTTTCTTTTTGTTTGTTTGTTTCCGTATAACAGTAGTTGGCCTTGTATGGTAACTCATAGTCCGTACATTAAAAAAAAAAAAATACCATTACTTGTCACTCTCATCAAACTGCATGTTAAGAGATGACCAGGGTCTACGGTTACTCCTTCTTGTCCAGCTTGTTGGCCACTGGCAAGGAGAAGCCAGGAAGGAATGGGGCAAGGTTTGGGAATGGATATATGATTGGGAAAGATGAGCTCTGTTTAACGCACAAATTAAATTGCCTCCAGCACTGACCTTCCCACCTTTTGGGCTTGTGTTGGAATTCAAATCTTCCACCTCCGCAGGATTTACTCTTTTTTTTTTTTTTTCTTATCCCAAGAGACAGAAGAACCAGCAGGTGCTAGAGGCCACAAGCACTTCCAGTTGAAACCAGAGAGAAAAAGTGCTGTTGCATTTTAACTAACGCTGCTTCCGCAACTGTTCAAAGCTGCAAAAATGTTTTTAAAAAAGTAAATATTTGTAAATAATGGAGTTGTGTAGAGAAATGGCCATTTTTACCTATAAACCACTGGACGATCTTTTAGAAGTCTGAACAATCCGTACATAATTTAAAAAAAGACTTTAAAAAATCCTAACCTTTGTGTTGGTTTGTTTTCCAAATTATTGAAAAGATTACTTAGGGAAAGCATAAAGAATTCCCAGCCAGGCAAAAGCAAGATAAGCTAGGCAGGAAGTCTGACTTCTTAGATTACAGTAGATATAGAGTAATGTAGATTCTAGGTGATCTTATACAGTTTTTAATTTTTATATAAACTATAATCCAATCCCAAACTAAAATGTTCGATTTATTTTTAATTTTTTAATGTTCCCTGCCTGTATAATTGCATTGAAGCATTATGGCTTTGTACACACACATTGTTTTGGGGTTTTGTTTTGGGTTTTTTTTGTTTTTTTTACAATTCCCCCCTCCCCCTCAAATAAAGAATTATTACTCCCCCACACCACAAAACACAAAACAAAATAAAACTTTTATTTTTAAATGTGATGTGTGGACTTCTGAGAGAGGACCTTCTTTTTGCATTGTGAGCATTCTGTACAGCAAAATTGTCCTTTGTAACAAAATAAAATTATTCCTTTTTATAAAAAATAAAAAAAATTAAAAATTGTACGTGGCATGTTTTGTATTGGATATAATTTTGAAATGTATATAATTTATGTGAAAGATAAAGGGAGCAGATTTAAGTTTGCTTCTTTTCTTTGTTTTTAAAGGACAAATAAAATGCATTTTAAATATTGGTAAACTTTTCACGCCTTTAATTGAGGTGAGTGTTTTAGGGTTCTTGACCTTGTATGTTACATGCACTAATCTAACTTAAGTTTGCAGCAGGGTGGGTGGATTAAAAGTAAAATGAAAATCTGAACATCACTCTGCAGGTTAAGTATCATTCTAGTGCAATAGGGGTGTCATTCTGGACAGATGGGTAGTAGCCCCATGCTTGTGACAGAAGGAATCCACTCCAGCTTTTGAATCCCTCATTCTTCACTAGAGGGCTCTGCTGTTCCCTTCAGGTTTTTTTTCTTTTGCACACGAGCTGGAAGTCTTTCTTTTTTTTTGGGGGGGGGGATAATTTTTATTGAAATCAGGGAACAGGCATACCGAAACTCAGCAGAACACACCAATAAAATAGAATACAAATTAGAAAAAAATCAGTCCATATCAGAGGGCTCGTCCGCTCTGTATATTTCTTTTTTTTTTTTTTTGCCTTTTTAATTAATTTTTTTACAGTTTTCGGTGCTTAGACCTCCCCTCATCAAGGGTTCAGCTCTGCCTGTGTGGTGGAGAAGCAGACTGAGGTCTGCAGCTGACAGGCCAATCCCTCTCTGGTACCTATTGGCCAGCCTGCAGAAACTTTTCTGGAGCTCCGGATCCATTCCCCTTGTAGCATTGCTCACCTACTGCATCGCAGGGGCTTGAGCGCAGACTGTCGAGCATCCTTAGGGGGCTCAGGGGGCTCCACAGGGTGCTGGCTGCATTTTGCCTCCCCCCTATTTGTGTCCACAGGGATTCAAGGTTCAGTCAGACTGGAAGCCCAAAGATTCAGCATTGGAGAGTGGTCTGTGTGACATAGTGATTTCTTCTCTCAGATCCACCTACCTTAGAAGCTGGGGCAGGCTGCAGTACATTCCCAGCTCTGGTCACAGTGAATAAGGCTATTACAGCCTATGAGGAAAGTTGGGGGAGGGGAGGGTCTTTAAAATCATTTTTTCAAGTCTCTGTCCCTTCTCATAGGTTTTCCCACCTCCACAATCACAAAATTGCTGGGGGGGGGTTGTTTTAGTTAAGGCATTTTGGAGCCCCTTTTTGAAAAGGTGGTCATCCTAAATGCAGGAGCACAGAGTCCGCGGAGCCCAAGAGACCCAAGCTGGAGACTAAAGGAGACTCCGTGCTGCCTAATATGGCATTTTCTCTGAAATTTTTCAGTCTAACATTGAGAACTTATCTAGATGGCTGAGATCCACAAGGGTCGCCTGTCAGCGCACCAGGAGGTGCGCAAGGGGGCTGGGGCTCCCAAGGTATGTCTGCCTCAGTGTCAGAGGCTGGCCAGTGAGCCTTTCCAAGGGAGACTCAGAGTATGAGGGATCTATTTTTATGCTCTTGCTGTCACAAAGTGAGTGCCCTGTTAGGAGATACAGGGTCATAGGCAGGTGCAAGTGGGCAAGATATAGTGGTGGTCCTCAATAAAGGGGGATGACCCCACAGTCCACCGGCTGTTTAGACCCTTGGCTCTGTTAGAGCTTATCGCTGACTCTTTGCAGGAATTAAACTTGGATTCCCAACATGTCCCCTCTGCTCCCTGCTCTATAACAAGCAGAGCGAGAGCCTAATCTTCTTAAGTTTCTCTGAAATCCTGATATCAGTGTACTGGTCACAGGTCATTGGGATGCTTCTGAATGGTCCCTTAAAGTAGCCAAGACAATGGCTTGGCAGTATCTAATGGCACAGGAGTGTCAGCAGCTGTTCGTTCAGCCCAAGGTAGATTCCTCGGTAGCGCAGGTAACCAAATGCACATCCCTACCAAGTGAAGGAGGCATGGTATTAAAGGATATGCAGGATCGCTGAGTGAATGTGATTCTTAAAAGACAATTTGAAGCACTGGCCTTGGGAATTAAAGCAGTTGCAGCGGCTTCCTTGTGACACGTGCCTGTCATACCAGTTTGCGGGGATTTGAGCCTTTACCCCAGCTTCTATTAACTGGAGTGGATTACTCACCAATGCTCTCTACAACATCAGAGTCATGAGCAAAGTTTCAGCTTATTCAATCTCAGCACACAGAATGTTCTGGATCAGACAGTGGGCTCTACATGTGCGCGCTTCACTCTACCTTCTCTCAAAATGTTCAACGTACAATCCAATCACTCAATTCTAAAGGAGGTAAATCCGAGAATATTCCTCCATTTATTCTTAAAAAGTTCTTCTCTATATTTGGTCCATATATTCACAAATTCATTTGTAGTAGTTTGCAAACATCAACTTTACGAGTGCACCGGTTTGCGAGTGTTTTGCAAGACAATTTGCGAGTCCCCCGACCGCTAACCGGCATTGCCCCTCCCCCCGTTCGCAAACGCTGCCCCCCCCACCGTGAACTGGCATCGCCCCCCTCACGCAAACTGGCATCACCTGCCCACCCAAACTGAAAGCTTACCCTCCAGTGTGGCACCAGCATGGAGCACCAACCCACAGGAGGTGCTGCCACTGGTGCCCAAAGATCCGACTGGGCCTTGAGCATCTGCGCATGCTCAAGGCCTTCTGGCTCTCGTTCTCTCCGAGAATCTCGGGGGAACAAGCAGTGGCTCACATGGCCGGGTCCTGCAGAGCCTGATATTTGTAGGGCAGCAACTTGGTCCACTCTGCATACATTTTCCGAGTTTTATAGAGTGAATGTAGCAGCAAGGGAGGACCGCCTTTGGATCCTCAGTGTTAACTGGCCAGTGCAGTGATTCCACCCTAAACCCAGACTACAAATCCTTCAGAAAAGAAATAAAAACCCTGCTATTCAAGAAATCTTTAAAGACAAACACAGCAAGAATCATCTCAATCCCCAATAGCAACCTGCTCCATTCTATAATACCACGGGAAATGTCCAAATAGCTCCTTATGTAATCCACCTTGAACCGCAAGCTAATAGTGGAATAGAAATTACTAACGTAATGTAATACATATTCTAAGTTTTATAGAGTGAATATAGCAGCAAGGGAAGACCACCTTTGGATCCTCAGTGTTAACTGGCCAGTGCAGTGATTCTGCCCTAAATTTCTGGGACTGCTTTTGTACATCCCATTCATCCAGAATGACACATCTATTGCACTAGAAAAAGAGATTATATTCTTACCTTGCTACTATCTTTTCTGGTAGATAGAAACATGATAGCAGATAAAGGCCAAATGGCCCATCTAGTCTGCCCATCCGCAGTAACCATTATCTCTTTCTCTCTGAGAGATCCCACGTGCCTATCCCAGGCCCTTTTGAATTCAAACACAGTCTCTGTCTCCACCACCTCTTCTGGGAGACTGTTCCATGCATCTACCATCCTTTCTACCATATTTTCTTAGATTACTTTGAAGCCTATCACCTCTTAACTTCATCCTGTGCCCTTTCATTGCAGAGTTTCCTTTCAAATGAAAGAGACTCATGCACATTTACATTACAAAGGTATTTAAACATCTCTATCATATCTCCCCTCTCCCGCCTTTCCTCCAAAATATACAGATTAAGATCTTTACGTCTGTCCCCATACGCATTATGATGAAGACCATTTTAGTAGCCTTCCTCTGGACCAACTCCATCCTTTTTATCTCTTTTTGAAGGTGTGGCCTCCAGAATTGTACACAATATTCTAAATGAGATCTCACCAAAGTCTTATATATGGGCATCAATACCTCCTTTTTCCTACTAGCCATACCTCTCCTTATGCAACCTAGCATCCTTCTAGCTTTCGCTGTCACCTTTTCAACCTGTTTGGCCACCTTAAGATCATCACATACAATCACATCCAAGTGCCTCTCTTCTGTCGTGCACATAAACTCTTCACTCCCTAATCTGTACTGTTCCCTCAGGTTTTTGCAGCCCAAATGCATTACCTTGCTTTCCTTAGCATTAAATTTTAGCTGCCAAATTTCAGACCATTCTTCAAGCTTTGCCAGGTCTTTCTTTATGTTGTTCACGTCATTAGGAATGTCTACTCTATTGCAGATTTTCATATCATCCGCAAAGAGGCAAATTTAATCAACCCTTCAACAATATCATTTATAAAAATGTTAAAATGAACAGGCCCAAGAACAGAACCTTGAGGCACACCACTGGTAACATCCCTTTCCTCAGAGATATCTCCATTGATCACTACCCTCTGTCACCTTCCACTCAACCAATTCCTGACCCAGCCCGTCACTTTGGGACCCATCCTGAGGGCACTCAGTTTATTTATTAGACGTCTGTGTGTAACACTGTCAAAGGCTTTGCTAAAATCTAAATACACCACATCTAGCCCACGTCCTCTATCCATTTCTCTGGTCACCTAGTCAAAGAAATTGATCAGATTTGTCTGACAAGACCTACCTCTAGTGAATTCATGTTGCCTCCGGTCCTGTAATCCACAGGATTCCAGAAACTTGACCATTCTCTGTTTTAAATGTTTCCATTTACAGTACTTGCTTACCACAGAGGTCAGACTTACTGGCCTGTAATTCCCTACTTCTTCCTTACATAACATAACTTTATTCTTCTATACCACCATAATCAAACAATTTCTAGGTGGGTTACACAGAAGAAGGCTGTGGACAATCAGCGAAATACAATTAACTAAAAATTCAACAATTTCTTAACTATGTTTAGTATAAAATTTTTGTTAACCATAGTATCCACGCTTAGGAAATGAATTTATCAAACAGCGCTGTTTTAATTACTTTTTGAAATGCACCATAAGACAACATAACTCCACCGATACAATTACCCCACCAGGACTGCTGCTTTACTTGCTTGAAATGCAAGGGTCTTATCCAAAAAAATCTTGTATCTGCAACCATTAATTTTTGGATAGGCAAATAGATTAGAAGTCCTAGTTATCCTTATTGGGCTGTATAACGCAAAATGAGTTAAAGGTAAGTTGGGGCAATTCCCCAAATCAACTTAAAACATGTACAAGAATATTTGAATAATATTCGTGCCTCTACCCAGGAGCCAATGTAATAGTTGGTGATAGGGACTAATATGATCATTTTTCCTCAGTCCGAATATCAGTTGGACTGCCGTATTCTGTACTATTCTCAGTCTTCTCAAGATTTTCTTTGGTGCTCCCAAATAGACAATATTACAGTAATCCGGTATAGACAAGACTAATGCCTGTACCAATAATCTAAAGGATAATGGATAAAAATATTTTTTTATGGTCTTTAATTTCCATAGTGCAAAAAAGCACTTCTTTACCACTATATTCGTATGTTCTACAATGGTTAACTGAGAATCAAGTGTGACCACATCCACCCTTCACCAGTCCTCCAGTACCACTCCTGACTCTAGAGACATTGAAAAGGTCAGTCAGCGGAGCTACCAGAACTTCTCTAAGTTCCTTCAGCAACCTAGGATATACACCATCCAGCCCCATTGCTTTGCCTACCTTTATTTTAGCTAGCTCCTCACAAACACAACCCTCTGAATGATCAGTGTCTATTACTCCTCCATCCCTATTCACATTTGTCTTCTGCGGTCACACTCCCGGCGCTTCAGCCATGAACACAGAACAGATATATCTGTTAAGCAATTCAACCTTTTCTTTATCAGCTTCTACATATTCCTCCTTTGAGTCCCACAATGCCACTTTTGCACTTCTATCACTAATATATCTAAAAAATGTCTTGTCTCCCTGTTTTACCATGTCAGCTATTTTTTCTTCCATTTGCATATTTGCTTTCCTGTCTACAAGACCAGCCTCTCTTAACTTTTCCAGATATTTTTGCTAGTCTTCCTTTTTCTGTAATCTTTTGTAATTTATGAAAGCTAAACTCTTATTCCTTACCTTCTCAGCTACTACTTTTGAGAACCAAAGTGACCTACTTTTACTTATTTGCCTCACAAAAAGGTTTGTCGCCCTTATAATCGCTCCTTTCAGTTTTGCCCACTGCATTTCTACTCCTTCCAGACGTTCCCATCCAGACAATAATTTCTTGACGCAAACCCCCATCTGAACAAAGTTAGTTTTTTAAATGTCTAGAACCTTTGCTTTTGAATGAGCCCGCTGTATACCCATCTTAATATTAAACCGTACCATGCAGTGATCACTAGATGCCAGATGATCACCCACTGTAACGTCAGAAACATTTTCCCCATTTGTAAGCACTAAGTCCAGTATGACCCCATCCCATGTGGGTTCCATTACCAACTGCTGGAACAGTTCTTCTTGTACAGAATCCAGAATCTCTCTACTTCTAGAAGACCCTGCAATAGAGATACCCCAATCAACATCTGGCATGTTAAAATCACTTATTAGCAAGAGTTCCCCTTTTTTAGATATATTTGGAATGTCTACTATTAAATTTCTATCTACTTCTTCCATCTGTGAAGGAGGCCTGTATATCACACCAATATAATATATTCACCATTCCCTCTTTTTGAATTGATCACAGTGCCTCTTCCTTGCCCTGCAGATCCTGCAATTGTGTGGCTTTAAAATGTTCTCTAACATATAACGCCACTCCTCCTTTTCTTCCTACCTGTCTTTCCTGAACAGATTATAGCCCGGTATAACTACATCCCAGTCATGGTTCTCTGTGATCGCCACTATATCCAACTCCTCTTCTTCCATTACAGCTTCTAGATCTAGAATCTTGTTTCCCATACTTCGAGTATTAGTATATACTGTACTGCTTTCCAGACATTGCCCCCTTTTCCTATCCGTGTAGAGGTATTAAGTGATTTACTTACCTGAGGGCTTGTACTCACCCAGGAGCTTTAATCACCCTGCCCCATCACTTCTAATTTAAAGCCCTCTTTAGTAAATTAGCCACCATCCCTCCTCAGCAGCCCTTGGAAGATCATCCCATGGTCCAGGAAGCCAAAACGCTCTTGATGACACCATCCACATAGCCAAGCATTTATCTCCAGAATGCGAGTTTCTCTGCCCTGGCCTTTACCCTCAACGGGGAGGATGTCATTCTGGTGCCCTGCCCTGTCAGTTATTTCCTGTGCCTGTTTACAGTCTCAATTAGAAAGTTTGAGTCTAATCTGAAATTTGGATGTCAGTCAGACCTTTAAGGGTATGAAGAATACTTATTGCTATAACACATTGTAGTATTATTTGAGCTCTATAAAAGTTTGTTTGGCATGATTGTTTTGCTGTTTTGATTGCTCAATTGCAAAATTTAACATGTTTGTTATAATTTCAGAGCAGAACAGAGTTGTAGTTTGGGGAGTTTCCCTTTACCCCTCCTTCACATGTGTTTCTATATGGGACTATTGCCTGCTTTGGTACAAACTGAAAGGGGGCAACAGAGCCCTCTAGTGAAGGAGGAGAGATTCAAAAGCTGGAGTGGATTCCTTCTGCACAGCTCACAAGCATTGGGATATTACCTGTCTATCCAGAATGACACACCTATCTACTAGAAAAGATAATTGCAAGATAAGAACTTAATCTCTCTTTATGGTCCATTTACTTTTGGATCCCAGCCAAGTCCTGAACAGCATCAAGGGCTCTCTCCTACCACCCAGGTACTACAAGACTACCATGAAACATCCAGGTAGGTCCTGAGGGGAGGGGGGAGGGGAGAATCTAGGGATGGGTGAAGAGTTGGGCACAAGGGTGTAGGACTTGTTCTCTGGGGAGAATTTTGAACAGGAGGAATTGTGGAAGGGGGTTTTGATAGAGGTTGTTGACAGCTGATATTGGAGGAACAGAAAGAGAAACTGATAAGGCAGGAAAAAAAGCTCTGGGCTGGAAGAGGAGAAAACCACCAGAGCAGTGGCATGTAATGCATCTTTTTATTTTCTGGACCTACACCAGGGGTGTCAAAGTCCATCCTCGAGGGCTGCAATCCAGTTGGCTTTTCAGGATTTCCACAATGAATATGCATGAGATCTATTTGCATGCACAGCTTTCATTGTATACTAATAGATCTCATACATATTCATTGGGGAAATCATGAAAACCCGACTGGATTGTGGCCCTCGAGGAGGGACTTTGACACCGCTGGCCTACACCGTTTTACATGCAGTGGCAGATATTCCCATGCTATCTGCTACTGTGTGGTAAATATAAGGTAAATGCTGGACATGCCCCCCTGCATTTATCACAAAGGTTTTGCATAAGAACATAAGAATAGCCTTATTGGGTCATAAGAATTGCCGCTGCTGGGTCAGACCAGTGGTCCATCGTGCCCAGTAGTCAGCTCACGCAGCGGCCCTTAGGTCAAAGACCAGTGCCCTAACTGAGATCAGCCTTACCTGCGTACGTTCTGGTTTAATCCCTGGAGGGCGTTTTCCCCTATAAAAGCCCCGGGAAGAGTGTTCCAGTTTTCTACCACTTTCTGGGTGAAGAAGCCCAGTAGCCCATTGGTGGCCAATCTAGGTCACTAGTACCTAGCCAAAACCCAAAGAGTAGCAACATGTCTTTCTCAATAACAGACTATTTACTTTTTCTCCAGGAAATTGTCCAACCCTTCTTAAAACCAGCTACAACCTGCAATGCGTTTCAGAGCTTAACTATTCTCTGGGTGAAAAAATATTTCCTCCTATTGGTTTTAAAAGTGTTTCAAAGTGTTTAAAATTTGATAAACCGCCTTATCAAATATCAAAGTGGTTTTACATAGTATAAAAAAGAAACTATATAAAATACATTAAAAACCGATTTCAATACAACAGTCTTACACTCTGACAAACCATGACTTACTGGTACAGAAGGTAACTGGGCAGAACTACAATATTTTGATAGAAAAGAGCAGGGGGAGGGGAAGAACAAGTGGAAGAGGGTAGCAGGCAAATTATCTGGTACCCGTTCTACTCCACTCAGGATTTTGTAGACTTCAATCATATGTCCCCTCAGCCCTCTTTTCCAAGTGAAAAGCCCTAACCTTTTTACTCTTTCCTCATACGAAAGGGGTTCCATCCCCTTTATCATCTTGGTCGCTCTTCTATGAACCTTTTCTAGTGCCGCTATATCTTTCTTGAGATAAGGAGACCAGCATTGAATGCAATACTCCAGGTGAGATTGCACCATGGAGTGATACAGAAGCATTATAACATTCTTAGTCTTGTTAACCATCCCATTTTTAATAATTCCTAGCATCTTGTTTGCTTTTTTTGGCCACCACCACTGCACATTGGGCAGAAGGTTTCATCTTATTGTCTACTATGACACCCAGATCCTTTTCTTGGGCGCTAATCCCCAAGATGTGGACCCTAGCATCCAGTAACTGTGATTATCCCAGGACAAGCTGGCAGCATATTCTCGCATGTGGGTGATGTCCCGGTATGGACAGCTTTAAAAGTGCATCGCCACTTTAAGAACTCAAGAAAGTTCGCGAACTGCCCGTACTGTGCATGCGCGAGTGCCTTCCTGCCTGATGTAGGCTCGCAGTACCTCGGTTCTTAGTTTTCCACAGAGCTAAGAAGTCATGTTTCTTCAGAGACAGGCAGGGGATATGCAGCCTCACTTGATGGTGAAGTCTCTGACTGAACCTACTGTGTCGGTACTCTTTCCTAGTTATAGTAAGCTTTTGAGCTTACTTAGCATGTGCAGGATTGCACTACTTCTCGAGCCCCTATCCCTCCTCTCAGTTTTTGTTTTCTGACCCGCTCCTAGACAGTCGCGGCTCTCCCCTATTCTCAGAAAAATACAATAAATTAAATAGAAATAGTACTCTGTTTCCCCGAAAATAAAACCTACGCCAAAAATAAGCCCTAGCATGATTTTTGAGGTAGATCTTAATATAAGCTCTACCCCTAAAAATAAGCCCTTAGTCACCTGCAGCAGCGTTTCCCCGCGCACCCCCCCCCCCCCCATCCTCTGCCAACCCTTCCATCTCTTCCGCTGATCGTGATACCGAAATACTGTACCTTATAACAAATAGCAGCACCACAGCAATGTAGACAGGCTGCTCACGGCCTTTTACTGCCCGGGCATTCCTCTGTCGTGTCATTGATGATGTCATCAGCAACACGGTACACGCACCCAGGCAGGAGAAGGCCGCTAAGCAGCCTGTCTACATTGCTGCAATGCTGCTGTTTGTTACAAGGTACAATATTTCGGTCTCGTGGTCAACAGGAGAGATGGAAGAGTCAGCGGCTGGGTGAGTGACAGGGCCGGGGGAGAGAAGGGATACAAGCTGGAAGGGTTCTGTACAAGGGATGGGAGGGAGGGTTACAAGCTGCAAGGGTTCTGCACAAGGGAGGGAGGGATATAACCTGCAAAGGTTCTGCTGCATAGGGAGATGGGAGGGATTGAAAGACACTGCACAAAGGGGATGGGTGAGAGGGGAGGAAAGATGCTGCACATGTGGTGGAGAGAAAGGAAATAGGAAGAATTGAGGTGGAGGAGAGGAAGGGAGAGATGATCATTACATGAAAAAAAGAAGACCTACCTTGAAAATAAAACCTAGTGCCTTTTTTGGGCCTAAAATTAATATAAGACAGTGTCTTATTTTCGGGGAAACATGATATTTCTTTTTAAGAAAGCCTTGGCTTTCTAGCCCTTAGGGCAAACTGTGAAAAAAAAAAGTGAGGTAAACTACCTAACTCAGCACAAATCACTTCAGTAAAAAGGGAACTGAATTTCCTCACATTTTTCGTACTAAAGAGAAAAAAAAGCCCAGTATACTTCAACTGGGACAAGAACCGTACTGTTTTTCTCTCGGACTTGCCTGCCGACTTTTCTGACACAGCGGCCATTAAGACCACCACGAAGACTCAGTCAGCCATTATGTCTACATCTTTGACGTAGCTGCACGCTGGCACGGAGAAAAAGCTGGCAAACCAACAGCTGATTTCTCCGGCTGCCTCCCCTCAGGGCCCTGCTTCCTCCCCTCAGGGCCCTGCTTCGGTTCCGGCGGGGGAGGGTAGCGTTAAACTGCCAGCGCTGTTAAATAAAAAAAGATTCAGCACAGGCAGTGCCGTAGAAAAAGGACAGGAAGAAAATCTCGACGGTGCAGAGGCTGAATACTCCTTTTCCACCGTTGATGACTACAGTGGCACATCCCGCTAGGTACCAGCCCTCGACCAGCGGCTTCTTAAAGAAGATTTCCTGCGGACCCGGTTGTGGCCTCATGATCCTCTCCCCTGTTAGCTGTCACAGATTTGCCTTCAGCGTCTCAACAAGGAAAACTCCAATCTAAGAGTAAGAGGGTTGCTACTCCTCAAGACACTCCACAGGTACCTCCTAAACATTTAGGTCTGTCTCCTACACTTACAGGCTCTCCTTCTCTTGCAGTTACAGGCTCTCCTTCTCTTGCTTTTCAATCTTTTCAGTCCATGTCCAGCTTTTTCACCTTTTTTCAACAGTTTATGCTGGATAGTGCAGGGCTTTTTCATCACCCAGTTCCTGTGCCTCCTATCCCTGTTCTGGAGCTTCAACAATGTCCTGACTGTGTGGAACCTCTGCCCTCTCCACCTGAGGTTGACATAGCTCCAAATATGGATTGGGGTCCTAGGACTTCTATTTGTTCCTCTCCAACCCAGGGTCCTTAATCTCCCAGAGAATGGCTGGACCAAGTGAAACCCTTGTCTATGGATCCAGAACAGCCTAGAAACATAGAAACATAGAAAGATGACGGCAGAAAAGGGCTACAGCCCACCAAGTCTGCCCACTCTACTTGTCCACCCCATTAAGCCCGAGTGCTAATGACCCAGCTCCTTAACTCGACCCTTGCAGGGATCCCACGTGGATGTCCCATTTATTCTTAAAGTCGAGCACGCTGGTGGCTCTGATCACCTGCTCCGGAAGTTTGTTCCACTGATCCACCACCCTTTCTGTGAAGAAATACTTCCTGGTGTCACCACTAAATTTCCCTCCTCTAAGTTTGAGCGGGTGCCCCCTTGTGACCGAGGGTCCCTTGGGAAAGAATATGTCATTTTCCACCTCGACACGACCTGTGACGTACTTAAATGTCTCTATCATGTCACCCCTTTCCCTGCGCTCTTCTAGAGTATAGAGCTGCAATTTGCCCAGTCTTTCTTCGTATGAGAGACCCTTGAGTCCGGAGACCATCCTAGTGGCCATCCGCTGGACTGACTCAGCTCGAAGCACATCTTTACGGTAATGTGGCCTCCAGAATTGCACACAGTATTCCAGATGAGGTCTCACCATGGTTCTGTAAAGTGGCATAATGACTTCAGGTTTGCGGCTAACGAAGCTTCTATTGATACATCCCATCATTTGCCTTGCCTTGGATGAGGCCTTCTCCACTTGTTTGGCAGCCTTCATGTCTGCACTGATGATTACTCCCAAGTCCCGTTCTTCTGAAGTCCTAGCTAGTGTTTCTCCATTCAAGGTGTATGTTCTGCATGGATTTCTGCTGCCGAGATGCATGACCTTACACTTCTTAGCATTGAAGCCCAGCTGCCATATTGAGGACCAGTTTTCCAACGTGATCAGATCATGCATCATGCTATCCTTGAGATTGCTTTCGCTTACTGTATTACACAGTTTGGCATCGTCGGCAAACAGTGCTACTTTACCCTGAAGCCCTCGGGTCAAGTCCCTTATGAATATGTTGAAAAGGGATGGTCCCAGGACCGAGCCCTGCGGCACTCCGCTGGTCACCTCCGAAGTCTCAGAGAGGGTGCCGTTGACCATCACCCTCTGAAGTCTTCCACTCAGCCAATCATTGACCCATGCAGTTAGTTTCTCACCTAACCCCATCGATTTCATCTTGTTTAATAGTCTACGGTGTGGGACACTGTCAAAAGCTTTACTGAAATCCAAGTACACTATGTCCAGAGACTCTCCCGAGTCTAGCTTTCCTGTCACCCAATCAAAGAAGCTGATAAGATTGGATTGGCATGACCTGCCCCTAGTGAATCCATGTTGGCAGGGATCCCTTAGATTCTCCTCATCCAATATCGTGTTTAATTTACCTTTAAGTAGAGTTTCCATGAGTTTACACACTATTGATGTGAGACTCACCGGTCTGTAATTCGCAGGCTCTGCTCTGCAACCCTTTTTGTGCAGAGGAACGACGTTAGCTGTTTTCCAGTCCAGGGGGACTCTCCCCGTACTTAGGGAGAGATTGAAGAGCATGGCAAACGGTTTTGCCAGAACATCGCATAGCTCTCTGAGCACTCTTGGGTGCAAATTGTCCGGTCCCATGGCTTTGTTCACCTTGAGTCTTGACAGTTCTCTGCAAACATCAGCAGTTGTGAACTCAAAATTCTGAAATGGGTCTTCCATGCTTTGCTTTGTTTCCAGCCGTGGCCCGTGCCCTGGTGCCTCACAGGTAAAGACTGAACAGAAGTAATCATTCAGTAGTTTGGCTTTATCGGAGTCTGTTTCCACATAATCCCCGTCTGGCATTCTAAGTCACAGAAGAGCACTCCTCCTCAAAGTTTTTGCAAAAGGTATCCTCTCTTCTTAGTCTCAACCCAGATACAACTTCTTCAGGTAGCAAGGATTTTCAAACCATCCTTCAATCTTGTAAGTGTCCAGGAAGGGAGCTTATTGCCTTACCAGTGCATTAGATCCTCCAGGATCTGCAACTTACAAACTGGCAAACACCATGGTAAGTATCCACGGCTTCTTGTACAATCCCTCTGGAGGCTGAACACTAGGGTCTTGCATCCGTTCCAGCCTTGGCTGCAGGGCTAACAATCAAATTTTGTCTCCTTCCTCTGAGAATACCTCCCTGGATATTTCCCATGATTCTCAGTTTGTTCCAACAGCCTTGCTACTGGGTTCTTATCTCTTCTGCTCGTGATTTATTTTTCGATTTCTAGTCTTTTAATTTGTTCTGTAACATAGGAATTGCCCAAGTGCTGCGGATTCACTCTATGGGAGTGATCCTTTGGCAGGAGATCACAAACTTTTACTTAAATATTTTCTGCTTCTAGGGGGTGCTCTATTAGCAGAAACTGCAGTAAGCCCCCTAGACAGCCTGCAGATCAGATCAGGTCTCCAGGATCAGGAGCCATCTCATCCGGGGTCGTCCACTAAGGGGTAGAGCGCAAGCTGCTGCGGTTCCATGGTCTGGGATAGGAACCGGACTGCGTGTCTTCCCTAAGTTCCCAGAGGGGTCCTAGTGGTCATTGTCTGAGGTGACAGGGAAGGTGAGGTGGTCAGAAGACCTGAAATCCAGGTTTTCTCAGCTCCTGAGGTACTAATCTCCTTGCTTGCACTGTGTATTGCTGGCTTGCCATTGAATTGTATTGCATAAGAACATAAGAATTGCCACTGCTGAGTTGGACCAGTGGTCCATCATGCCCAGCAGTCCGCTCACGCGGCGGCCCTCTGGTCTAAGACCAGCACCCTAACTCAGACTAGCCCTACCAGCGCACATTCTTGTTCAGCAGAAACTTGTCTAACTTTGTCTTGAATCCTTGGAGGGTGTTTTCCCCTATAACAGCCTCTGGAAGAGCGTTCCAGCTTTCTACCACTCTCTGGGTGAAGAAGAACTTCCTTATGTTTGTACGGAATCTATCCCCTTTCAACTTTAGAGAGTGCCCTCTTGTTCTCCCTACCTTGGAGAGGGTGAACAACCTGTCCTTATCTACTAAGTCTATCCCCTTCAGTACCTTGAATGTTTCGATCATGTCCCCTCTCAATCTCCTCTGTTCGAGGGAGAAGAGACCCAGTTTCTCTAATCTTTCGCTGTACGGCAGCTCCTCCAACCCCTTAACCATCTTAGTCGCTCTTCTCTGGACCCTTTCGAGTAGTACCGTGTCCTTCATGTACAGCGACCAGTGCTGGACGCAGTACTCCAGGTGAGGGCGTACCATGGCCCGGTACAGCGGCATGATAACCTTCTCTGATCTGTTCGTGATCCCCTTCTTTATCATTCCTAGCATTCTGTTTGCCCTTTTTGCTGCCGCCACACATTGCATAGACGGCTTCATCGACTTGTCGATCAGAACTCCCAAGTCCCTTTCCTGGGAGGTCTCTCCAAGTACCGCCCCGGACATCCTGTATTCGTGCATGAGATTTTTGTTACCGACATGCATCACTTTACACTTATCCACGTTGAACTTCATCTGCCATGTCGATGCCCATTCCTCGAGCTTGATTATATCGCGTTGCAGATCTTCGCAATTCCCCTGCGTCTTTTCTACTCTGAATAACTTCGTATCATCCGCAAATTTAATCACCTCGCTCGTCGTACCTATGTCCAGATCATTTATAAAGATGTTAAAGAGCATGGGTCCAAGCACCGAGCCCTGTGGCACCCCACTGGTGACGCTCTTCCAGTCCGAGTATTGTCCATTTACCCCCCCCCCACTCTCTGTTTCCTATGCTCCAGCCCGTTTTTAATCCACATGAGTATTTCACCCTCAATTCCATGGCTTGCAATTTTCCGAAGTAGTCGTTCATGCGGAACCTTGTCGAACGCCTTCTGAAAATCCAGATATACAATGTCGACCGGATCGCCCTTGTCTATCTGTCTGTTTACTCCCTCAAAGAAGTGCAGCAAGTTCGTCAAATACGATCTGCCTTTGCTAAAACCATGCTGACTGGTCCTCATCAGCCCGTGTCCGTCAAGGTGATCAATGATGCTGTCCTTTATCAGTGACTCTACCATCTTTCCCAGTACCGAGGTCAGACTCACCGGTCTGTAGTTCCCTGGATCTCCCCTCGAACCTTTCTTGAAGATCGGTGTAACATTCGCCACCTTCCAGTCTTCCGGAATCTTTCCCGATTTGATCGACAGATTGGCTATTAGTTGAAGCAGTTCAGCTATGGTCTCTTTCAGTTCCTTGATGACCCTCAGATGGATGCCATCCGGTCCCGGGGATTTATCGCTCTTAAGCCTATCAATCTGCCTACATACCTCCTCTAGACTGACCGTCAATCCTGTCAGCTTTCCGTCTTCGTTTCCAGCATATAGCCTGATGGGTTCCGGTATGCTGTGTGCATCTTCTTCGGTAAATACAGATGCAAAAAATGTGTTCAGTTTGTCAGCGATTGCTTTGTCCTCCTTTAGCGCTCCCTTTATTCCATGGTCATCTAACGGTCCCACCACTTCCTTTGCGGGTCGTTTCCCCTTAATATATCGAAAGAACAGCTTGAAGTTCTTCGCCTCCTTGGCTATTTTTTCCTCGTAGTCTCTTTTGGCCCCTTTTACCGCCTTATGGCACCTGCGTTGATGTTGTTTGTGCTTGTTCCAGTTTTCATCCGTTTTTAACCTTTTCCATTCCTTAAATGAAGTTTTCTTGTCTCTGTTCGCTTCCTTCACATCTACAGTGAGCCACGCCGGTTTTTTGTTCTTTTTCCTCTTGGATCCCTTGTTGATATACGGTATATATAGATTTTGCGCCTCGGTGACTGTGTCCTTAAAAAGGGACCAAGCTTGCTCTAGCGTTTTTACAGTGCTTATCCTCTTCTTAATCTTCTTCCCTACCATGAGTCTCATCCCTTCGTAATTCCCTTTTCGGAAGTTCAGTGCTGTGGTTGTTGTTTCGGAACGATGTTTCTCCCCTGCGTCCAGATCAAAGCGGATCATATTGTGATCGCTGCTTCCCAGCGTCCCTTCTGCTTCTACTTCTTGTGCTGGTCCTCGCAGGCCATTTAGAATTAAGTCCAGAATTGCATTTCCTCTAGTATTTTCCTTGACAAGTTGTTCCAGGAAGCAATCGCCTACAGCATCCAAAAACAGAGGTGCCTAGGTTCCAGTCTATTCCCGGATAGTTGAAGTCACCCATGACTGTGTTGCCTCCCTTGCAGTTGCGTTTAATCTCGTCTGTCATTTCTCCATCAATTTCTTTGGACTGCCCTGGGGGTCGGTAGTAGATGCCGATCTTCGTTTCCAGGCCATTTGTTCCTGAAATTTTGACCCATAGAGACTCTAACTTATCCGTCAGTTGTGGCGTGTTCTCTCCAGCAGATTCAATTTTCTCTTTGACGTATATGGCAACGCCCCCACCTTTTTGAGCCACTCTGTCTCTGCGTTATAGTTTGTATCCCGGTAGCACAGTGTCCCAGATGTTTTCCTCAGCCACCATGTTTCCGTGATGCCTATGATGTTAACGTTATCTTTTTGTGCTATGGCTTCTAATTCACCCATCTTATTTGTAAGGCTCCTTGTGTTTGTGTACATACACTTGAGTTTTACGCTTTTTCCTTTCTTGCATTTCCTTCCCTCTTGTGTCCTTTTCGATCTCTCTTGCTTGTAATCTGGTGAGTCTTTCCCTCTATTTTCTTGCACGGTATCCTCTGGGTATACCAGTTCCCGAACCATCAACTCTCTCTCTCTGTCGACTGTCGGCATATGTCTCTGTGTGTGTCTGTGTACCCACGAGATAGCGATTTTGGGGGGTGTTGAAAAGGGGTTTTTGGGTGGTTTCTGTACATGCCCTAGTCCTCCACCTCCCCCCCAACCTGTAAAATCATAAAATTGCTGTTTTTCCGGGTTCCCTGTGATTTTCCCGGGCCGTTTTAGGGCAAAATTGGCACCTGCAGTGGCCATCTTGGATTTTTATTAAAGTGTATTTTTTGACCTTAGAAGCTTTTATGGAAAAAGAAAAAGGGCTATGCCTGTTTCTCCCACTCAGACTCCAGTCATCAGTCTGTTCCACCTTTGGATTCCAGCATGTCGATTTGTTCCTTTGCTGGGGTGCCAGAAAGCAGGCGGCCAGCCCCCGCCATTGCTTCTGTTTCTGCTTCTGTGTCTATGCCTTTGCTATTGCCTGTTTCTTTGGCGGAGTCCGCGGACGTGACTAACTTAGCAGATTTTGGGGATACACAGAACAGTGGGTTCCGAGACCTTGGGGATGACCAGGTGGTGCACAGGCTCTTCAAGTCTAGCTGCCTGCCCGACCTTATTTCGGAGTGACTGCGGACACTGAAACTTAATTTAGATCATGCGGTTCAGGCAGAATGTTCAGTCATGGGTTCTGAGCCCCCGCTATCCGCTTCATTTCCAGACAGTGCGGTTTGGCAGAAATGCTCTTAGTCTGAGAGTCCCCAGAGGGTTCCCTGAAGTGCGCAAGGGCCATGGCAAAGTTGTATCCCATGGCATCGGAGTTCTCCAAGTGCCTAGTCACACCGAAGGTGGGTTCGGCTGTGGCTCAGGTCACTAAGTGTACCTCTACACTTGGATGGAGGGGTTGTCCTGAAGGATATTCAGGCAGTAGGGTGAATTTTGTTCTCAAGCATCTCTTTGATTCCGCTGCAGTGGGAGTGCGAGCTGCTGTAGCCACTTCCTTTTTGGCTCGGGCATGATTCCGAGGAGATTGTCCTTCGTGATCCTGACTTCCTGTTATCCGAGGTGAATTATTTGGCAGACTCGCACTCTATGACATCTTGAAAGTTTTTGCTAAGCTGAGAGCTTCTTCAGTTTTCGCTCGGCGAATGCTATGGATTCGCCAGTGGTCAGGTGATTCTTCATCTAAGGCTACGCTGAGCAGGTTACCTTTTAAAGATTCGCTCTTGTTTGGCCAGGGTTTAGATGACTTTAGGGCCAGTGTTCAGGACCGCAAGCCTACGGTGCTCCCTGGCTCTAACCTCCAACCAGGGGTGCAGAACAGCTGAATTTTCGTCCCTACCAGCGCCTTTCACAGTTCGCCAGGACAGCGTTTTGGAGCTCCCTCCAGACCTCCCTTTGGAGGTGCAGCATGCCAACAATCTTCCAACTCTCATCCTGCCCCTCCCAGGAGAGAATTATGATGCCGGGTGTCTGGCAGGCCTCCCCCCCCCCCCCCCCCAGGTTTGAGGGTGGCTTTCGGCCTATATTCTGCAGTGGTAGGAGATAACTTAGGACCAGTGGGTCCTCGAGGTGCTCAGGGAGGGCCTTCATCTGTAGTTTTTCCTACCTCCGCCAGACTTCTTTCTGTATTTTTGTGGGAAATCCGGACATAGCCCACAAGGAGCGTGCCACAGTGTGCAGGTTGCTGGATCTGGCAGCCTTAGAACCTGTTCCAAAGGGGGAGACTTGGGCTCTGGGAGATACTCGATCTTATTCATCATGACAAAGAAAGACTCCGAAGATTGCAGACCTATTCTGGACCTGAAGGCAGTGAATTCCTTCCTGCGGGTTCTGCATTTCTGGTTGGACACGGTGTGTTCTGTTGTGGCAGCAGTGGTGCCCGGGGAGTTTTTGGCTTCCTTGGATCTCACGGAAACATACCTCCACATCCTGATTTTTCCAGATCACAGTAGGTTACTGAGATTTCAAGCAACTTTGCTTTTTCTACCTTTATCTGAGCATGTTATTTTTCCATTTGCTTTGGTTCCTGTGTCTCCTGCTTTTCTCAGTTTTTTTAGCTACCGTATTTTTCGCTCCATAAGACGCACTTTTTCCACCCCCAAAAGTGGATGGAAATAAGGGTGTGTCTTATGGAGTGAATACCCACCCACCCCTTACTTTAATTCCTCCGGTGGTCCAGCGCTGTAGGGAAGGAGCTTTCAGCCTCTTGCCCTTCCCTCCGGCTGACTCCTGAGCGGTGGCAGCAGCGTCAGAGCAATGCAGAAGGCAGGCGTGAGCTTTTCGTTTCCTGCCTTGTCCCTGCACTGCTCAGTGATGGAGGAGAAGCCACCGTTATATAGCCATCACGCCGCCAGCACTCACCCTTCTCACCATGCTGCAGATCGGCTGCGCTTCCCACCCGGCCCACGAGGTGAGAAACTGGGGCTGGAACAGTCGAGCACACACAGCACCTATTGACTAATAAAGAGCAGCCTTAGCCGGCCTGGAACTGAGAGAGGGGAAGGGGCAGGTCCTGGGCCGAGTTTTCTTTCATTAGTGCCGTCTGGATTTTTACTTATTTTAAAGATAATTGTGTCCGTTTCATTTTGATTTCCTTTCAACCGACTTTTTTTGTCGGTATAGAACCCCATATGTTAAAATAAAATTTAAGAGGGCAGGGTATGCGTGTTTCTTTTATTTTTTTGGAGGGGAACCAGGGAGAGTTGCAGGTCGGGTCCTCGCTTGGAGACCTGTTCAATGGAAGTACCCTATGTTACCAGCTGCCGGTGCTGCCTCTGGACAGGCCGGTGCCCCAGCATGTCCTCAGCCACAGAGGAGCCATCAGCTCCAGCTCCACGCTCTTCAGCTACCCCAATCCTAGGCAGCTCTCCCAGAGATGTGGAGCAATTTCTTATGACAGTTCTGATCACACTGCATTGAGGAATTAAGGTAAGGGGGGGGTGGCCCCTGCCTGCCTGCCTACCTACCTGCCAGCCACTAGGCCTGCCTGTCCTGTCCCGGCCTACCACTAGACCACCAGAGAGGGGACAGGGTACAGAGCCTGGCAAGGAGGGGGGTACAGGATGCAGAGCCTGGCAAGGAATGTGGGGTTGGGTGCAGAGCCTGGCAGGGAGAATTTGGTTCAGAATATTTTTTTCATGTTTCCCTCCTCTAAATCCATTTACATTTTTTCCTTTTCCATGCCCATCATACATTTCCCTCTTTGTCTCTGTCCCTATACTCTCCCTATATTCAGCATTTCTCTTGTGTTTAGATTGCTCCCCAAGTCCAGCATTGGCCCTCTCTGTCCTTATTCAGTCTCTGTGTCCAGTAGTGCCCCTTTCTGTCCATATCCCCCACCTGTGTCTAGCATCACCTTTTTCCATCCCTATCCCTAGTTATACAGTATCTCCATCTGATGCTGCCCTTAAACACACCCACTTCCGAGCTTCGGCATCACTAGCGGCACCTAATTTTTTAAAATCTATTTTAAATTGATTTTTAATAGTACAATCAATTAAACAAATTAAAATGCTTAAGTTAGGCACCAGCAGGCACCCCTGCCAGTGCCTAACTTTCAGCAGACAACGCCATATCTTGTAACATAAAAGAAGTATCCACAAGCCTTTATGTATAAAGAGTATTCAACATGACAAAAGATATTAAAGCAAAGAGTAATTACAAAAAAATTTTTTTAAATCTTTATTCATTTTAAAGCCAAAAATAAGTGCAACATATTATACAGACATTTTACATTTTAACAGCACTTAAATTCAATCAAAATTATATTCTATGACAAATACATATATCATCCTCCCCCCCTTTCTACATATCCAAAAATTGCACTCAAATTAAAAGTATCTTCCCACCCACCCACCCTGGTGATCAAAGGGCAAAAATCAACAGTCATTCCTTACAGAATTTTGTCAATGATTCCCAAATATCCATAAACTTTCTATAATGTCTCTGCTGTATAGCAATCATACATTCCATTTTAAACATGTGGCATAGAGATTCCCATCAGAAAGTATAATTGAACCGATCCCAACTTTTCCAGTTTCTCATAATAAGTTGTATGGCAACCCCTGTCATAATAAAGAGAAGTTTATTATTCTGGGAAGATATTTGGCTTTTAGCCCTCATTAACATGCCAAATAGCACGGTATCGTATGACAATGGCACTGGATTTTCCAACATTTTATTCACTTGACCCCCAAATGGATCTCCAAAACCCAAGTATCAAGGGACAATAAGTACATTAAATGATCCAAAGTCCCTACCTCAAGATGACAGTGCCAGCATCTATTAGACTTGGAACTTTCTACTTTCTGTAAATGAACAGGGGTCCAAAAAGATCTATGTAACAAAAAAATCCATGTTTGTCTCATAGATGCAGACGCCGTACATCTCATCAGTCCAAATTCGTGGCCATTGAGATGCAGAAATCTGCTGCTTTTTCTCAATGCTCCAAATGTCACGAAGACCAGTCTTTAGTTTCTTATTCAAAAATTCAGATATTAATTTGTACCACTGATGACCCAGGAAATCTATCTGGAAGAATAGGACCGGTAAACTATACTGATTTTTAAGATTTTGCCAGTCAGGGAACCCCTTCTGAATGGCTTGCTTCAACTGCAACCACCTATAATTTTGAGACTTAGCAATACCAAATGTTTGTTGCTGTCGTGAAAAGTCAAGCAGTTTTCCATCTGATACTGTATCATCCAGAGTACGTATGCCCGCCTTCATTCAATGTTTCCAGATGACCTTAAATCCGCCAATTTTAATCTTGGAGTTTAGCCAAAGGGACTGACAGGTGGATTTATGAATCGGAATAGGTGTTAAATTATTAATAAATTTTAATATCTGCCATGTATCCAATAAAATTCTATTGTCCTTATACAGCCTAGATAACTTGATACTTAAGATGTGACCCAATCTCAATGGAGACAGGAGTTGCCATTCCAACCATAACCAGTCTGGAAGATTTTCCATGAGCTCAGGGAGGATCCAATACATACCCTGACGCATTATATAGGCTTGATGGCACCTATAAAATTTGGGAAAATTTACCCCCCACCCCCGCCCCAATTGTTTTTTGTAAAGATACTAATGCAATTCTCGCAGCTTTCCCCAGCCAAATAAATTTAGTGAGAATGCTATTTAACTTCTTGTAAAAGGACCCCTGAAAAAACACTGGCAACATACCCATTTGGTAGCAAACCACAGGCAAAATCATCATCTTAACCGTTTGTACTCTCCTCCACCAAGACAGATGTAAAGGGTTCCATTGCTCACTTATTTCTGTGACCTTTAGCAATAAATAATTTTTCATTTATTTTCATCGTCTCTTCCAGCGTTTTATGAATCCAAATACCTAAATATTTTATACCTTCTTCCTTCCAAAGGAAGGGGAATCTAATATAATAAAGCCCTAAGCGCGCATGCGCACTTCCACCTGCATGCTCCCATTTTCCGTGCACTGTAGGGACCCGCAGGTAGGAATGCGTGTGGCGGCGCGGAGCCTGTCGGCCGCAGCGGCTCTTGCCGTCTAAAGGATAAAGCCAAGAAGCACAACGGACTTTAATTCCTGCCTCCCAGGCTTCTCCTGCTCCGGCTGGGCCCGCATAAAAAACCCAAAAAAACCCAGAGCTTGCTTCAAGTCCGGCAAGGGCTGCGGGTCCTTAAACCTTCCGATTCCAGCAGCGTCTGATTGCCTCTCCCTCCTTGAGAAAAAAATCCATGTTGGGAAATATACGCATGACAGAATATTCGATATTGGCATTCCCTCAGTTCTGTCAAAGTCACCCAAGTATGGATAGTGCATATAAGCCAAAATAAATCAGAGAAAGTAATGACATACTCCAAATCTGCACCCCAATTTACAGCTATGTTAGAGAATTTTTTTTAGACACAAACTTCAAGAACTTTCTGTGGAGAAAGATCGATGGGAGTCTCATACGAGTAATGCATATCCACCAAAAGATCGTCAACCTCCAAAATCAAAGATGCTGCAGGCAAAGATTTTACATAATGGCAAAACTGTCGGACCATGTAGTATTTTGCCCTTGCAGGGAATCCAGATTCTGCAACGTCCTGTGCCCCATCCAGAAGCATTCCCTCTGACATTGCGACATCAGAGAGAAGGCTTCCGGTTCAGGTGCAGGATATACGAGGAGCCACTGCACATGGCTTCATGCACACTGCGGCTGTGAAGAGGAGGGAGCCGGCCACAAGATAACACCGGGGGCATCGATTCGGACCACGGGCCGCATAAAACGGCCAGGTTGTAGCCAGCCAGAAGGTAAGACACCCGCCAGAGGGAGGCACAGCATGGAGGGAGGGAGACAACAAAGGTAGGGGGAATAATTTTATTTTCAATATAATGTTTGAATTGTGTCAATTTTGAGAATTTTAATCTGCTCAGGAAGAAATGCATTTGTTTCTTTTTTTCTGGGGGGGTTGTACTGCATGCAGAGTCTTGAATCTTAGGCTTTCTTTTTTATATATTAGTACTTTTAGTTTGTGATCCCATATTTGCATAGGAGTTATCTGTTCTGGTAAGAATGAATCTTAAGAAGCATATTTACAATGGGCTAAATTCACTAAGCAAACCGATCATGTACTGATTGGTTTGCGATCACTTTCCAACTACGGCTTGATTCACTAACCTTCCTCCAGACCCCATCCACACCCAATCCGATCTGCGCATGCAAATGAGTAAAAAGGCATGTAAGTTTCTTAAGGCATCGATTCATGAAACCATTTCGTCCAAAACGACTGGCCTTTCCGATCCAAAAAGTTTCAACTGCTGAGAACCAGTCACTTTACATCCTCGCCGACTATTCCTGCTTAGCAACTGCCTTGTGCATGTTAAGAACTCCATTCAAAATATATATCTACCCTGCAAAAAATCCAAAATGTATCTAAACTTTAAAAATATGTAAACTTTCATGTACATAAGCGTTAGAAATCTTTTTTTTGAATTTTTTTCAGAATGTGTATAGCGAGCGCGGGAGTTAATCTCGGATTTGTAATGTGCATGGCGAGAAAATCGCGGATTAACCCCGTGCTCTCCTTGTGCATTGTACATTTCATATATCAATGCCAAATTAAAAAAAAAATCAAAAATAACTTTTAAGGGCCAGCTATCCCTCCCCCCTTTCCTTCCAGCTAGATTGTCGCGTGCTTCTGACGTCATGGGGTCGCCTTTGGTTGCTTCATGCTTCATGGCAGAAAGAGCCACAGTATTCCTGGTATTCGTAGGCTGTATAAAACAGCGTGTGATCCCAGCGCATTCAACTGTTGTTAACTGTTGTGCCTTCTAGCAACTTAACAGTTCTTTTCCTGAGTTGTTAAGCTGTTTGGAGTTGTTAAGCTGTTTGGAAGTGCGCAATAAACTTCGAGATCAATCTGTAAAAAAAGAACGAATTTGAAGAATTCCACAGCTCGCTCACAAACCTCTGATGCTATTTCTTCTTAAACCTCTCCAACAAATTTTCCAAAAAGCTACAGTCACAGCTTATACAGCTTGCAACAGCACTTAAGAAAAAAAGAGAGGTTGGTAAAAACTACAGTTCTTATATTGTATTTTTTTACGACAATAATGCTTTGCAGTAGGCGCATTTGGAGCCCACCAATGATGTCCGCGATTAAACCCTGCCCTATTTCTACGCAGTGAAGTCCTAAAGAGCTAGTGCATGCGTTATATGCTTCAAAACCAACAAGGATACAGTGCACACGCGTGTCGATCAATGTTACAGCAAGATGTGTGCACAAATGGGAGCGTGTTTACGATTTGATCATTTGCATGGACACGCTTTACTGAATCGATCAGCCAAAATGACTTGGACACGAATCGGATAGATTTGTGGACTTTAGTGAATCTAGCCCAATGTGCTTTGTATACTTTAATTTTGTGGTTAACCATTATGTGTTAATAAGATTATATTGTGTGTGTATATATGAAAAATGAATGGAAAAAATGGTGTTATAATTAGTACTATTATGGGGGCGGGGTCTGGGGTGGAGATTGGGCAGGGTCTGGCCCCCGACCTAGCCTGTGTTTTGGATTTCGGCCCCTTAATGCGATTGAGTTTGACACCCCTTATTTAGGGGAAACAACCATGGCATATAAACTAATACACCCCTATAAGAGATAGGGAGAGAGCCGCCCAATGCTGAAACAACTAGCAACATTCGGTGCAATAGACAGATGGCTCCTCTAGTTACTCACTGGTCGTCACATGGCCACGGCATTGATGAATTAAGGTATACTGTTTTGTGGCTTAGTTTAGAAGTTGGCATAGTTTAGAAGGAGATACTAGTCAGATGTTATTGAAACATGAGCAAAAATTCATATTCTTGTGGCGAACATTGGACCCAGGAGGCCTGAACAGTGAAATAGAGTGGTTTCAGTTGTGATGGTATGGATTTTGTTGTTTGGGTCCCCTGGAGTAGGTTTGAGTTCATAAGGACACGCCTCAGTTAGGCGTCTCGGGGTTGGTCATATTTAGGATTTCGTCCCTCAGTGGGAGGGTTTTAGATATGTTGATTCAGCTGAAGTTTGAGGATATAGGAGTAGTAGCACATATCCCGAGGGGGGGGGGGAGAGTCATCTAAGTCGTCATTACGTTTTACATATTTTGGCACATGTAAGGCTGCTCTGCACCTGAAGTTCACTTTACCCTAATGCTGTCAGTCAGTTCGGGTTTGGGAGCTCCGTTCCTGGGTGAGCCGTTAAAATATTGATAAATTAGATAAATATAATTGCTTAAACATTGTAAATTATAGGAAAACTGTGGTAGAAGTTCACACTAATAAGGTTTTAGGTAATAGATAACGGTGAATTAATGATTGTTACAGTGTCCCCTCCTGAAGAAGCTCCAATTTGTGAATCTCGAGTTAGGGGGGGGGGGGGTCAAGGGAAATGAGAGACAGCATTCACTAGAGTTTTAACATAGGACTGGAGCAGTTGCTGAGGAGTCACAGCCCGATCACCACTAAAGATAAGTAAAGAATGGAAGAAATAGAGTTTAAGATCTAAGTACTATGCAGTGGTATGAGATAGTGAACAACTGTGATGGTCTCATTTACAACTGCCTCCGTGTGTATCACTAGAGGTTGGTTGTTGGGTCTGAGCTTTTCACATATATATATTTTCTATTTATGATTATAATTGGGTGCTAGATCTAAGTAAACACTTTACAGGATAGCTGTCGAAAAAAAACCCTGGGGATTGCAATAGGCAATGCCATACAGTAATACAGCAATTTAGGTAACAGTTGCATTTTTACTGCTGCAATTCTTCCCATCCACCCAAGTGTCAAGCCCTCCCAACGATCCAATTCCTGAAATAATTGCTTCTGCAGAGCCGGGAAATTGCCCTGAAATAAATGAGCAGGATCTGCAGTTAACTGGACCCTGAGATATTTGATGAATTTATGCACCCAACGAAAAGGGAATTGAGATTGTAACTCCTGAACCTGCTGCATCCCTAAATTCAAATTGAGGATCTGATTTTTCCATATTCACCTGGAAACCTGAGGCCTGGCCATAGACTGATAGAACCTGGGTAAGCTCAGTCAAGGATTTTGCCGGGTCACTAATAAACAATAGAACGTCATCTGCAAAGAGTAAGATCTTATAAATCACCTCACAGCCCGTAAACCCTATATGTCAACATTCACACGAATCAGGCAAGCCAGTGACTCCATCACTATGGCAAATAACAGCAGGGACATGGGACATCCCTGTCGAGTACCCCTCATCAAAGTCACCAGTTCTGACAGATGACTATTAACTTTAAATTGCAAGGGGGTCATGTGATGCCATGCTCTGAGGAGGTTGCGGTTATCTTCCTCTCCGGCCACCAGCCTACTTAATCCCATCTGTACTACTCATTTTACTCACCCCCGGGACACCGCCGATTGTGGCACTTACTGTGCTACACCCATGCATTTGCCGGTGCCTCGAGGTTTTGGATGGCTTCCAAAAACCTCCGGAAGGAAAAGGATCGGAGCCGCGTGCAGGAGCCCAAGATGGCGCAGGCTGTGAGCCCCGCTGGCCCATCCTCGGCACCAGCATGGGTGTCAGCTATTACAACAGAAGTGACCGCGGCGATAGCTTCGATCCTGGATGCCCGGTTCCACACCCTGGACTCCAAGCTGGACATGCTGCAGGGTAAGCTGGAGGCTGTGGGCCGCGATCTCACCCCAGTTTCAGCAGCAGGTGAGTGACCTCGAGGTTCGGGTAGGCAGCATGGTGAAGAATCAAACTGCTTCAGGGCGCAAGTTGGAGGTGAAAGGAAAGGATAGGTTTTCTGTCTCTGTCCATGCTGGAAGTAATCAAATATAGAATGTTGGGTGTTTACTCTCTTAATGGTTTGGGAAGAGGTCATTTAATTTATGTTAACGAAGTTAACTCTCAGACAATGAAGGCTCGACCCCCCACTACTATGTACCGGTTGAGATAGATAAAGGAAGCTTTTTACATCTTTTAGCTTTAAACAATGAAGTACATATCCTGCTCCTTTTTGATTACTTCTTTGAAGCCTATGTATCCTGTCACTAGATATGGTCTGTACTTACGTCATCTGCTAATACCACTGAAGATATATAATGAATGCAGACTAATAAAAAAAACAGGCTATCCCTTTAGAACTCTGTCTGTGTATCTTTCTTTCTAAGGGGAATTGCCTCTGGACGTCTGAAATAGATGACAGAATGTTTTGCAGGACGATTTCGGGACCAAGAAACGGATCCTGTTCGTTTCAGGAGGTGCTGGAACAACGTCTGGATGACTTAGAAAATCACTTCAGATGGAATAACCTGCGCTTTGTAGGTCTTCCTGAGACCTTTCCTGACCCGGATCTCCATGCCTTTTTTGAGCGCTGGCTGCCTGAGGCCTTGGAGCTCCCGGAGGAGTTGGGCCCCCTGAAGGTGGAACGCGCTCACCGGCTTGGCATGTGATAGGAGGGAGTTGTGAGACCACAGGTGATTATATTGCAGGTCATGAACTTTGTCCATAAAGATGCGGTGCTGCGAGCGCTCCGAGGAGGCCACCAGCTAACATATCAGTCTCATTGGGACTATTCCTCAGTGGTGTCCCAGCAGCAGAGGCGGTTTAGCCCTATCTGTTCCCGTCTATTTGAACACAAGATCCACTTCACTCTGTTATACCCAGCGAAATTGCGGATCACATATAATGGCACCACCTGCTTCTATGAGACTGCAGTGGAGGCTCAAGATTTTCTTAACCGCCTGGAGGACACGAGTGTCTCCCCCACCTCGACGGCACCGTTATGGGGCTATCCCTATTCTCTATATGCCAGCATCGCATTGATTGTGAAATCTATGAAGGATTTGCATAGAGGGTCGTGGTGAATTGTTTTTGATGCAGGAAGATTTTCACCCATGACACAGCAAGAGCGAAACTGAGATTTCCCCGTCAGGTGGACTGCTTATCCACGAGGCCTGGGTAGTGGGGCTTGCGAGTAAGCCTGATTGGATATAGCTGGGACTTCGTGGTTTTTCCTTTTTCCTTGCTTAAGTTGCAATATTTCTGACTGTGCCTCTGGACTGCAATCTTTTTTCATACAATGTTTGTATGTGAGATTTTGGCATGCTGGGTGTGAGGTATTTTGGGGGGGCTGCTACTGTGCCTCATTTTCTCACCACTGTTTTTGATATAGTGAAGACACATAAGTGGAGGATTTTTTTTAAGCCATATGAAGCTTAACTGAGGCTTTTTCTCCACTTTTTTTCTGTCTTCTTTTTTTTCAGACTGTGAGTATGTGTGTGATGTGTGAGTGGCCTTGCAGTGTCCCATAAGACCCTTGAATGTTCTGTTTAGGGCGCATTCTGAATAAATGGTGATTATTTGTGTCCCTATCCTTAGTTAGTTTGAAGTAGCTATCCCCATTGCCCATTTGACTTTGTTTTTTTCCTGGACTCTCTTTGCCTACACCACACTGACTGTTGCGCCTCTTTGGCATCTCTGCTCCTTGCTCAGATCAGCTGCTCTTAGCTGTATCCTTCTCTTCCACTGCCACTTCCAGACTTCCTTCCTTTCATCTATCTGCCCCATATGCCTGGAATAAACTGAGTTTGTCTACCACACCCCTTCTCTTATCTTGTTTAAAAGCAGACTGAAAACCCACCTTTTTGTGTAGCCTTCAATCCATAACCCCACTGTCCTAGCCAGCAGATTAACCATTCCCCTTAACTGTATCCATGGCATCCTGTTTGTCTTGTCTGTTTAGATTGTAATTTTTAAGCTCTTTGGAGAAGGGACAGTCTCCTTCCTGACTCTGTACAGTGCTACATAAGTCTGGTAGTGCTGTAGAAATAATAGTAGTAGTAGTAAAACTACTGTTACACTAGAAATAGAATTTGCTTCCTGTATCTTTCGCCATTTGTCCTCCTGGAAATGATTCATTGGCATGTTCTGCTTTGCACCTAATTCAGAGCATTTCTTTTAGCGTTATAACTGTTTTGTTTTAAACTTTGTTTATTTTATTTTTTTTAGCTTTTACGTGCTCCGGACTTTTCTGGCTTTTTTTCAGCTATCACTAAAAAATGGCACGCAGGAACTCAATTGCCCCGTCCCAGTGAGTTTTGTCACGGTCACTGTCCCTGCCCCATTCCTGTAAGCTCTGCCTTAACCGCACACGCCTCGAAAACTTATGATTTTAAAATGTTTGAGGCTTATAATGACAGAGCTTGCAAGAGTAGGGCAGGGACGGGAAAATGAGTTCCCGCTGGGACGGTGAAAGATTTGTCCCCCATGTCATTCTCTACCTATCACGCCTCTGATTGGCTCCGGGGCGGCTCATTAAGTGTATTCGCGGCAGCATAAATAGTTCACAGGAAGACGCAATTTCTTTTTCCAGTTCCGTCGCGGACGTTACGTAGTCTGGCGGATGGGGAGGAGCCAAGTAGACTAGAGAGCCTGCGCAAGAAAGATAGGCCAGTGTGGGCGGAAGTGAAGCTTGGTAGAGCCGCAGTGCGGCCGTTCCTGGGTCAGCCGTGGAATCTTGAGCGTCCGCCATGGAAGCGGTGAGAGGGGCGGGGGAGAGAGAGAAAGACCAAATCTTATGTGAGCCAACTGTATAGATGCCGAGCCCCTCCTGTGTCCGGGGAAGGGTTATTTGTGTTGCATTTAGCTCCCCCCGCCATCCTTTTGAAAAGCTGGCTTCTATATTTTAAGAATGAACTTGCCATGTAAGACATTGGAAACATAGAGTGAATATTATTAACACTAGAGAATCCCTGAGAGCAGCACGAGTTGAGAACGGTTTTAATACATAGCCACAAACAGGAGACAGTGACGAAACACGGTGTGTGAGATAGTTACAACACGGAGAGTGACAAGGCACGCTCCCATTCAAGTGGTGCTTTAACCCTTTCAGGACCAAGGGACATATTTGTCCCATAACTTTAAAATCCTATAAATTTTGATTGGGATAGTCTACAGTTCTAAATTTGATATGTACGGATTCCATATGATACTGCCTTTATGTAAACAAACTGGTTCCGACATTCATTCATTAGCGTCGTTGCTAGATTGACGAGAAGATTCACTTGCCACACTGTCCATAAGCCAGAAGTGTGATTTTTTTAAATAAAAATGATATTTCACAAAAAAAATCAATTTTTTGGCATCTGCAAGCCCTTTTTACCATAAAAATGTCGTCAAAACCACAAAAATTGGCCTACGATCCTTATGGTCCTGAAAGGGTTAACACCGTGAGATCATGTTGAAAGAAATGTGTGTTTGCTCACTAGGTAGTTTGGTAACTCTGTTTTAAAAGAATTGAACGTGTCAATTGTTCATAGAGTTGTTTTATGAATGAGTTACGAATTGAGAGAATTTATACTGTAGGTCTAATAATTGGATTAGACTGAGCAATAGGTAGGGAGGTATAAGATTAAGTTGGGTGGCCCTGGCGAGACTGTGATTAAGGAGAGGAGGAGTAGCCTAATGGTTAATGGGGGGAACCTACCATGCCTTTAATGATGGTCGCTTAACCGGTTCCAACCAGTTTAGCGTGGAAGTATTCTACTGCCCAATTATCAAAAGGGCTCACTGTGGTCTTTTCCGATCTTCTTGGCAGACTCCAGCCTCTGCGATGCAAATGTATTACAGTAAGGTCATTAATATTTAAACGAGCACTCCAGGTGATTCTCTTATCGCCGAGTGATTCCCTAATTTTGAAGATTTGCGGACAAAATTTTCCGGCAGGGTCTGAGCTGTCGTAGTCTTACTTTCTGGTCAGTGCCTGAGCGCTGATTGGCTCAGGCATTGACAGGAAAGTAAGAAAGATCAGACCTCCCTTCCCTCCCCCCCCCCCAAATAAAAAATGAAGGATTGCAGGAGTGATGCCCATTCTTCCGCAGCCAGGGTCCCCATCCCCCTGATGCCCACTTCCTCTTCCTGGCGGTGATTCTCCCCCCCCCCCCCAAA
The DNA here is from genome assembly GCF_902459505.1 of Geotrypetes seraphini. Taxonomy (NCBI): domain Eukaryota; kingdom Metazoa; phylum Chordata; class Amphibia; order Gymnophiona; family Dermophiidae; genus Geotrypetes; species Geotrypetes seraphini. The sequence continues at coordinate 220,313,809 of NC_047086.1, forward strand.
CAAGCCCCCAGCAACTGCCCCCTCCCCATGACAGAAGGGATGCTCACTCCTTCTTGCTGCCAGTGATTCCCATCCACCCCCACCAACCCACCTCCAGCAGGAGGGATGACAATTCTCCCAACACTCCTAATTGGCCTGGGCCAATCAGCGCTTTAAACCCCTTTCCCAGTGCTTCAGAGGAAAGGCCTTACCAGGGCTGCCCGCAAGCAGCCTGTTTTGAGGCTGCCTCCTGCTGACCAACTGCGCTTTGGGTAAGGGAGGCAGAGAGCAAGGGGTTTCACTGCTCAGGACCGCCACTTGTTTCTGCCATTTTGGGGCTTGAGGGAGAAGGGCTTTGCGGCTCAGGACTGCTGCTGCACTGGTGGGGTGGGGGGATTAAGATCTGTGTTCTAACGCAAAACTCTCAATCAACCAGAAGAACAGTTATCCGGCATCCACCAATCCCCATGGTGCTGGATAACTGAGATTCTACTGTAGTAGTAGCAGCTTCTAAAATATTCTTAGACTAAGTGGATGATCTAAATAGTACTACATCTTAGTAGCACTACAAAAATGATTAGTAGTAAATAATAGCTTAAATGTTTATCTTAGACTAAGTGGCTAGTCCAAAGGGCGCTCTCTAAAGTTAAAAGGGAATAGATTCTGTACAAACGTAAGGAAGTTCTTCACCCAGAGAGAGTGGTGGAAAACTGTGAATGCTCTTCTGGAGGCTGTCATAGGGGAAAACACTCTCCAGGGATTCAAGACAAAGTTAGACAAGTTCCTGCTAAACCAGCAGCAGCAATTCTTATGTTATGATGTTGTCAATTTTATATTTGAAAGAAGACCTGCAAAAGTTGTTTATTAATTTTGTATGTGTCTGTGTAGTTGGGGTGAGCATACTTTGATATATTGTGTTTAAAATTCAGTGCATAAAGCTGCTTTGGACTATTTGAATCTTTGAAAGTGGTTCAGGTTTGCAATTTGGGCAAAAACCAAGACTGGATCAGCCTATGATATGGAGCCAAGAGGTAATTTTTGTGTGTTCAGGGAAATCTGTCCTGCCAGACTAACTTGATATTGTCTTTTTAAAAAATGCTAGTATCGTAGACTGCAGCAACAACAAAAATAATTTCACTCGGCATCCTATAGGAATTTTAAGAGCAGAAATATGTGAGAGGCCTGAGCTCAGATCTCATTAGACTGTTGGGGGCTGGAGATCATTCAGAGCAGTTACAAGCTCAAATTTGCTCAGCCTTTGACAGACTGGTTTGTGAACTCCCTGTCGGGACGATTGGAGAAAGCAAGTAAGGCTGCAGCTACAGTTCAGAGGCTGTTAGATGTTCAGGCCATATAGTTTGTGCCTTCCAAAGATTCAGGCAGATACTTCATTTATGTCATGCCTAAGAAAGGCTCAAATGATTGGAGACCCATTCTGGATCTTACACACATCAATGCAACACTGAAAATTCTGCACTTTCACATGGAGACAGTATGATCAGTCATAGTGGTGGTAGTGCCAGGGGAATTTCTGATCTCACTGGATTTGACAGAGGTCTACCTGCACATTCCTATATTTCCCGACCACAGAATGTTCCTGAGATTTCATGTCTTGGAAGACCATTACCAGTTTTCGGCCCTTCCGTTTGGGCTGACAAAAACACCTTGCATATTCACCAAGGTGATGGTGGTGATAACTGCTCATCTGTACAAGATGGACTTGCAGGTTCATCCATATCTGGAGGACTTGCAGGTTCATCCATATCTGGATGACTGGCTGATCAGAGTTCTGTCATTCCCAGAAGGAAAACAACCAGTGGCTTATGTGGTCCAGGTCCTGCAGAGCCTGGGTTAGATAGTGAATTTCCAAAAGATCCAACTGGTCCTGTACCAATACCACGGAGTTTTCTTCAGTACGGTAGAAGGCCATGTCTATCTTCCAGAGGTATGCTGACAGAAGCTTTGTACCCAGATAGCGAACATGTTGGCCAAACAAGCTCCATCCGTGTGGTACTACATCCAAATGCTAGGCTCCGTAGCAGCCACAATACACGTTGATCCCCTAGGCCAGGGGTGTCCAGTGTTGGTCCTCGAGGGCCGCAGTCCAGTCGGATTTTCAGGATTTCCCCAATGAATATACATGATGTCTATTTGCATGCACTGCTTTCATTGTATGCTAATAGATCTCATGCATATTCATTGGGGAAATCCTGAAAACCCGACTGGATTGCGGCCCTCGAGGACCGACATTGGACACCCCTGCCCTAGGCGAAGGCTCACTTGCGTCATCTCCAGAGTGCATTGCAATCGCAATGGTCACCTGAATCGGACTCCCCGCAGATGTCTCTGCCATGAAACCCGGAAGCCTGGAATAGTATGGGCTGGTGGTTCCGCTCACAGGCATTATAAAGGGGCATGTCCTTGCAGAATAGCTTCACTGCAACAGATACCCAACCCAGGGACATTGGCTGACCTCCTAAAGGAAGTGGTTGATCTACAGATTGGAACTTCGAGCCATTCGATGGGCATTGCAAAGGCTGCAGAAGAATCTGGAGGTTCGAGTCTTCTCGTCCAATGTTCGATCTGATGGCAATAGCAAGAAATTCTTCAGTCGAAGATCTGAGCTCAGAAATGCAAGTCTAGACACTGGTCCAGCCGTGGCTGGAGATCAAACTCTTGTACGTGTTTCTTCTGTGGCCCATGAAAGGCTGGATTATCCACAGGATTGTAAGCCATCAGGGAGTAGTCATTCTCGTGGCTCCAGATTGGCCATGTAGTCCACGGTATGCAGACCTGGTGCATCTTCAGAGGGGTGCAAGTCTTTGCGAGTCTAACCGAACCTTCTTTCTCTGAGACCAGTAGTCATAAAAGATTCAGATCGCTTTGTTGTTAACGGCATGGCTTTTGAGCGCATGTTGCTAGCACACAAGGGATACTCAGAAGTGGTCATTGCTTCTCTCCTCAGAGCCAGATACCTTATGACAGTCTCTGCTTATGCTAAGGCATGGGAAACTTTCCAGCACTGGTGCCTTTATCCCAGGACAAGCAGGCATGATATTCTCACATGTGGGTGACGTCATCTACGGAGCCCCGGCGCGGACAGCTTTTCAAGCAAACTTGCTAGAAGTTTCAAGTTTGCACACTGCACCACGCATGTGCGTGCCTTCTGCCCACTAGAGGGCGCATCCCACCTCGTGGTCCTCAGTTCAAATTTTTCCGCGGAGCAAGAAAGCCCTGTGGATCTGAGCTCCAGTGTTTTGCCTTCTCGCTGCCGCGTTTAGTTTGTTTCTTTGATCGAATTAGTCGCGGTGCTGCTTTATTTTTCGGTTCGTTTAAAAAAAAAACAAACATATTTTGTTTTTCGTTGGGCTCCGGGGGCTCCCGGAAGCCGGGGCCGTGGGACGTCGGTCGTTCCCGGCCTACTTCATCTTCTTCGTGGATGTCCCGTCCTGTTACGGGATTCAAAAAGTGCAGCCGGTGTGAGAGGTTACTTTCCATCACCGACCCTCACCGGTGGTGCATTGTCTGTCTTGGGCCCGAACATCCGACAGCGTCGTGTGATCGCTGTGCTACCTTCCAGAACACCTCCGTCGCCGCAAGGCCAGAATGGCTGAATTGTTCGCCGTCGACGCGCCGCCCAAGGCCTCGACGTCGGCCTCGGCTTCGGCCTCGGCCCCGGCCTTGACCTCGGCCTCGGCGTCCTCGGGGGCCTCGGCCTCGCCTCGGCCCTCGTCTTCGAAGTCATCGTCAGCGAAGCCAGCTTCGGGTAAGTCCTCTGTTCCATCCCCTCCAGCAAAGAAGCCATCCTCGACTCAGGCGAAGGCGGGTGGGTTGACCCCGGCCCCGCATCGGACCTCGACTTCGCACACCCCGAGGGAATACTCGAGACCGAGGTCGCCCTCCAGGGAGTGTGCCCCGGACTCGGAACTCCCCACCTTCGTGGGGATTCCGGCCTTCCAGGATCTCCTTCGAGCCCTGATCTCATCGGAGCTGTCGGGAGCCCTGGAAGTGTTGCAGCGTGCTGCGGTCCCGGCGGCCTCGACCTCGGCCGGGGCGCCTTCGGTCTCGGAGGCCCCGGTCTCGGCTCCCTCGACCTCGGGAGCCCCGGCCTCGGCGACCTCGGTCTCGGGCACTGCGGCCCCGTCCACCTCGGTCTCGGCCCCGCCCTGGACCTCGACCTCGGGGGAGCCTCCTGAGCGGAGTGTGCGGCCCAAAGAAAAGTTGCGCAGAGTGCGCCGTCTTTCCTCCTCTTCTTCCGGGTCTTCCCCTGACGCCTCGCCCTCGACGCGACCTCGGACGAGGCGCCCATCGAGGAAGTCTAAGCGACCCCGAGGCTCGCCTCGGCGCGATCGTTCCTCGTCGTTCGGGGGCGAGGCGCTGCAGGTGTCGGAGTTGCGCCTCGACAACCCGAGGCTCCTCCGCTCACCTCGTAGGAAGTCTTCCCGGGCCGCCTCGCCGAGGAAATGGGAGAGTGTCCCACGGACCCCGGGGTCCTCCCCCAAGGGTTCCGCGAGGAGGATGATTTCCCGCTCCCCTTCGAGAGCCTTGGAAGGGGGATCCTGGGATTCGGGATCTGTTAGGGATCCTCATTATTCTCATGAGGCCTCCCCCCTTTCTTCGGTGGGGCGGTCGAGAACCCCGTCTCCCCAGGCTAGGCCGTCCTCATTTTCATCCTTTGTTCAGGACATGGCCCAAGCCCTGGGGATTGACCTTATGGTAGGTTCTAAATATTCCAAAGAATTTTTAGAGGAACAGGACCTCCCCACTCCTCCTAGAGAGGTGCCTAGACTCCCTCTCAACAGTGTCCTTCTGCAGACCTGGCTGAAGAACTTGTCAAACCCTCTTACAGTCACGTCTGTCCCGTCAAAAATGGAATCGAAGTATAGGACGATTCCCCCGAAAGGGTTTGATAAGGCGCAGCTCTCCCACCAGTCTCTCCTGGTGGAGTCTGCCCTTAAAAAATCACAGCCCTCACGGGTTTCTGCGGCGGTTCCACCCGGCAGGGAGGGGCGGACCCTGGACAAGTTTGGCCGTCGCCTCTATTCAAATTCCCTGATGGCCACCAGGGTTCTAAATTACGCCTTCACCTTTTCCTCCTATTTGCGTGGTATGGTGAAGGACCTTCCCCAATATCGAAACTCGTTACCGGACTCCCAAAGAGCAGGATTCGATAAGTTTATGTCCAACCTGTCTCAATTGCGGTTGTACCTATTCCATGCGGTGTACGACGCCTTTGAGCTGGTTTCGAGGGTGTCGGCCTTCGCAGTGGCCATGCGCCGTTTGGCCTGGCTTCGCACCCTCGACATGGACCCAAACCTGCAGGAACGCCTTGCAGACTTGCCTTGTGTGGGGTCCGAGTTATTTGACGAGTCATTGGATGCGGCGACCAAGCGGTTGTCGGAGCAGGAGCGCTCTTTAGCATCCCTGGTCCGCCCCAAACCTAGGCCCCCGCCGCAGAAACCTTTCCGGCCCCCGCCGCGCCGATACCCCCAGAAGTCGACCCCGTCTTTCTCAAGACCGCCTCCGAGACGTCCGGCTCAGCGAGGCAGAGGGGGACAAACCCAGGCCCCGGCGCAGGGCCCTTCTAAGCCCGCGCCTTCATTTTGACGGGCTGAGCGGACGGGGCGGGCTCCCCTCCGCGCTTTCTCAAGTAACCCTCCCCATCGGGGGGCGTCTTCAGTCCTTCCGGGAGGCATGGACCGGGATTACCTCAGACGCTTGGGTGCTCCGGATCGTCTCCGAGGGCTACTCGCTCAACTTTGCGTCCTCGCCACCGGACAGTCCCCCAAGTTTAGCCTTTTGCAACCGCTCGCAGCTACCGACCCTTCTGACCGAAGCCAAGGCTCTCTTGAAGCTTCGGGCGGTCGAGCGGGTCCCCAAGGACCAGCGGGGTACGGGGTTTTACTCCCGTTACTTTTTGGTCCCAAAAAAGACCGGGGACATGCGCCCCATACTGGACCTCAGGAAACTCAACAAATTCCTGGTCCGGGAGAAGTTTCGAATGCTATCTCTCCCGGTTTTGTATCCTCTCTTGGAAGAAGGGGACTGGATGTGCTCCCTCGACTTGAAGGAAGCATATACCCATGTTCCGGTGCACCCCGCCTGCCGAAGATTTTTACGATTCCAGGTGGGGGACCTCCACCTTCAGTACAGGGTTCTGCCCTTCGGCCTGGCCGCGTCCCCACGAGTATTCACGAAGTGCATGGTGGTGGTGGCGGCAGCCCTGAGGTCTCGTGGGCTCCATGTGTTCCCTTACCTGGACGACTGGCTCATCAAAGCCTCGACCAGGGAGGGGGTTATCTCAGCGACCCGACAGTCTATTGCCTTCCTGCAAACCCTCGGGTTCGAGATAAATTTTCCAAAGTCTCAGTTGAGGCCGGCTCAGTCTCTTCAGTTCATAGGTGCAGTGCTGGACACGGTGCGCCTACGCTCCTACCTTCCGACCCAGCGGTTGGAAGCCTTGGTACGGATGGGCCGCCAGGTATCTCAACGATCGATGGTGTCAGCCAAGCGCATGATGATGCTGCTAGGCCATATGGCCTCGACGGTACATGTCACGCCATTTGCGAGGCTGCACCTGAGGATCCCTCAGTATACCCTCGCGTCACAGTGGCGCCAGGAGTGCGATCCGGAATCTCGCCTTATTTCGGTGACTCCGCTTTTGCGGAAATCGCTACGTTGGTGGACAGACTCTTCAAATCTGTCCACGGGGCTACTGTTTCGCACCCTTCCGTTTCAAAAGGTCTTGACCACGGACTCCTCGGAGTACGCGTGGGGAGCCCACCTCGACGGTCTCCGCACGCAGGGCCTGTGGTCGGCAGAAGACCGTCGCTGTCATATCAACGTGCTAGAGCTTCGGGCCATCTTCCTAGCACTTCGAACCTTCGTTCACGTATTACAGGACCAGGTGGTCCTCGTCCGCACGGACAATCAAGTAGCAATGTACTATGTGAACAAACAGGGGGGAACGGGGTCTTGGCCCCTCTGCTCCGAGGCTCTTCGCCTTTGGGAGTGGGCGGCCTCCCGGAACATCTTCCTCCGGGCGGTCTACATCCAGGGAGAACTGAATTGTCTGGCGGACAAACTCAGTCGACTCCTGCAACCGCACGAGTGGACCCTACACTCAGCAGTCCTGCGCGAAGTTTTCGCTCGCTGGGGAACGCCACAGGTGGATCTGTTTGCCTCCCCGGAGACACACAGACTACCACTGTATTGTTCTCGGATGTACTCGCGGGATCGTCTGGAGGCGGATGCCTTCCTCCTCGATTGGGACGGGAGGTTCCTGTATGCATTCCCTCCCTTCCCTCTGATCATGCGAACGTTAGTACATCTCAAATCGTCCACGGCCACGATGATTCTCATAGCACCTCGGTGGCCGCGTCAGCACTGGTTCTCCCTGCTGCTTCAGCTCAGTGCCAGGGAACCTCTTCTTCTGCCAGTCTTTCCATCTCTGCTGTCTCAGAGTCAAGGATCCATGTTACATCCCAATCTGCAGTCATTGCACCTGACAGCTTGGTTTCTTGCGCCCTAACTTCTCCGGATCTGTCCCAATCGGTAAAAGATGTGTTGGAAGCCTCCCGCAAGATCTCGACGAGGCTCTGCTATTCGCAGAAGTGGACCAGGTTCTCCACCTGGTGTTCGTCTTTTCACCTGGATCCGGTAGCGGTTCCGGTATCCTCGGTTTTGGACTACTTATTCCATCTGTCACGCTCGGGCTTGAAAACCACTTCGGTGCGTGTTCATCTTAGTGCGATTTCCGCTTTCCACCAACCCCTGGATGGACGCCCCCTGTCAATCCATCCCTTGGTGACACGCTTCATGAAGGGGTTACTCAGGGTTTGTCCCCCTCTTAAGCCTCCTCCTGTCGTGTGGAATCTGAATGTGGTTTTAGCTCAACTGATGAAACCCCCTTTTGAGCCACTCAACAAGTCCCCCTTGAAATTGCTGACTTGGAAGGTGGTGTTTTTGATTGCCCTCACCTCCGCTAGGCGGATTGGGGAGCTACAAGCCTTGGTTGCGGACCCCCCTTTCACCGTCTTCCATCATGACAAGGTGGTTCTCCGCACCCATCCTAAGTTTGTCCCTAAGGTTGTTTCTGATTTCCACCTCAATCAGTCCATCGTCCTTCCCGTGTTCTTTCCTAAGCCCCACTCCCATCCTGGCGAGACGGCGCTTCACACGCTTGACTGTAAGAGGGCGTTGGCGTATTACCTTCAACGCACCAGGTCTCATCGGAAGGTCCCTCAATTGTTCCTGTCCTTCGATCCCAATCGATTAGGGCACCCAGTTTCCAAGCGCACTCTGTCTAACTGGTTGGCGGCTTGCATTTCCCTTTGCTATGCTCAGGCTGGCCTCCCTCCCCCGGGTCGAGTCACGGGGCACAAGGTCCGAGCAATGGCAGCCTCGATAGCTTTCCTCCGTTCCACTCCGATGGAGGACATCTGTAAGGCTGCCACTTGGTCTTCGGTTCATACATTCACATCTCATTACTGCCTGGACACCCTATCCAGGAGTGACGGCCGGTTTGGCCAGTCAGTCTTGCAAAATCTATTTTCCTAAATTGCCATCCTCCCACCTACCCTTTTGTGATTGGCTTGGAGGTCACCCACATGTGAGAATATCATGCCTGCTTGTCCTGGGATAAAGCACAGTTACTTACCGTAACAGGTGTTATCCAGGGACAGCAGGCATATATTCTCACAACCCGCCCGCCTCCCCGGGGATGGCTTCTATGCTAGTTATGGAACTGAGGACCACGAGGTGGGATGCGCCCTCTAGTGGGCAGAAGGCACGCACATGCGTGGTGCAGTGTGCAAACTTGAAACTTCTAGCAAGTTTGCTTGAAAAGCTGTCCGCGCCGGGGCTCCGTAGATGACGTCACCCACATGTGAGAATATATGCCTGCTGTCCCTGGATAACACCTGTTACGGTAAGTAACTGTGCTTTCTCTGCTCTGATCTCTGTGGTATTAGCCTTCCTCCATTCTGGCTTTGACAAGGGACTTGCATTGGCGTCCTTCAGAGTCCAAGTTGCGGGGCTTTCTTGTTTCAGGGCTCAAGACCATAAAGCTTTGTTAGCATCTCATCTGGACATAGTCAGATTCTTCATTGAACCTTATTGTGGTTTTGCAAGGCCTCAGTCAGGCTCCATGCAAGCCACTGAAGGAAGCATCCTTGAAGGATCTGACCCTCAAGATCAGTGGTCTCAAACTCAAACCCTTTGCAGGGCCACATTTTGGATTTGTAGGTACTTGGGGGACTTCAGAAAAAATAGTTAATTTCTTATTAAAGAAATGACAATTTTGCATGAGGTAAATCTCTTTATAGTTTATAAATCTTTCCTTTTGGCTAAGTCTTAATAATAATATTGTAATTTGAACTAAAGAGACATATGATCAAGAAACTGTTTTATTTTACTTTTGCGGTTATGATAAACATACTGAGGGCCTCAAAATAGTACCTGGCGGGCTGCAAGTTTGAGACCACTGCTCAAGATGGTTTTTCTTGCAGATATTTCTTCAGTGAGAAGAGTCTTGGAGCTTCAGGCTCTACTTTGCAGAGAGCTTTTCCACACGTTCAGAGACCAGAGTTGCTTTGTGCACTGTTCATCCTTCTTGCCAAAGATTGTTTTGGCTTTTTATGTCAATCAAGAAGTCAGCTTGTCGGTGTTCCAGTCCACAATTTCTAAGAAGGACCCGATTCTGAATTACAGTGGTACCTTGGTTTACGAGCATAATCCGTTCCAGGATCATGCTCATAATCCAAAATGCTCGTTTTTCAAAGCAAAGTTCCCCATAGGCCTTAATGTAAACTCAGAAGATTTGTTCCACAACCAAAGTTTGCAATGATGGCCATGGGGTGAGTACCTGCCTGCAGGTGCTGCAACGATTCCAAAGTGGTACCTTCCTTCCCTCGGGGTCCCCGTGCGGCTGCCCTCCCGCTTCGGCCGATGCCTCTGCCGTCCGTCAGCGCCTCCCGGCTCCTATCCAAGCCGGCTGCCATCCTAAACGAGCATGCGCGCAGCTTCACCTCTCCTCTCCTGTCAGCTGCTGCCCCAACAACACACTCACCAAGTACAAGCACGCAGGACGTCCTGACAGGAGAGGAGAAGTGAAGCTGCGTGCATGCTCGTTTAGGATGGCGGCTGGCTTGGATGGGAGCCAGGAGGCGCTGACGGACGGCAGAGGCATTGGCCGAAGCGGGAGGGCAGCCGCACGGGGACCCCGAGGGAAGGAAGGCACCACTTTGGAATCGCTGCAGCACCCGCAAGCAGGTATTCACCCCTGGGCCACCATTGCTGAGTGCTCATTTATCGGGGCAGTGCTTGGTTTACGAGACAAAAGTTTGCTGAGTGTTTTGCTCGTTTTGCAAAACATTTGCAAACCGGTGCACTTGTAAACCAAGGTACCACTGTAGTTGGATGTGAGAAGAGTGGAGGGGAGAGTGGTGCAATGGTTAAAGCTATACAGCCAAAGCACCCTGAGGTTGTGGGTTCAAACCCACTATGTTCCTTGTGACCCTGGGCAAGTCACTTAATCCCCCCCATTGCCCCAAATACATTAGATAGATAAGCCTGCCAGAACAGACAGGGAAAAATGCGTCAGTATCTGAATAAATTCATGGAAACCGTTCTGAGCTCCCCTGGGAGAACAGTATAGAAAACTGAATAAATAAATAAATTCTATGATATCTTGAGGTCACCAACAAGTTCAGGCTATCTGACCACCTTTTTCTGCTCACGAGCCAGGCTAGACGTAATGTACTGGCTTCCGAGGCCACAACATTCAGATGTATCTATAGGGCCATTTTGTCAGCATATTTGTTTATGGAAAACAGGCTCCTGTTTCTGTAAAAGTGTATTCTACTAGAAGAATGGCTTTTTCATGGGTGGATGCTCGGGAGATCTCCCCCGAGCAGACTTGTAGGGCAGCGACCTGGTCTAATCTACATACATTTTCCAAGTTTTACAGAGTGGATGTACTGGCAAGAGGTCTCCACCTCAGCGTTATGAGCCAGCGCAGTGATCCCACCCTAGATTTCTGGGACTGCATTTGTACCAGAATGACGCACCTATTGCTTAAGAACATAAGAATAGCCTTACTGGGTCAGACCAATGGGCCATCAAGCCTAGTAGCCTGTTCTCATGGTGGACAATCCAGGTCTCTAGTACCTAGCAAAAACCCAAAGAGTAGCAACATAACAAGCTTCCGATCCAGGGCAAGCAGTTGCTTCCCCCATGTCTTTCTCAATAACAGACTATGGACTTTTTCTTCAGGAAATTGTCTAAACCCTTCTTAAAACCAGCTACGCTATCTGCTCTTACAACAACCTGTGGCAATGTTTTCCAGAGCTTAACTATTCTCTGAGTGAAAAAATATTTCCTCCTATTGGTTTTAAAAGTGTTTCCCTGTAACTTCAAGTGTCACCTAGTCTTTGTAATTTTTGACTGAAAAAATCGATCCACGTGTACCCATTCTACTTCACTCAGGATTTTGTGGACTTTCAATCATATCTCCCCTCAGCCATTGCTTTTCCAAGCTGAAAAGCCCTAACCTTTTTAGTCTTTCCTCATATGAGAGGCGTTTCATCCCCTTTATCATCTTGGTCGCTGTTCTTCAAACCTTTTCTAGTGCTGCTATATCTTTCTTGAGATAAGGAGACTAGAACTGAACGCAATACTCTAGGTGAGGTCACACTATGGAGCGATACAGGAGCATTATAACATTCTTAGTCTTATTAACTATCCATTTTTTAAAAATAATTCCTAGCATCCTGTTTGCTTTTTTGGCCACCACTGCACATTGGGCGGAAGGTTTCATTGTATTGTCTATGACAGGGGTAGGCCCTTTCTCTGACGTCAGAGAAAGGACGGGGCCGCGGCAGAGGAAGCAGCGCAGGGCTCAGAGAAGGGGCGGGACCGCCGGCAAAGGAAGCAGCAGGGCTCACTGGCATCGGGAACCAACGGTAGGCTGCTTCTCCGTGCAGGGGGGGGCTGGGGGATGAATCGGACATCGGGGGGGGGGGGTTCGAGCGGTCCTTCAGGGTGGGGGCGGCCAGAGGTCCTTCGGGGTGGGGCATCAGGCTTTCAGGGTGGGGACAGGACTTCAAGGGGGACAGGCAGACCTTTAAGGGGCAGAGGGCAGGGCGGCGAGAGGAGAGTCGGGACGTAATAGCAGGAGCAGGGCAGCGATTCGGGGCAGAGCTGCGAGAGGAGAGTCGGGACGGCAGGAGGTTTTAATTCAAGGAGCAGCATGCGCGGTATACGCGCGTGCACGCTATATATTTGTTTACATAAATTTTAGTTTCCCGCACGCTATACCCATGTGTGCGTTTTACACGGGTGCGCGGTATATGTTTGAAAATATGGTAAATCATGTTTGTCTGGCTTACCGGTCTGTAATTTCACCTGTTCTCCCCTGGAACCCTTTTTGAAAATCAACATAACCTTGGCCACCCTCAAATCTTCAGGTACTACAGACGATTTTAGCGACAGGCTACAGACTACCAACAGCAAGTCAGCAATTTCATATTTGAGTTCTTTTAGTACCCTGGGATGTATACCATCCAGTCCAAGCGGTTTATCACTTTTTAACTTGTCAATTTGGCTTAGTACATCTTCCAGATTCACCAAGATTTCTTTCAGTTCCTCCCCATCATCACCCTTGAAAACCATTTCCGGTTCAGGTAGGTCTCTTACATTTTCTTTAAAGATTGAAGCAAAAAATTCATTCAATTTCTCTGCTACGGCCTTATCCTACCTGAGCACCCCTTTTGCTCATTGATTATCCAACAGTCCCACAGATTCCCTCACAGGTTTTCTGCTTCTGATGTACCTTATAAAATTGTTATGAGTTTTTGCCTCTTTTGCAAGTTTCTCTTCATATTCTTTCTTAGCTGTCTTTATCAGTGCTTTGTATCTAACTTGTCAGTGCTCATGTCTCTTCTTATTTTCTTCATTCAGATCCTTTCCATTCTTTAAAGGATTTTTTTTTTTTTTGGCTATACACTTCTCCCTCAGTATACACGGGGGATGGGGCAGAGCCGGACCACGAAGTGTAAAAAACGGTGAATAACTTCTCATCCGGCTTTGACCCACCCTGCCTACCTCCTGCCTTCCCCCTAGCATCCCAGCCTTACCTGGTGGCCTAGCGGGCTTTCGGGGCAGGAGCGAACTTCCTATGCTCCTGCCCTGTGCAGATCGCCAATAGGAAATGACTGCTGTGAGTTCCCGTAGTCTCAAGACTACAACGGGAGCTCACGGCAGCCATTTCCTATTGGCGATCTACACGGGGCAGGAGTGTAGGAAGATCGCTCCTGCCCCGAAAGCCTGCTAGACCACCAGGTAAGGAGTAATCTATAGCGCTACTAGACATTTTAAATCCTGAAGGGAGGCGGGAAGGCCCTAAACTATGCTTTTTTCTCCCCCCCCCAAAAAAAAAAAAAATCACAGATAATCGAAACCGTGAACCCCGAAACCGTGAATAGGGAGGGGGAAGTGAAATAGCTTCTTTCACTTCACCTTTTAACCACTCTGGCTCTCGTTTCCTCTTCTTTCCACTTTTGCTGATATGTGGAATATATCTGGTTGGGGCTTTCACGATGGTATTTTTAAATAACGTCCACGCCTGGTTTACAGTCCTAACTTTTGCAACTGAACCTTTTAGCTTCTTTTTAATCATTTTCCTCATTTTATCATAGTCACCCTTTTGAAAATTAAATGCCTCTACATTAGATTTCTTTTGCGACGTCCCTCCCAGTATCAGCTCAAATTTGATCACATTGTGATCACTGTTTCCCAGTGGACCCAAAACAGCTAACTCCTGTACTATACCTTGCATTCCACTGAGGACCAAATCTAAAATAGCTCCCCCTTTTGTCGGTTCCCGGCCAGTTGCTCCAAGAAGTAGTCATTTATGATGTCTAGAAACTTTACTTCCCTAGCACTCATCGATGTAACGTTTAACCAGTCAATGTTGGAGTAATTGAAATCACCCATTATTATACTGTTGCCCAATTCTCCAGCTTTCCTAATCTCTGAAAACAATTCTTCATCTGTCTGCTCATTTTGTCCCAGGGGGGGGTCGGCAAATGCAGTTGTCGCTAAAGCTGTTAAAAACAGGCATACTACGATTGCTAGCTTTAGTGCATCTGGGCCCTAATCTTTTGTTAATGACAAAGCAATCAGTAAGAGCAACGGGGAGGGGGGGGGGAATTCTGCCTTGTACCTCTTCCTATGGAAAATTCAGGGGAGAGTCTACCATTATTTCTGAATCTTGCCATCTGTTTGCTGTGTAGTGTCTTGATTACTCTTAAGAATATAGGACCACAAATAAAAGTTTCTACAACTTGAAGCAGCAATGGCCACCCTACCTTGTCAAGTGTCTTCTCTTTATCTAATGCTAGGAAGGCCATGGAGAGGTTTTTTTTTTTCTCTTAGTACAGTGCTCGACTACTCCCAGTATCTGAAGAATTTCTACCTTCGATGAAACCTGTCTGATCCTTCTAAACTAATGATCAGATTAAAACCAATATGTTTAGCCTCCCTGAGAAACAGATGCACAAGCTTCAGTCTCAGAAGCAGGAGCTGTATGCTCCTTAGGCCTGGGATTACCTGTACCTCTTTGGATCTGTGTCGGCAGTTCTGGAGGATAGTGCCTTGATCAAAATTCATATGTAACTATTACAGTCAGAATTTCTCACTTGCTGGGTTGCTTGGACTCTGAAGCTCAAAGGAGCAGCTTTTCCTTTCAGGGGTGCTGTGTTAGAACCTGGCATGGTAGAAGAATCCTCCACACTTGCTCAAGGGTATCCCTCTGGATTCTCTTGAGTGGATAATTATAACCACCGATATATGTCTTAAGAGAGAGCTTGAAACTTTTTTGTTGTTGTTGTCACAGAGCTGGAAACTTTTACGAGCCCATGGTTTTAACCCATGGGTTGAAAGCTTGGCTGCACCACGTGTTAAAACTACAGAGTCAGGGCAGAGAGCAGGAGTTTTTAAACAAGCGACTGGTCCTCAGCAGTCGCTTGTTTTTTGATCGGGCAGCCCAGTCGGTGTTGCTGAAATTGTTTTGTGAATCGCGTCCTCCTACTTTGCATGCCGTTCTCCCTCATTTGCATGCATGGATCGTATCGGAGGATGATCGGCACAGAGGTTAGTGAATCGGGTCGGTACACAATCGCAAACATGATCAGTGGGCTTAGTGAATCTATCCCACAGTTTCCTGGGGATTGTTCCAAGCCCGCTCCAACAGAGTATATACCCTCCGAATATTGTCGCTCACCTGTTGACCCGCAATAAATCCAGATTGATCTGGATATACTAGGCGAGGAGCCCAACTCTTTAAACGGTCAGACAACACTCTTGTAAAGATCTTAGTGTCCACTCTCAATAGAGAAATCAGATGGGCGCAATTCAGCGGATCCTTCCCCTCCTTGGCTAAAATAGTGACCCTCGCTAGGCACATAAAGAAGGGCAATTGACTGTCGCTCTCCAAGGAATTGAGAAAGCTCAGAAGGGGTGGCAGAAGCATGTCTTGATAGCACTTATAATACTAAACGGTAAATCTGTCCAGCCCTGGTTATTTCCCCAACTTCATGGATCATAAAGCCCGTCAAGCTTTCAGCAACGTAATAGGTCAATCCAGCCTCACCACATCCCCCTCCTCAATCTGAGGCAATGTAAGAGAGTCAAGATATTGTTCCAGTCCCGCCTATACCTCCACCTTCAGAGTATAAATTATTCTACAAACTCATATAGCATCCTCCCTCTTCAAAAGCTCTCCCGAGGCTGCCTGAATAGGAAAGATATTATTCCGTGACTGGCGAGCCTTCAACTGATGTGCTGCCTTAGAAAATTCAAAATATTTCTTCCTCAACCATTACACTCACACCATGTGCGATGCGACCCAACTGCTTCTCAGCTGCTTTCTCCTTTTTTTTTTTTTCTGTCGCCATGGATTACACCCATGATCAGCTGCCACCTGTAGCAGTTACATGGGCGGATTACCGCCTGGAATTTTTTCAGGACTTGGCAGCCTGCATGCTACAGAAGCACCGCTTCTTTCGAGAGGTCACTTGGGCGCTCACTAGAGCTAATGTGAAATGCAGATGGTCTTATCCATTTGGGCTTATTACTAAGAATGATGTGCGTACTAAGGTCTCCTCTTTGAGGGAAACTTGGGCATTGCTACAGAAGGAAGGTGTAGAGATCCTGGAAGATTCTGGCCAACATATGGGGGGTCATACAGAATGCACGACAGAGACTGGCAAGCTTCAGATGGCAAAGAGTTGAACGAGGGGCTCGTGGAAATGTACAGTCATCTGCAGTGGCTCCGTCTGGATGTTATTGATTTGCAGAGGATTGCTGATGCTTTATTACTGCTACTTTTTGATATTGGACTATTGAAAGATCTTTATCAGCTTGGCTGTTCATGGACCTTGATCTATAGTGCTCTCTCATGTGCTATAACACTATGATGGGAGACTGGGGGCTACGGCCCTGTAGGGGGTTAGAAATGGATGAGAATGGATGTGTGAGTACATGGGAAACATGTGGACTATTAGGGGAGAGGGGAGTGTTTTCTATGGGGATCTATATGGTAATTTGTTCATTGTTGGGTCTCGGGCAATGGAGATTAGTTACTTCCTTGGTATAAGGTGGGAGGTCTTGTTGATCCCATTTGGAGGGAGGGGGTGGACGGGAAGATGGGGGGGCTAGATGAAGTACAGGGGTGGGGGGAAGATGGGGGATGGGGATAGAGAGAGGGGTAGGGAATGGGGCTATAGTTTCTCCTTCTTTAATTCTCAGCAAACATGGTGGGGTAATGTTATAAATTAGAGGAATTCCTCAGGGCTAGATCAGAGCTACCAGTTTAAGCTCCCATCCGTGTTGTTGACATCACTTCCTCTGAGTGTACCTTTTAAAAGTTTTCTTGTCTTTAAGTCAGCAGCAGCAATTTATACAGCCTGTTTGCACCATCTCCAGAACCTTCTCTATGACCATAGAAACATAGAAGATGACGGCAGATAAGGGCCATAGCCCATCAGGTCTGCCCACTCTACTGACCCACCCCCAAGTCTACTATCCTAGGGGTCCCACTCCTGGTGACAGGTTCCCTTGGCTTAACCCTCTAAGGGATCCCATTTGCTCTTAAATTCTTGCACGCTGTTTGCCTCGATCACCTGACCGGGAGCTCGTTCCAAGGATCAACCACTCTCTCGGTGAAGAAATATTTCCTGGTGTCGCCATGAAATTTCCTGCCCCTGAGTTTGTGGCTGAGGGTCCTTTGAGAAAGAGAATCTCCTCTTCCATCTTGATACGGCCGGTAATATACTTAAACGTCTCGATCATGTCTCCTCTCTCCCTACGTTCCTCGAGTGAGTATAGTCACAAATTTTTCAGCCTTTCCTCGTATGATAAATCCTTGAGCCCCGAGACCATCCTGGTGGCCCTCCGTTGCACCGACTCTACTTTCAGCACATCTTTTCGGTATTGTGGCCCCCAGAATTGCACACAATATTTCAAATGAGGTCTCACCATGGTTCTATATAATGGCATTATGACTTCAGGCTTCCGGCTGACGAAACTCCTGCGGATGCAACCTAACAACTGTCTTGCCTTAGATGAAGCCTTCTCCACATGATCAGCAGTTTTCATGTCTGCGCTGATGATCATTCCCAAGTCTCGTTCTGTTGAAGTTCTAGCTAAGGTCTCACCATTTAAGGTGTAAGTTCTGCACGGATTTCTGCTGCCGAGGTGCAGAAGCAGGAAGTTATGTTAGAGAGAAGGCTCTGTGGGGTGACTGGACAAAAGCGCATGAGACAAACGCACACCAACATTTGAGAGCGGACAATTGAGTGCAAGACTTCAGCGCGCCGCTCTAAAAGCTTATTTTAAAGGGCTCCGATGAGGGGTGTGGGGGAGAACCCCCATACTTTACTTAATACTGTTCGCGCTGCTGTGTTGGGGTGGGGGTGGTGTAAGCCCCACATTATACAGAAAACTTAACTTTTTTTCAGGGAAAAGTTAAGTTTTCTGTATAATGGGGGGGTTATAACCCCCCAAAACCACCCTCAAATGCAGCGCCAACACTATTAAGTAAAGTGTGGGGGTTCCCACACACACACCTCCCATCGGAGCCCTTTAAGCTTTTTGTGTGGCGCGCTGAAGTCTTGCACTCAATTGTCCGCTCTCAAATGTCGGCGCACGTTTGTCTCGCGCGCTTATGACTTTGAACCCTCTGCAGTTGCTATATGAAATTCTGCTGCCGACTGCTAGAGCCAAGAAATCCTTTAAAAATTACATTTGGGGGAAGGGAGCAGAGGATTGAGAGGCAAGGGGTGATGCCTGATCACTAGCTGGAGAGGGGATAGGAGGGAGAGATGCTGGATTATTTGGGGTGGAAATGCTGGACCATATGTGGGGGGGTGCCTTGATAATTTTAGCACACTGTAACCCAAATCTTAACACCTTTTGGCCATTAAACCTGAAGTTTCGACAGAAGGTAGATGTTTTTAAATAAATAAAAATTAAATTTCATCATGTTTGCAGGTGTGCGTTGAAGCTGAAGTTCTGCCACAGAAATGTGCTGCTATCTCAGAAGGTGAGAGGCTTCAAATTTACATTTTATCAAAATGTGGAAAAATCAGGCTGAATGTACACACTATTCCTGTTGGGTGACTTCGTAGCTCACATGTCCAAGATGCTTCTCTCCAGTACAGTTCAATAGAGAATACCATTGTGCTATGGGGATTTTGATTGATTATAAATGCAAATATGAATAATGCTGTTTGTGTAAATACTGTACTGCATTTTTGTTAACTTTGAAAAATTAATAAAAGATTTAAACAAAAAACCCTAAAAAAAGAGAATACCAATGGCTACGCCTTCTATTTTCACTTAGCTTTTCTAATGTACAGCTTCAGCAAATACTCTAAGATGCTTATACTTGTTTCAATTCTTCCTCCTTCTTTACCACATATATATGCTGTCTAGCCAAAGACCTCAGAAACACCACTCCTCCGTCCCATAAAGGTGATACTTTCCGGGGAGAATATTGTGTTAGATCCTCACTGGTCAAGGCTCCCAGCTTTATCAACTTTTTATTTATCCTCAATCTCTAAATTTCATAAATTAATCTTCATTCTGATATTAAAATTTTTTTTAACTCTTTTTACTTATCTTGGCAATAGTCAACCTTATTCACATATTGGTAGATTTAGCGATAGGACCCGACATGTTTTGCCTTAGCTTCGTCGGGGATCCATTCTATAATAAATAATATCAAAAAGATTAAAATCTCTTAAATTAATTATCCGTCTCGAGTTATGTTTTACCTACCACTGCCGCTGTCATCCAACTCATATACTATCTTTTGTAAAATGGTGGCGGCATTATCAGGGCTCATTATTTATAATTAAACAGCTGAGGCCCCAGCTCCTTATGGGAGAAATTCTGCTGTTGGAATAGTCTGCCTCCTGCCCCATAGACGCAGAACAGATCCAACGTATTACCACATCAGCTGAGATTTCCCAGTCCTCATTGGAGGAATCAAAATAGGGTGGCCCACTCTATTTAAGCATTCAACCCAGTCGGCTCCACTGTGTTAAGCCGATGGATCCAACACTGCTCTTTTGCATTTATATATATATATATATATATATATGGTAAAGGAGGAGGAAGAATTGAAACAAGTATAAGCATCTTAGAGTCTCTCCAGTACAGGACATGCATCAGCAGTGCTATGGAATCTACGGAAGGTGTTGTGTTGTTTGCTATCAGTGCTAGTATAGCTTTTTGAGGTTGCTATACATCGCCCTCAGGAACACTCCTATCATTGGTGACCAGTCTCCAGCAGGGTCACCTGATGGAATTATGGTACTCTAAGCCAACATGTTTTGGCATCTCTTCCCTCCCAGGTCTGGCATTTCTCCCTTGCTTGCTTGGTCCAGTTTCTGTTCCAAGTTTTCAAGTTTATTTAAAATTTTCTATCCCGCCCTAGGGAGAACCTTCAGAGCGGCTTAGTCTAAAACAAGATTTAATAATACAATATGCAAAAAATAAAAACATCATAATACATAAAATTAGGATTCAAGGGGAGAAATACAAAAACTATAGCAAAGGAAAGGAAAATAACATTAGGGACACTCTTCTGTTTTCCAAGATACCAATAGCACTGCTCATTAAACCTGAGAGTATACATCACAAAAAAGGTAGGTTTTCAAATTTTCCTTGAACTTGCACGGACTGTCCCCTGTATATGACTTCCCATTAGTTCCCTTCATTATTTTCTTTGTACTTATTTCTTTTAACAATTTCAAATTTTTCAACTTTTATTTCTTCTGGAGTTAGGCCCCTCTGTCCCCTCTCAAGCCTGAGGCCCCGTTGGGGGCCCTCAATTGATTTTCAGTCTTCTTTCGTTCAACTCTTGATAGCAACTGAGTCCTTCAACTTCGTGTTGGCAGTTTTTCCACCAATGTCGAAGCCTTCCATTAGCTTCAAGAGCTGTTCTCGATGCAACAGGGCCATTTCAGTCACTGACCCCCATAACTGGTGTCTTCAGTGCCTTGGTCCTGAACACAGAGTCGATTCTTGTTCTTGCTGCTTGAAGCTGCAAAAGCACTCCTTGAAGGCTCAACATTTACAGCAAGAAAAGTTGTTCAAGTTTCTTCTAACTTCCGCAATGTCAACTGCATTGGACATCAATAAAGCTGCATCGACACTGGTGTCTGGACCTCCTCAGCATTGGCCTTGTCAACACCAGCTCCATCTGGTAAACCAGCTAAGAAGCATTCTCATTCTTCTCACCATTCGACTCCAGCATTGAATAAGTTGATGCATGGCAAACGACATCGCAAGCGATGTCCATCTTTACAGCGTTTGTCACCTTAGAGATGTGCCTCTACATCAAGGTCCCCAATACCTCAACACCCTGTTGCACTGGAGGTACCGCTGGAATCCTTGGTATTGTAATTACCCATTTAGGATCAGCTTCAAGAACTGTTCCACAATGAGTTGGCAGCTATGGTCTGAAACCAATCAGCACCAGTTGCTGCACTGACTCTTCCAGTACCAGCAAAGCCAGAGCAAGGCTCATAGGGGCTGCATGATACCCGTTCTAAATCTCCTGCTCAGTACAAGTTCAGATCCCGACGCCAAAGCACATCATCTTCATTGATGTCGAACCGACATCGGAGGAGGCATCGAAGTCCTTCTCGATGCTCTCTTCAGCACCATAGCCACCGTTGCCTCTCAGCGTCGCACCTCTTCCAGAAGTGAATATTCCAAGTCTTCAGGTATAGAAGACACAGACTCTGACCTTTCTCCTCATGACTACTTTGATCCAGAATACTCAGCACCAGCGTCTTGTGCTCTAGAGTCAGATCCAGCTCCTCCTCCAAGGCGCAGATCACTACCAGAAAGTCTATCTTTTACAAAATACATATGACAACTGAGTAAAGCTCTCCTAGTAAGAACAGAAGCTGAATCTGAGCCAAGGACATTGCTTTTTGACGCCCTGGATTTTTAGCAAGTTCCTAAAGATCTTTTGAAACTCCCTTTTCGTAACCTTATGAAAGATACCATGTTTAAAAATTGGGAGACTCCCCTTCTTGTCCCTGCTGCATCTCGAAAATTAGACTCTCTCTTTATAGAGTATAATCCTGTTCTGGCTTTGCAACATTAATCCCTTCTGGTGGCGTCTGCCTATTCCAGAATTTACGCCAGTACTCCTCCTGGTAGAGAGGGGTCATACATTGAACAGGTTTGGTCATAGGCTCATTCAAATCTCCATGCCTTCAAGCCATATCCTCAGTTACAATTTCCATATGATCTTTTACTTAAGGCAACTACCATATATACTTGAATATAAGTTGATCCGAGTATAAGATGAGGTACCCTCCCCCCCCTCCGAGGAAAAAATGATGACTCAAATATAAGACAGGGTGGGGGGAAGTTAATATTCATGTGCCTTCTCAGGATTTGTGCCCTGCCCTCCCCTTCCAGGCTGTACACCCAGCCTCCCTCACCCCCTTCCAGGCTGTTCACCCAGCTACCCTTATTCCCTGCCAGGCACTGCACCCAGCCCCCTTCCCTCCCTGCTCAGCCAGGCTCTCCACCTGTCCCCCCTCCCTCCCTGCCAGACTCTGTACCCAGCTCCCCTCCTTGCTCTGTACCCTGTCCCCCATCTCTCCCGATGTCCTGCAGGCCTCCACCAAGCCTCCCGTATGACCTGGTAGCCAGAACAGGAGGGATCCCTCCCATCTCCTGTCCCAGCCAACTCTGTCAATGTTTTATCTCCCTCCCACCTACCCCTGCGTATCTTTTTAAATCCCTGATGGTCTAGCGCAGGGGTAGGGAACTCCGTTCCTCAAGAGCCGTATTCCAGTTGGTTTTTCAGGATTTCCCCAATGAATATGCATGAGATCTATTTGCATGCACTGCTTTCAATGCATATTCATTGGGGAAATCCTGAAAACCCGACTGGAATACGGCTCTCGAGGACCGGAGTTCCCTACCCCTGGTCTAATGGCATAGCGGGCTGAAGCAAGCTTTCTGTGCTCTTGCCCTGCACTGAGCCCCTCCCTGAATGGCCGCCTCGAGTTCTCATGGCCCACAGTGTACCGGGTATGAGCGAGCTATCCTCGCTGCTGTCTTGTGAGAACTCAGGACAGCCATTCAGCAAGCAGCTCAGCACCGGGCTGGAAAGAGAATAGCTCACTCATGCCTGGTACACCACTGGACTGCGAGAACTCGAGGCAGCCATTCAGGGAGGGGCTCAGCGTGGAAAGCTTACTCCTGCTCTGTACACCACTGGACCACAAGGGTTTCAAAAAGAGTCAGCCGGGGATCCCTACTGTCTTGGCCTACCCCACCAGGCTATACGGCAGGCCCGGCAGAGGCCTGCACAAGTCCGGGAGGGGTTTGGGTGGCAATGACCAAAATATAAGCTGAGAAAATCTGTTTATATTAGAGTATATATGGTAGTTCAACACCTTTCTCACTTTGAACAATTTATTCCTCACTTTGAACAAATTATTCCTGTTGATCAACTCCCTGATTTTCAACAAACTACTCATGATCTTGAGAGACTTGAAAATTCATTGCCTGATCAGTCTTTGATGTAACCTCCTGGGCATCGGCTTTAACAAGTGTAGCTTTGCGTTTCAGATCTTCATCCCAATGTACAAGATAGATTTGCAAATATTCCTTGTTTGGGAGATGAGCTTTTTGGTGACAAGATTGAAGAGGCTAAGGTCACCAGGCATGAACAAAGTATGTCTACACTATTGGCCTCTAAACCAGCAAAACCTCAACCTGCTAGATGCTACCACAAACCTAGGCAGTCAACTTATAAATGTAACATAGTAACATAGTAGATGACGGCAGATAAAGACCCGAATGGTCCATCCAGTCTGCCCAACCTGATTCAATTTAAAAATTTTTTTTTTTTTTTTTCTTCTTAGCTATTTCTGGGCGAGAATCCAAAGCTTTACCCGGTACTGTGCTTGGGTTCCAACTGCCGAAATCTCTGTTAAAGACTTACTCCAGCCCATCTACACCCTCCCAGCCATTGAAGCCCTCCCCTGCCCATCCTCCTCCAAACGGCCATACACAGACGCAGACCGTACAAGTCTGCCCAGTAACTGGCCTAGTTCAATCTTTAATATTATTTTCTGATTCTAAATCTTCTGTGTTCATCCCACGCTTCTTTGAACTCAGTCACAAAAGCGCCTTAGAAACCAACATTCCCAGAAATCTCAAGCCTCTACTCAGCAGAAGTCAGCTTAGTCTCTTTGATGTGCTTCTAGAGAGCTTAGCCCACTGTTAGGTCTATGTTACCTCTTCCTCATCCCATCAGAGGTCGTATCGCCCACTACCACCAATGTTGGACTCTAGTCACCACAGACACTTGGGTTTGGCAGGTGGTGAAATAAGAGTATGTTATTCACTTCTGAGAAGTCCCTCCAAACAGTCCTTTTTCAATTCCCAGCAGATGTCCCTTCTTCAAGAACTCTCAAACCTTCTGCAACTCAGTACCATCGAACCAATAGGTGGGCCAGGGGTTCTACTCCAAGTACTTCCTCATACTGAAAAAGACGGGTGGGGTGGAAGTCTATGACCAAATCTCGACCTGCAAGCTCTCAACAAATATTTAGTCAAAGAAAAGTTTCAAATTCTCTCTCTAGAGACATTATACCCACTCCTGGACCAGAACAACTGGCTTTGCTCTCTAGATCTCAAAGAAGCATACACACACATCCCCAGTCTACAATGCCACAGACAGTACCTCAGATTTCAAATAGAACAACAACATCCTCAATACAAGGTGCTTCCCTTTGACCTAGCCTCAGCACCCAGATGTTCAGTGTTTAGTTGTGGTGGCTGCAACACTCCGCTTTTACGGCCATACCAGGCTTATACAAGGAATCATGTGAAAATTCTTCAACAGAGAACAGTCATAAGGGATCAGTATCTAGAAAAATGCATTTACAAATAACTGCGTTTTAAGTAATTTTCTAAAACTGCCATTTTCACAGCATTTTCATAATTGGCTGACAAGTGAGTTCCACAATTTAACTGGTCCCAACATATTTTGGATTAGCATTTGTTTTCAGTAAAGCTACATTTTCAGAATGCAGAGATCTATTTGGTAAATAGTTGGTCATCCTGCTCTTAAATAGTTCAGGTATGACACCCATACAAGAATTTGCCTTCAGTGCTGGATTATCTTCTCCATCTCTCTGACACTGGTCTAAAAACCACCTCAGTATGTATCCATCTCAGTGCTATCAGTGCCTTTCATGTACCTTTGAATAACAAACCTCTGGCTATACACCCTTTGGTATCTTGGTTCATGAAAGGCCTCATGAATGCAAAGCCTCCAAGTCTCCTCCAGTTGCTTGGGACCTCACCACTTTGATGAAGCCTCTATTTGAGCCACTTACGACTACTCTCTTGGAAAGTGGCCTTCCTTATTTGTATCATGTCTGCATGCCGAGTCGGTGAATTACAAGCACTTGTATCTGATCCACTTTACACAACTTTCTATCATGATAACTATTCTTCACACTCATCCAAAATTCCTACCTAAAGTAGTTTCTCAACCAGTCTAGTATTGCCTGTCTTCTTCCCAAAATCTCATTCCCATCTTGCTGAAGCTGCACTCCACACATTGGATTGTAAACATGCTTCGGCTTACTACCTGGATTGAACCAAGCCTCTTAGAACTTCCACTCAACTGTTCCTTTCATTTGATCGTAGCAGGCTAGGAATTCCTGTAACCAAGAGAACAATCTCTTACCATGGTTAGCGGACTGTATCTCTTTCTGCTATACTTGGGCTGGACTGCCAATGGAAGGTCGGGTAACATCCCACAAAGTAAGAGCAATGGTTGCCTCAGTGTCTTTTCTCCATTCCACTCCCAATGAGGACATTTGTAAAGCAGCTACTTGGTCCTTGGTTCATGCTTTCACATCCCATTACCGTCTAGAACAGTGTCTCTCAAACTGTTACCGGCACGCTAATTGGAGCAAATGTTTTTCGTGGCACATTATAATTGAAATTATAAAATTGCAAAAACAACAAAAAATTAAATTTTAGAGTTATTTCTTTAAAGTTCTTTAAGCTATGTATGACTAATTGTAACAATGGTGAAACTAGATAGAATAGAATTGCTAATCAATGTGATGGATGTTCTTATTTCTGAGTGCAAATTAACTCAAAACATAGCTCACTAGTCGACAAACACAAATTTCATCATCCACCATCCACAGTCATTCTCTTTTTTAAAATTTAATTTCTGTCAGAGCTGAAAATCCAAATTTGCAAAGATAAGATTCAAATGGTAACAAAGCCTTGATTGCTTTGTTGTTAAAGTTAGGATAACTACTGCATAAAAAATAAAATTATTTGCCTTTATTTTCAAGGACCAATCACATCATAGAATGATGCTTGTCTGGGCGGTTGTATCCTTACGCACATGGACTCTCATAACATTGACAGATTCTTGCATTCTGTGGCCACTGGACCCTCGCCTAGTCTGATAGCGCCCTAAGTGGGCCACAGGAAAACTGCTCTGGCGTGCTGCCCAATATGGAGGCAAGCCCTACAGGCAAATTATCAAACAAAAGAGTCAAAATGAAAACCAGGCAATTAGTCATAAATACAATGAGGTGCATCCAACCCTTGCCAGATTATTGTTCAAGGGATTTTTTATTCCTCAGTTTTGCAAAACAAGAAACAATAATTAAAAAAAAAAAACTCAAGGCAAAAATCGGGATATACCAAAGTCCCTGTGCCTCAGCAGTTTCAGCTAGGCCTCGCCTGGGCCTAGGCCTTATTATGACCCTAGAATCAGGCCTTATTCAAAACGGAGTTCAAATCCAGATATCACAGTGCATTAACATTGCTTTCCCAAAACATAAATGTAAAAGAAAATGTTCGGAAGGCCCTCAGCTCTGCTCCTGAGCTGGGGCAGGAGAACTGTCAAGTTTGTCTTCAAGCTATATACAGCATTCAAATAATCCCACCCAAGATCTTGACAAACTTCTCCCAAAATACAGTTCTCAGTTCCAGCGAATTACTGCATTCAAACAAACAAATATAGTTCCATAAAGCAGAACATATCCCAAGCAAAGCAAACTGAGAGCACCAACAACAGTCCTTCATGAAACACCAAAAAGAGCCCTGCCCCTGCCTGGGGCCTTGAATTGGGCCTCAGCAGTGCTGTGAGCCCATGTAGCAAAAAGGAGAAAGGAAAAAAAAAACCCAACTCTTTCAAATTAAGCCACAGGCTGTAACACAAGCCCTGTTAATTGTCCATGCAAAAATCCAAAACAGCATTTAAAAAAAAAACAAAAAAACCCAGTTAAGAGCAGTAGCTAGATATGGAAACTTCAACTGTAGGGTCATGAACAAAACAAGCACAGTTTTAGAGCTCAGTGGGCCTTACAAGCAACACCTATTTCCATGGCTTCAGGTTCTGGAAATACCTGTTCAAAAGTCTCCATTTCTTCCTCTTGAGGTGGGGCCTCAGCTTCCTGGCATGGAGCTATCTCATCCACCTCCATAAGTTCCAGATTATTATGTTGCTCTGGTCTGGCTGGCTGCTGAGCAGTGGAGAGAGAGAATCATTCCCCTTCCTTGTCCTCTCTAACTATGGAGAAACTGTTGCTGGCTTTTCAGTGTGTGAGCCCCACCCTGCTCTCTGTGGGCCTTCACTGCCCAGAGGCTCCCTTGGGCTCCCCCTGTGGATATTTGAGTAAGTGCAAGGTATTCTCACAGGGGCATTTTGCCTAAACCTAATGTTAACAGGTTGGAGACAAACCTTGCAGAGCTGGGCTGAGTCTCCATTTCCTCTACGTCTGAGCTGTCAGAAAGAAACTCATCTTCAGCCAGGTTCTCCTTAGTGTAATCAGGGAACCTAGGCTGCTGTGCTTTACATGGCTTGGGAACAACTTTCCTGGCCTTAGTTCTGCCTCTCCTGGGGCTTTTAACTGGGAACATGTCAGTCACAGAGTCTGACTGGTCACAATACACAACATAAATGTCATCTATTCTAGTGTATACTTATGAAGGGAATTTTTAAAAGTAACAGTCTGGAATCTCTTGGGGCACACAGTTTGAGAGACACTGGTCTAGAATCTCACTCCAGACGAGATAGTTAGTTCGGCCAAACAGTTCTACAAAATTTATTCTCCATATAGATGCCAAATTCCCTCTATTTACTTATTAGCTAGGGAGTGCCACATGTGAGAATATGCTGCCTGCTTGTCTTGGGATAAAGCACAGTTACTTAACCTGTGATAGTAGTTAACCAAGGACAGCAGGCAGATATTCTCACAGACCACTTGCCTTCCTAGTTGGCTGCTTCTTTTTTTTTTTTTTTTTTACTAAATTGATGGTCCCACAAGCTGACATTGGGTGTGAAGGCTCTCACACATGCATGGTACGGGCCGTCTCGAGACTTCTCAAGAGTTAGTGATACTACACTTTAGGACTGTCCATACCAGGCTCCATGGATTATGTCATCTACATGTAAGACTATCTGCCTGCTATCCCTGCATAACACCTGTTACAGGTAAGTAACTGTGTTTTATCACTAAACAGTGCTCCAAATTTAGCAGTTTCTTACTTGATTCGCATGAGGACTCTCCTGACATCCCTTCTCTTGGAATGTTAGACTCCCACTGAACCGCAGCTGTGCATGAGTAATCTTGAGACATGTCACAACAAACACAGACTTATTTCAATACGCTTGCTACTTTCTTTCATATTCAGGTAGATAAGTGTTTTATTTAAAATAAAATGGCAATGGACATGACTGCTGTTGTGATTCGGTAAGTGTTGTCCTGCAAAAGACTGAGAAATGTGGAGTATTTTTTCTTCATTATAGCATAAACCCTAAATGGTACTTCTGTATCAGTCTGTCCCTGGCTTTTTTGGCCCTTTTGCATAAGGAAGGTCCAAGTCTCAGCTGGTCTTGTTTCTGTTCTATACAGCCCTGGAGTCTGATGACAATGTTTATACCCGGTTCATGAAGTCTCATCGATGCTATGACCTGATTCCCACCAGCTCCAAGCTGGTTGTGTTTGACACCTCTCTGCAGGTAAGACAGCATCCCCTATATCCCTCTTTGGATAAGGCCACAACATGCAGCCATCTCCTTTTCCTCTAGGAAGGACAGCAAGAAATAGATTATGCTAGGACTCTAAGGGCCATCTTGTCTATGCAGAATCCTTTGAGTTGCAACACTCTAATCCTCAGCATGCTGTAAAAATTTAGAAATATAAATGATATTAGCAGAAGTTTATAACGCTATGTCACACACATTTGATTTTTTACTTTAGTAATTGTCCAGTGATGCCCAGTATTTCAAAATGGGAAAAACAATGTTATGAAGAAGCCACAGCTTTGAAATATATTTCCTTTTGAGACATAAGTGATCCCACCATTCATACATATTTAGTTTAGTATTATCTTTCCAGTGAGAAACAACTAGGACAGCCAAGGCTGACCTTATATTGAGCAATTTTGTATGGATATCCTGGATTCTTAATCTTGATGTTGGTGAATGTAATATACAAGGAGACGCTGAAAAGTTCTCAACCAACCAACTTCCTAAATTCTGAGCGTTATTTTGCCACTGTGGCTGGAAAGAGTGTTATCTTATTTTCTTAAATGTCAATAATGAAATTCTATGATGATCTTGCCGGTAATTTGTTACCAACTGGATATGTTACCAATTTATTTTCAAGGGTTCTTTTACAAAAAGTTAAATATATTGACAAAATTTATTTGGCTAGGGAAGAAAGCAAGATTTGCTTTAGTATCTCTACAAAAACCAATTGCGGAGGGTGGGGTAAATTTTCCCAAGTTTTATAGGTATCATCAAGCCTATATAATGCGTCAAGGTATGTATTGGATCCTCCCTGAGCTCTTAGAACATTATCCAGACTGGCTATTTCTTGAGTGGAAAATCATGTCCCCGCTGAGACTGTCTCATATATTTATTTATTTATTCAATTTTCTATACCGTTCTCCCAGGGGAGCTCAGAACGGTTTACATGCATTTATTCAGGTACTCAAGCATTTTTCTATTAAGTATTAAAATACCTAGGTACGCTAAGGATAATGTGATTTTATTGGACACATGGAAAACAATTAAATTTATTGATAAGTTAACAGATGTTCCCATAATA
Organism: Geotrypetes seraphini; assembly: GCF_902459505.1. Taxonomy (NCBI): domain Eukaryota; kingdom Metazoa; phylum Chordata; class Amphibia; order Gymnophiona; family Dermophiidae; genus Geotrypetes; species Geotrypetes seraphini. Next base: position 220,343,490 of record NC_047086.1, read on the forward strand.
AAGTCTACTTTGCAGTCCTTATGGTTAAACTCCAAGATTCAAATAGGCGATGCTGGGATCGCTTGGAAGAATTGGATGCAGGCAGGTATTCAGACATTAGATGACGTTATGTCTAATGGAAATCTGCTTGATTTTTCACAATTGCAACAGTCATTTGGAATTTTAAAATCTCAACAATATAGGTGGTTGCAATTGAAGCAGGCTATTCAGAGTGGCTTCCCTGAATGGAAAAATTTTAAAACATATTTTAGCCTGCAAATCCTTTGCTACCAAACCGATTTAGTAGGCTGCTCAGTGGTACAAATTGATTTCTGGATTTTTTAATAAAATGCCAAAAAATAGTCTTAGAGACATCTGAAGCATCGAGATAAAACAGTATATTTTTGTGTCTCGTTGGCCACGAATTTGGACTTGGAGATTGAAATGTACAGCATCAGCATCTATGAGACAAACGTGGTTATTTTTGTTACATAGGATTTTCTGGACCCCCAGTTCGATTAAATAAAATGGATAGTTCAAAGTCTTATAGATTCTGGTATTGTCATATTGGTATAGGGACTTTGGATCATCTGTTGTATTTTTGTCCGTTTATATTACTATATTGGAAGTCAATTTGGGGACAAATAAATTTAGTTCTAGATTCAAATATTCCAATGTCATATGAAGCTATAATTTGTGGAACAATTTTATATGTGAAACCAACTCTAGACAAATATAAGAGTCGTCTATTTATGATCCTAACAGGTATAGCCATTCAATTGATTACAAGTAATTGGAAAAACCATGATAGAATTAATTATACATTTTGGTGGGTGAATGTGTGTACTACATACAGATACGAACAAATTAACGCAGAGTGCAGGGGTATTTAATAAAATATGGAGCCCATTGACTAAATTTGTAAAAAAATAATAATGTATTTTCATCATATCTTTTCTTTGGTTTATTTATCTTTACACATCCAGGGGGGTGGGGGGTTGGAGGGAGGGGAATAAATATTGATAGTGATATTTGGGTAACTTTATTCTTCATTTGTATTATATATTAGGATATATTATGATATTATTATATGCAGGAAAATGAAATTATTGAATGATATTTATGTTACCTGTATAGATAATAGTGTAATATCTAGTGTTCTTTCATTTGTATGACACTGTTTTTGATTAAAAATCAATAAAGAATTAAAAAAAAATAATGAAATTCTATGTTTTGACATTGTTTCAAAAAAATGTAAAGAGGAACCAGAGTAAAAAAATACACTAACTCTTTCAATAAACTCCAGTTATATATTTATGCTGGAAGCAAAAACTGCCTGACCCCTATTAGCAGACACTCATTCACTGAATTTATTATGAAATCCAAACATAGGGGAAAAGACCTCAGAAGCCATGGGGCAAAATTTGCACCGGAGTTATGAAGGGGAACTTAGGTTGCTCACTGTCTCCCCCCCATGCTTCTATCACTGGCCAAAAAAACCCCTGTGTGCAGCTTAGAATTAAACTAGATTTTCAAAGTTCTTATATAAAATTCACAGTGTGTCTATACAAAATAACAATAGTAGAAGAGCTAGCAAGGCTTATCTTATCTTTTTAATCAGACAAGACTCCTTAGGGAATGCTTGCTCCTCCATGTCTTCTCACTTCGTTTTTGCCGTTGATGGCCAACGTTTCATGATCCAAACAATCTTTGCATCTGGGCTCTCGAGGGGAAAAACACGGTGAGCCGTATTGTGCATCAGGTCGGCAAATGCAGTCGCTGCTAAAGTGGTCAAAACTGGTTTAGCGAGGATCACTGTCTTCAGTGTATCTGACCATAATTTGGAGTTGGTAGTAGAGGAGAAGGGTATAGATAAGAGGGCTTGCCCAGTGAACGGAGTTCACATGGAAGAGTGTCGGGAGGGATAAAAGGAGAGATACTGAGGAACTGCAGAATGAATACACTTGTAAGTCAATCAGAGGAGTTTTAACTGTATGCAGAAATGAATAGGGAGCCAATGAAGTGACTTGAGAGGGGTGATGTAAGTATAGTTACTGGCGGAACATGTCGTGCAGCAGAATTTTGAATGGAATGAAGAGGAGAGAGATAGTTACAAGGGATAGTTATTTAAAAATACCATCATGGAAGCCCGGACCAGATGTATTTTACATATCAGAAAAGGTGGAAAGAAGAGGCAATGAAAGCCAGCGTGGTTAAAAGGTGAAGTGAAAGAGGCTATTAGAGCCAAAAAATACCCTTTAAAGAATGGATAAATGATCCAAATTAAGAAAATAAGAAACACAAGCACTGGCAAGCAGGGCAGGATTACTTCTTCGAGGGCCCCTAGGCACACAAGTACATTGGACCCCCCCTCCCCCGCTAGCCCCACCCATTCCCTGCCCCGCCCCCATTTATTTACCTGTTTTCTTATTTACATCTTTATTTCCACTTGTACTTCTTTTTTCTTTTATTATAAAATTCAAAACAAATAACAAAGATACCAGTGCCAGTGTACAGTTTTAGTTCTATGTAAGCCACATACATCTCTGAACAAATCCCCGCTTCCTTCCCTTCCCACCTACTTGCCCAGAACTTTAACTCAGAACCCTTTCCATACATATATAAAAGTGTTCAAATGCTTTGTACAGCAGTAATACCAAAACATGTATATATTAATAACAAAGTTTGCAATTCCTCTCAACTGCCTCACTCTGTCATCCAACTTTAACCCAGATGTATAAACAACCAAATCTGTAACTCCTTTGGTACATTCCACTCCATGTATGTTAATTTGTAACAAAACAAGGCAAGCGGTCCACACAAAAAAATCCAACGTGGAACAAAAGAAGATCAGCAGACAATAAGGAGATCCAAATCAGGTTTATTCAAGAAGCTCCCAGGAACCATGCCTGTTGCATTTTGCCAAACAAGGCTTGTCAATGCTAACAGAAAACCATGTCTTTCATCCCCACAGGACACAGAACCATCTTCACCCAGTATGGAATAAGTAATCACAAACTAAACACCCCCCTTTTTTTTTTTTAACACAAAAGCACAGAAGAGGTTTTTAGCGCTGGCTGGCGGGCTGAATGTTCTGCTCTGTTCTGACTATTATAAGAATTCTATGACCATCAGATCAGTGCAGAGCTTGTGCAATGCTTGCTTGTGCTACAAACCGAAGGTACAGTTTAGGGGGTGAAGAAACAGTGGTGCATATTCCCCAATACTGAACAAAATATAAAGATAGCAGATGTCCGTTCCTTGGACACCATCTTGCGGTGTCCCTCAGGGATCACCCCTATCCCCTATTCTCTTTAACATCTATATGTCCTCCCTGAAACTCCTCCAATTATCCCCCTTGAAACAATCTACACATACGCTGATGACATCCTTGTCCTCCTTGAGACAGACCAAAACCTCACCAACCTCCACGAGAACATTACAGCTTTCATAATGAGACTCCATTCCTGGTCCTTCTCGGTACAGATGAAATTGAATGAATCAAAAAGAAAATTACTCTGGCTCGGCCCAAAATTAGAACACCTGCCCACCCGCTTCACACTACCCTCAGGCGCTGCACTGCAGCTTGAGTTCTCAAGCAAGGTCCTTGGCATCATTATCGATTCTTCTCTCTCCCTCAATGACCACCTCAACTCCTTGGATAAATCATGCTTTTTCAGCCTCCACATGCTGAGGAAAGTAAGATCCTATTTTCACCAACAACATTTCGCCGTCCTTGTCCAATCCATTATCCTCTCCAAATTAGACTACTGCAATGCCATCTACTTAAGCCTATCAAAAAAAAGTCTTCAAATACTCCAGCTAATCCAGAATACTGCAGCCAAGTTGATCTTTGCAAAACGCAAGTCTGACCATGTCTCCCCAATCCTAGCCAAACTTCACTGGCTCCCAGTGATTTCCAGAATCCAATTCAAATGCTCCTGCCTGGCTTTTAAGATCATTCACGGCATCCTTCCTCCCTTAATCCCACTATTTTATAACTCCTCGAGTCCTGACTCTACCAGACTTGCCCAAAGGTATAAATTATCCTTCCCCTCTCTACACTGTATTCGCTATGTAGGCAAACTGGGAAAATCCCTTCTCTTCATAATCACAGGTCTTTGGAACGACCTTACTACCCTGCTGCGGAATCTGGGCTCCCTCCAATTATTCCGCAAGCATCTGAAAACCTGGCTTTTCACTAAAATGTAATTCTATCCCCCCTTACTCTTCTATATATAAGTTCATGTAAACCTTTTTTTCCTTCTTTTCCTATATTTTAAGTTCTTGTAAACCGTGCCGAGCTCCACAACATCCGTGGAGATGATGCGGTATATAAACTTAAGGTTTAGTTTAGTAAATTTGAAAAAAGAGAAATAACAAATCACTTTACAAATTAACAAATAAAAATAAAATAAAAAATGGAAAATAAGATACCATTTTATTGGACTAATACATTTTTAATTGGCTTTCAGAGGTCAAAACCTCTTTCCTTAGGACAGTAAAGTGTACTGCTGTTACAGTATCCTGTCCTGACCTGAGGAAGAATTTGGCCTTTGAACGTTAATAAAAAATGTATTAAAATTAGTCCAATAAAAAGATCACTATTAACACATTTCTAACTTTTCTAATAGAGACCAATCAAGTGTATGTTTCGGAGTTGGCACCAAAACTGAACTTAAATCTAGGTTCAGGTTTAAAGTCAGACCTTACAACAAGATTCAGGTTTAAAATCTTTACTGCTCTAGAAAAGGGGAGCTTGGTTTTTTAAAGTCTTGTTTTTCTGCTTTTGTAATGTACTTTCTTTTTGTGTAAATCTATCCTATTAAATATTGAATTCCCCCCTTACCTTATGTATGATAATGTTTTGTCCTAGTCTGTGAATTAGTATGTGATATCCCTGATTTTTTTTTTCTTGTATACCACTTAGATGTTAATTAAGCAGGATATCAAATTTTAAATATACTTGAAACTTGAAGTTTTATAAATTCTGTGTGTGCTCTGCTCAGTGGAAAGGGAAACATAAGAATTGCCGAGAGAGAGACAAAATGGCAGCGGCGTGCTAACAGCTTGTCAGTTATGCTCCACCGTGCCTTGCTATTCCTAAGCTTATATCTTTTGGAAGAAGAGTGTTTTTCTCTTCCTCTTCATTGACGATGCTTCATACCAAACGCAAGGGATTTCTCCGGGCTGATCCCCCTTTGCCCAGTCAAGTTTCGCTGGAGCGTTTTCTCACCAGCTCTCTGGCCAGTTTTGAAGGGGGTAAGAGCCCAGCAGTGACTCCATTGGAGGGAGCCTCCAGAGCTATGGGATTCAAGATCTCACTCTCCCCTCCGGCTATCCATTTGCCACCTAAGCCGACTCCAGAGGACGTCGAGAATGTGGGCCCAGCACTCCTGAGTCCAGCGGCCTCACGCAGTGGGGAGCCCGACACCGCTCTGAGCACCGAGTTATCAACAAGTCCAGGAGCTCAACTAAGGTGACATTGGACAGCATTTGGCGGGTATTCCAGAAGCTTGAAGATGCATCTACAAAATCTGCCGGTGATATCAGTAAAATAGTGAGTAAATTGGATGACCTTTCTACCTCGGTAAATAATATGCAAATTGAAACTTCAGGCAAATTTGACCAAATTAATAAAGAAATTGCCACAGTTCAACAATCGACTGGAACTTTGATTAAAGATAGACTTTTCTTTTTAAAGAAGATTGAACAACTGGAAAATCATAGTAGGAGACTTAATCTTAGCGTTATAAATTTTCCTAAGTCTCTGCCTATTACTCCACTTGATATGTTTAAAAAGTATCTTATTGAGAATTTGAAATTTCCTCTTGAAGCAGTTCCTCCCATAAACAAAGTATTTTATCTTCCACAAAAAGTTGAATCTTCTTTACCGATCAAGCAAAATGATGGACCTCATTCTATGGATTTAAATAATCTGACTGATATATTGGAAACCACTCAAGAAAATATTGAATATTGTGGTACATTAATATTGTCCTTAATATTCGAATAAGATCTAAATGCTATAATGAGAACCTTCTTCCGACATTCTCAGGACCTATTTTTGGGCCAGATAATCTGGATTTTTCCAGATGTGACAAAATCTACACAAGATCAGAGGAAGTTGTTTCTTGCTATGCGAGAGGAAGTAGAGTCTGGGGCAACTTTTTTGCTCAGCTATCCTTGCAAATGTTTGATAAGATACACTGGAATTAAATATCTTTTATACACCTGAGCATCTTCGTAGCTTTCTGGATACTAAGAAAATGCTGTAAGGGTAGCAGTAATTAATGATCAGAAGTCCAAATGCATGTTAAGCCATTTCTTTTATTATATTGGTTATTGTTTCCTATTAATGAGATCTCCCTATCTCTGAAATTTTGTCTCTCCCTATATAATTGGTCTTAAGAGTTGAAAATTTCTTTTGAATGTTTTCAATCTAAAAATTTAAATACTGGAAGGATTTTCCTTGATTATTATGTTAATATTGGAACTTATTGTGTGTTTGTTATTGAATACTCTGATTTGCTGTAACAAGTAACAACTGGATACTTGTGATATTGTTTGGAAAAAGGATAAATAAAAATTAAATAAAATAACAATTGCCATACTGGGACAGATCAAAGGTCCATCAAACCCAGCATCTTATTTTCAAGAGTGGCCAACCCAGGTCCCAAGTACCTAGCTAGATCCCAAGTAGTAAAACGGATTTTATGCTGCTTATCCTAGGAATAAGCAGTGGATTTTCCCAAGCCATCTCAATAATGGCCTATGCACTTCTCATTTAGGAAATTATCCAAACCTTTTTAAAACCCTACTAAGCTAACTGATTTCACCACATTTTCCAGCAACGAATTCCTAGTATTTTTGGAAAGAGTAAACAAACAATTCACATCTACCCTTTTCACGTCACTCAGTATTTTATAGATCTCTATCATATCATCTCTGATACCGTCTCTCTTCTCCAAGCTGAAAAGGTAATGGATGGATTTGTGGAACATTCTCACACAGTCTGGGTTTAGCCGGTTCTCCTGACTCTCCCACCTCCCTTTTCCCAGGGCCTGGACACTGTTCCCACGCAGGTGGGACTTGCAGAGAGGCAGCTATCACTGCCAGCTGCCTGAAGATTCAGTTAAATGGCCAGCCCAGGGAAGAGATAGTTGGGGGAAACTGAGGGGAGAGAAGAAACAGCATGAAGGAAGGGGAGGGAGGGTTGGAGAAGCATTATGGAAAGAAGAGAGTGTTGGAGAAAAGAGCATGGAATAGGGTAGTGCTAGATGTGAGGGGAGAGATAGAAACAACAGGAGAGGAGGTTGGAAGGAGAGAGAGGAACACCTGCAGGAGAGGGGTTGGGGTTTGGAAGGATAGAGAGAAAGAAGCACCAATGGGAGGGGGGGAGGGTTGGAGGAAGGGAGAGAGAGAATATCACTAAAAAGGTACAGAGGATGGGAAGGGGGACCAAAGAAATGGGTGGAGTGTGGGTGAGGCTGTGGGTGGGGGTCGTGTCCTCCATTTTAAAATTTTTTTTTTTTGTCTTCACAAATTTGGTAACCCTACTCTTGGAAAAGGTGTGGTTAGGGCTATTTCTTGGAAGGACCAAAGCCACTTTGGAGGTGATAAACTGGTTTGACCAGTTCGATCAGATCGGATTCCCCAATGCACAAAACTGCCCGCCACATGTTTTTCCTCTCGATCGCCCATTTTCATAAGAACATAAGAATTGCCGCTGCTGGTTCAGACCAGTGGCCCATCATGCCCAGCAGTCTGCTCATGGAGCGGCCCTCTGGTCAAAGTCCAGCACCCTATCTGAGACTAGTCCTACCAATGTACATCTTTGTTCATTATGAGCTTGTCTAACTTTGTCTTGAATCCCTGGAGGGTGTTTTCCCCTATGACAGACTCCGGAAGAACGTTCCAGTTTTCTACCACTCTCTGGGTGAAGAAGAACTTCCTTACGTTCGTATGGAATCTATCCCCTTTCAATTTTAGAGAGTGCCCTCTCGTTCTCCCTACCTTGGAGAGGGTGAACAACCTGTCCTTATCTACTACACAAACCCAGTAGAAGATTCCACGATCACAGCACACGACTTGGCTGATTTCTTCATCTCAAAAATATCTAAATCAAGACTTGCCCTCCCAAACACACAAGACTCCCACTGGAACTACACCATCCTCCAGGACCCTGACTCCTCTTCTAAAGCCGACATGAGCTGGTCCAACTTCAAGGAAACTGACTGGCTATCGTTCATCAAGTACTACAATAAATATACAAAATCTTACTGCAAATTAGACCCCTGCCCCCCCAACATGATGAAATCGGCCCCCATTAGCTTCAAAACCAACCTTCTAAGCTGGATCAATCTTCAACTATCCGTTGGGAAATTCCCAGAAGACCTAGGCCAAATTATTATTACCCCTATAAAAAAGAACAAAAAAGAAGCAATCAACAACATCGCCAACTACAGACCCGTCGCAAACATCCCCCTGGCTGCCAAATTAATGGAAGGCCTGGTAAATGCTGACCTAAACAAATACTTAGACAAATTCAACCTACTGCATACCAACCAATCTGGTTTCAGACCCGGCTTCAGTACCGAAACTATAATGGCCTCCCTTCTAAACTTCCTACACTCCCTTCTCAGTCAAGGCTCCAACGCTTTGATCCTCCAACTGGATCTAAGCAGCGCCTTTGACCTAGTTGACCACTCCATCATGCTGAACTGTTTAGAGTCAATAGGCATCGCAGGAAACACCCTTAACTGGTTCCGGGGATTTCTCGAACTCAGGTCTTATCAAGTACTCAAAGACGATAACCTCTCCTTCAGCTGGAACAACAACTGTGGACTCCCCCAAGGCTCCCCGCTCTCACCGACCCTCTTCAATATCTACCTCATCTCATTGGGACACCTATTACAGAGCTTAAATCTCACCTTCCACATTTACGCTGACGATATCACCGTCGTACTTCCATTATCCGATATTTCTCCAAGTTTCATCACTTACCTATCCAATATCCTAAACCAAATAGAGCTGTGGATGAAGGCCTACAAACTCAAACTGAACACAGAAAAAACCAAATTTTTCCTAGCCTCTCCCAACGAGCAGATAAAAGATAACAAGATCCTCGTGAATGGCAAAGATTACGAAATTGATCAATCTATCAAAATACTAGGGGTTACCCTTGACAGACACCTAACACTAGAAAAACACACCGATCTAATGTTCAAAAAATGTATCTCTACCCTTTGGAAACTTCGCACCATCAAAAAATTCTTCGACGAATCATCCTTTCGTCTACTTGTACAAGCCTCCATCTTGAGTACTCTGGACTACTGCAACATCATATTTTTAGGAGCATACAAAAAGTCCCTCCAAAAGCTAAGATTAATCCAAAACACGGCCGTCCGTCTCATCTTCGGACTCAAGAAATGGGAACATGTCTCTCCATACCTCCAAAGACTCCACTGGTTACCAGTAGAATCCAGAATACTTTTCAAGTTTGCCTGCATCAGCTTCAAAGCGATCTTCGGGATGCTACCAACTTACCTAGCTTCCCAATTCCTCACCTACTGCCCAAAAAAGACTTCCCGCAGAACAAACCTCTTTACTTACCCATCTCTGAAATCATGTCACTACAAGAAGTACCTAAACAGAATGCTTTCTTTCCAGGCAGCCCAACTGAACACATGGCTAGCAAAACCTATACTCGAAGCCACATCGTATGCGGACTTCAGAAAATCTCTGAAAACCCGCCTCTTCAACACCACCTAAACTCTCCCCCTACCAATTATAAACCGCCTCGAAAGTCCTCCCCCAACGTTTAATGCTGTACCTCTCTCACGCTCATCATATATATCTAGTTGTAAACAGCACTGATCCCTTGTAACTGTTCATATTGTATCATCCTATAACTTAGTATAACATCCTGTATCTGATTGTAAACATCCTGTAACTATTCTCTTGCTATCTTGTTATCCTGTTATCTTGAACCTACTGTAATCACCCCAGTACCCGCTCACTTGGTACTTCCTGTATCTTATTGTAAACATCCTGGAACTATTCTCTTGTTATCTTGAACCTACTGTAATCTCCCCAGTACCCGCTCACTTGGTACTTCCTGTATCTTATTGTAAACATCCTGTAACTGTTCTCTTGTTAATATCCTGTACCTCATTGTATACACCCCAGTACCCTGTACCTCATTGTAAACATACTGTAACTGTTTTTTCGTGTTAATATCTCGTACCTTACTTGGTACTTGGTACTTCCTGTATCTTATTGTAAACTTCCTGTAACTGTTCTCTTGTTAATATCTTGCACCTTATTGTAAACACCCCAGTACCCTGTACCTCATTGTAAACATACTGTAACTGTTTTTTCATGTTAATATCTCGTACCTTACTGTAATCACCCAATACCAGCTCACTTTGTATCACCCTGTATCCTACTGTTAACACTGTACTCTCTCTAGACACGACTCCACTGTAAACCGCTTCGAACTTAGGGTATAGCGGTATATAAGAAATAAAATTATTATTATTATTATTACTAAGTCTATTCCCTTCAGTACTTTGAATGTTTCGATCATGTCCCCTCTCAATCTCCTCTGTTCGAGGGAGAAAAGGACCAGTTTCTCTAATCTTTCACTGTACGGCAACTCCACCAGCCCCTTAACCATCTTAGTCGCTCTTCTCTGGACCCTTTCGAGCAGTACTGTGTCCTTCTTCATGTACGGCGACCAGTGCTGGACGCAGTACTCCAGGTGAGGGCGCACCATGGCCCGGTACAGCGGCATGATAACCTTACAAATGAACTTGAACTTTTAGCAAGAAATCTTCTTCTGTAATTACTCTAGCTCAGTGGTTCTCAACCCATTCCTTAGGGCATACCCTGCCAGTCAGGTCTTCAGGTTATCCACAATGAATACACATAAGAGTTTTGCATACTTCCTCTACAGTATGTATATCTGTCTCATGCATATTCATTGTGGATATCCTGAAAACTTGGTTGGGAATACCTCAAGAGCTGGACTGAGAATTGCTGCTCTAGCCCATGTCCAGTAAGGGCCCTGAAATTCGTGCATAGAGTTGGTGGTTTTTTGTTTTAATTTAGTCCTGTATTGTGCTGGTAGCCAGTGAAGTTTTTGCAGAAATGGTGTGTTGTGATCACATCTCTTACAGGCTTATTTCCAGTGCAATAGGGATGGTGTGCTGAACTATAGGGTTGTCCATCTGTGGGTCTAGCTGTGCCCCCAGGTTCCTGACCTGTGTTTGAAAGGGAAGTTTGTAGCTCCCAAAAGGGATTTTGATGTCTTGATGTCTAACCAGTTTTGTTAGGGACATACCAGGGCCTAATTTTACTTGGGTTCACTTATTTTGGCACAATGTTTGTATCATACTTATGGAGTACCTGCGCCTCTGTATGTGCACTGAGCATTCTGAATCTTCTTTCTCTTATATAGGTGAAGAAAGCTTTCTTTGCTCTGGTCACTAATGGAGTGAGAGCCGCACCTTTGTGGGACAGTAAAAAGCAAGACTTTGTGGGTAAGTGCCACTGATGGTCACTTTTGTTACTGAGACATGTAGCACAAGCAAGAGGAGGGGAGAGGGTTGCAGTGGAGCAGATGTAGAAGGAGGGGGCAACATCAATTCCACATAAACCTGAGCTTTGCTTTACTCTTCAGGGATGCTGACAATCACAGACTTCATTAATATTCTTCATCGCTACTACAAGTCTTCCATGGTAAGAAGTATTGTGTTTTTGACAAGGAAGAGGTGCACAGCATTGTCAATGGACTCTTTTTAATGTTAATTGGAGCTGCAGTGCACAAAACCAAAGAACTTAGAAAAGGTCTCAAGTGTCTGGGTGATATGTTCTTAATAACAACCACTCTTCTGCTTCTCATTTGCAGGTGCAAATTTATGAGCTAGAGGAACATAAGATAGAGACTTGGAGAGGTGAGTATCTATTATGTACACATAGTGTATGTATTATCCCATCCTCTGAGACCCATGTACATGGGCTGTTACATGTTCATGGGGTATCAAGAAGCTATACCAAATAACATAGAAAACCTAAGGTAGATATTTTTTAAAATGCATAAAATTTACATTAAAATATACATTAAAAATGTTCTTGAACCATTCATTTTTGTCAACAATTTTTTAAGACCATTTGGTCCAAAAATAAATCTTATTTTAGGGATTCAGCTCACATGATAAATATATGCAGGTTTTGATGGTGCTTGTTGCAGCAGGTTTCTGGGTCTTGCTGCATCTTGTTAAGTAGAAATTGACATTAGAGAATGACAGGGTGACAAAATTCATCACCGTTCCCGTCCCCACAGATAACCGCGGGAAACCATCTTTATGTCATTCTTTAAGGAGAGAGGAAAGAATCGGAGTCTGAATGGCCACAACCACTGACCTGCAAGCTTTGCATTGAAGAATGCTGGTGTAGAAGGACTGAGGTTGAAATAGACACTAGAAAATGACATGGGATTATTTCCCGTGGTTATCCGGTGTCATTCTCTAATTGACATTTCAGCCATCATGTGGCTTTCTTCAGGGTGTGCTGTGAGGTCTGCAGTTTGTCTTTATGATTGATTGGGCTTGAGGTGAATGAGGCAGGAAAGTCTGTTGGTCACCAGTTTGAATATTGGTAAGTAGGTCAGTTGGTCAGAAATTATAATTTTGATGGCAAAATCAGTTGGTCTCTTTTTTCATAGAATTGAAAGGTCACTGATGAGGTTTCTACCTAATGAGAAGCTAGTGAAGTGAGATTAGAGCTAGGATTATATGGGCATGTTTCACTGTTTTGGTGGCATCCTAGAATTTTTTATTTTTTTAATTTATCTTCTAAACTACAATTTTCAAAATTAATGTTCTGCAAAAGGAAAATAGGGCTTTACTGATCAATTTTAGTCATAATATAACTTATTCTGAACTTGAAATTGTTTTTTGTTCTACTGTATATCCTAGTGCATCTTCATGCCAGAAAGTTCAGTTAGAGAACAGGAGCCCTGCATGGTGAACTAAACTGAGATCATAAAGACAAGACCAGAACCCCAGGGAGAATAGTCTCGATGCTTTCAAAGTACTCATAGCCTGAATCAGTGTCGCAGACTTTTTGAAGCCACAGCACACTAAAATCAGGGCCACAGCTGGAGGACATACATTGATCACATGTGTGACATCACATCGACGTCTGCGCATGTGCGGAGGCCCTCCAGCTGCAGCCCTGAGCTTGCTAACCCTGGCTGGAGAGGAGAGGAGGCACCGGCAAGGAAGAGAGGTGCCGGTGCCAGCTGACTGCCTACAGGACATGCCTCTTACCGCGAGAGGCATGTCCTGTAGGTAGTCAGCTGGTGTCAGCACCTCTCCTCCTTGCTGTTATCTCGCGACACACCTTGAATCTCACCACAGTACACAGTTTGTGATACACTGGCCTAGATCATTGCCTTTCCCTTAGATTACTTTGCTTCTTTTAATTGCTATATCCCTACTGTTCTCAGTGACAGAGAACATTTTCATGCAATCTACTGTTGACATACCTGCTGTTTAAGACTGTTGGACCATATTTCAAGCATGTGATTAGGTATTCAAGTTAAAACTGGCTTTGTCAACAGTAAAGGAGTCTTTAAAATTAGTGACTGTAGATAAGAATAGCTGCATAGGCAAACCATTGGGGGATCATCCAGAGTATCCTTCTGATTGTGGATGAGTCATGTAGAATGAGCAGCCTGAGCAAAAAGTTTATGTAAGGCTGATGGTCAAAGGAGGAAGCTTCCCTTTACAGGAAATGAGACCAGTTTCCAGTGACAGGCAATGACATTCTGTAAATGCGCCAAACAAAAGAGGCTTGGCAGCCCCCTACACAGTAATTCCTATGCTCACAAAAACACGAAGAGGAGCTCAGCAGCCCCTACTTAGAAGTTACTACCCACCATATCTTTCACTGTGCTTGGTAGCTCCAAATTAGATGCAAAGCATTGATAATGAAAGCTAAGAAAGAATATGAAGAGAAACTTGCCAAAGAGACAAAAACTCCTAACAATTTTTTTAGGTACATCAGAAGCAGAAAACCTGTGAGGGAATCTGTGGGACCGTTGGATGATCAAGGAGCAAAAGGGGCACTCAGGGAGGATAAGGCCATAGCAGAGACTGAATAATTTCTTTACTTCGGTCTTTATGGAAGAAGATGTAAAAGATCTACCTGAACCGGAAATGGTTTTCAAAGGTGATGATGCGGAGAAACTGAAAGAAACCTTGGTGAATCTGGAAAATGTACTAAGCCAAATTGACAAGTTAAAAAGTGATAAATCATCTGGACCGGATGGTATATATCCCAGGGAACTAAAAGAACTCAAACATGAAATTGCTGACCTGCTATTAGTGATCTGTGTAACCTGTTACTAAAATCATCTGTAGTACCTCAAGATTGGAGGGTAGCCAATGTTAACATCTATTTTTAAAAAGGGTTCCAGGAGAGATCCGGGAATTTACATACCAGTCAGCCTAACTTCAGTGTCGAGCAAAATGGTGGAAACAATTATAAAAAATAAAATTGTGGAACTCGGAGACAAACATGATTTAAAGAGAGAGAGAATCATTATGGGTTCAGCCAAAGGAGATCCTGCCTCTCCAATTTGCTTGACTTCTTTGAAGGGGTAAATAAACATGTGAATAAAGGTGAGTTGGTTGATGTAGTGTATCTAGATTTTCAGAAAGCTTTTGATCAAGTTCCTCATGAGAGGCTCATGAGAAAATTAAAGAGCCATAGGATAGGTGGCAAAGTTCAATTTTGGATTAGGAATTGGTTATTGGATAAAAAACAGAGGGTAGGGTTAAATGGTCGTTTTTCTCAATGGAGGAGAGTAAACTGTGGAGTGCCGCAGGGATCTGTACTGTTACCAATGCTATTTAACTTATTTATAAATGATCTGGAAACTGGAACGACGAGTGAGGTGATTAAATTTGCAGGTGACACTAAACTATTCAAAGTTGTTAAAACGCATGCAGATTGTGAAAAATTGCAGGCAGACCTTAGGAAATAGGAAGACTGGGTGTCCAAGTGGCAGATGAAATTTAATGTGGACAAATGCAAAGTGATGCATATTAGGAAGAATAACCCAAATCACAGTTACCGGATTCTAGGGTCCACCTTAGGGGTTAATGCCCAAGAAAAGGACCTGGGTGTCACTGTAGACAATATGATGAAACCTTCTGCCCAATGTGTGGTGGCAGCCAAAAAAGCAAACGATGTTAGGAATTATTTTAAAAAGGGGTGGTTTTTGGCCAGGTACTAGTAACCTGGATTGGCCACCATGAGAACTGACCCAGTAAGGCTATTCTTATATTTTTATGTTTACTGTTGGAGAAAAATGACAGGCTCTGCTCTCTGGATCCACCCAGCCCACAGGAATTATCTTTGTTTTTGAGTAGGCACGTGCCATTTTCAATACAAAGTGCTTCCATTTGGACTAGCATCAGCACTCAGAGTATTCACAAAATGTTTAGCTGTGGTGGCTGCAATACCCCGATCTTAGGACTTTCATGTATTTCTTTATCTGGACAACTAATTCATCAAGGCTTCTTCACCTCAAACAGCTCACCTAGCTGTCAATTTAACAATCTGTCTGTTGGAGCTTCTGGGATTTGCAGTCAGTTATCAGAAATCCCATCTTCAACCAAATTAAACTCGAGATTATTGGAACCCTTCTAGATACAGCTCAAGCTTGTGCATTTCTGCCACAATAGAGACTCAACTCTAATCCAAATCTGCCAAAAAGTATCAATTCTCCAACATATCTCTGCATGCCAAATGCATCTGCTAGGTTACATGGCATCAACAGTTTTAGTGACTTTGATGAAGCCTCCCTTTGAACCACTTGCATCTTCCTTTCTCAAAACATCTCACTTAGAAAGTAGTTTTCTTAATCTTCATCGCATCTGCATGCTGAGTCAGTGAATTTCAAGCGCTTGTGTCAGATCCTCCTTATATAACATTCTACCATGATAGGGTAGTTGTTCGCACACATCCTAAGTTCCTCCCACGAACCGTCTCAGAATTTCATTTGCATAATTCTATAATTCTACCTATCTCCTTTGCAAGACTGCATTCTCACCCTGGATAGGCTGCACTACATACAATGGACTGTAAATGTGCACTGGCTTACTACCTGGATCAAACCAAGCTTCACAGAACTTCCACTCAACTGTTCCTGTCGTTTCATCTTAATAGACTTGGAGTTCCTGTCATCAAGAGAACCATCTCCACATGGATGATGGGACTATATAACTTAGTGCTATGTTCAGGTTGGGCTGCCACTGGAAGATCATGTTACAGCACATAGAACAATAGCAACCTCAGTAGCTTATCTACATTCCACTCCCATGAAGACATCTGTAAACAGCCACCTTCAAATCCACTATTGTTTGGAGATTCATTCCAGATGGGATAGTTGGTTCAGCCAAGCAGTTCTACAACATATATTCTATGTTTAGCTGCAAACTACCCTCCATCCCTTTAGGTTTCAGCTAGGGAGTCCCACGTGTGAGAATATGCTGCCTGCTTGTCCTGGGTTAAAGCAAAGAAAATAAAGGATGTAAATTAAAGAACTAAGGCCGGTATTGGACAGACCTGCATGGTCTGCATCCCATATATGGTGGTTTGGTGTAGAATGGGCTGGGGTAGGCATCAATGTGAACTCCACTAATATGGAACATGAGGAAGTTACTGGCCAGACTACGGCAGATATCCTGCAAACAACAGGATGGTTAGATAGGCTGGAGTGAGCTTGGATGGCAGCTTCAGCATTTGGAACCTAGGACAATACCAGACTTTACAGTCTATGGCCCAGAAATATCAAAGAACAGACAAGTTAATCTAATCATGTATTTTTTAAATGGACATCACTTATCACAGGACAAGCAGGCAGCATATTCTTGACTGATGGGTGACGGCACCGACGGAGCCCCGGTACGGACAATTTTAGAGTGATTGCACTCTAAGAACTTGGAAAGTTCTAGCAGGCCGCACCGCGCACGCGCGAGTGCCTTCCCGTCCGACAGAGGCGCGCGATCCCCAGTTTCTTAGTTTCCGCGGAGCTAAGAAGTCGCTTTTTTCAACGGTTGTTGAAATTTTTTCCTTAACGCCTTCCCGCTCGCGAAACCTTTTTGGGAGTTTTTTCCCTTCTTTCTTTTCTTTTTTATAAAAAAAACAAAAAACGAACGTTTACTTTTTATTTTTCTCGTCATTTCGGTTTTGCCCCGGCGGGGCCTACTGCCACCATTGAGGCCTCGGCCTTCGATTTGGCAGAATCCGTTTTTACTTTCATGCCCCCCCAGCCAGGGTTCAAGAAGTGCCAGCGGTGTGCACGGCCTATATCCCTCACGGACCCACACAACTGGTGCTTACAGTGCCTAGGTCCTGAACATCAGGCTTCCACCTGCACCTGCTGTGCCACGTTAAAAAAACGTACCTTAAAAAATCGCCAGATACAACAGCGATTACTTTTCGGTGCCGAAATGTCCGATCCTGCGGCATCGACACCGGCATCGGTCCCATTGCAGTCGGCACCCACTTCGTCGACACCGCACCGGCGTCGCAACACCCAGGTAAGCCGGCTAAGAAGCCTTCCCCGCTGGAGCGTCCTCCGGTCTCGATTGCAGCGAGCCCAGTCCTGCCGACCGTGAGGCGCCCGCGGAAGTGCTCCGCCCCTATCGAGGTGAGTCCCTCGACCTCGGGCTCCTCATCTCCGGGGCGTCGAGCGGCACCGCAGGTACCACAAAATAAAAAGGCGGTACCGGTGCCTTCTTTGGATGAGCGCATTGCAGCCGTCCTACAAGTGCAGCTCAAGGAGCAGTTACAACAACTCCTTCCTGCCCTCTTGGCACCGAACCTTCCGGTCCCGGTCCGGTCTGAGCCGCCGGTACCGGCAGTGGAGCAGCCCCTACTGTCAGCGTCCACTGTTTCGGTACCGGTTCACTCGGCATCATCGGTATCGATGCCAGTCCTTGCACTGGAGCTGAGAGCCCAGCATCAGTCGGTGCAGACTTCGGCACCGTTGCAGTCGGTAACATCTCCCGGTACCGTATCTATGAGGTTGGGTAAGTCGGCACGCAAATCCCGACACCTAGAACCCTCTACTCCGGAGTCTCGGGACCACAGCTCCCATATTAGGGACCCTGATCTGTGGGGTGACTCCGAAGAGCCTTTTCTTTCTGAGGGTGAGTGTTCTTCGGATGAGGATGATCCTGCTATTCCTGATCCATCCTCCAAACATGATTCCACGTCTTTCACTTCTTTCTTGAAGGACATGTGCGAATCTCTCTCCATTCCTTTGGAGGCTGAGTCTAAAAAATCCAAGGCCTTTCTTGATGCCCTTGACTTCGACCAGCCTCCAAAGGAATTTTTGAAACTCCCTCTTCATGACATCTTGAGGGAAACTTTCTATAAAAACCTAGAGACTCCTTTAACTATCCCAGGAGCTCCCCGCAAATTGGATTCATTATACAAAGTAATCCCTATTCCTGGGTTTGATAAGCCACAGCTTCCCCATTAATCTCTGCTTGTGGAATCTACGCTTAAAAAGTCTGCGTTGGCTAGTGTATATGCTTCTGTCCCTCCTGGCAGAGAAGGTAAAGCCATGGAAAAATTCGGTAAGCGGTTATACCAGAATGCTATGCTCGCTAACAGATCTGGTAATTATGCTTTTCATTTTTCTTTTTATCTCAAGCATCTCCTTACCACCATGGCTTCCTTTGAAAAGTACCTTCCTGAGCGGAAACGACAGGCTTTTCACCACTGTTCGTCTTCTCTTTTCCAGCTCCGTAAATTTATGGTAAGATCCATTTACGATACCTTCGAACTTACCTCCAGAGCGACGGCCATGTCTGTGGCCATGCGCCGCCTTGCCTGGCTGAGAGTATCCGAGCTTGATGTCAACCATCAAGATCGGTTGGCTAATGCACCATGCCTGGGGGATGAGCTCTTTGGGGAATCCATGGACTCGACCACCCAGAAGCTCTCCGCCCATGAGACACGCTGGGATACTCTCCTCAAAACAAAAAAGAAGGCTCCACTGGCACGGCCTTTCAGACAGCAGTCGGCCTACCAACACCGTTATGTGGCTCGTCCATTGCCATCAGCTCCCCAGCAACCTAGGCGTCAACAACAACGACAGACTCCTAGACCACCACAGCAACAACCTGTGAAGCCGCCTCCACAGCAGAAATCTACGCAGCCCTTTTGACTTAATTCTCCAGGGCATAGCCAGCGTCACCACATCTACCCACCTACCTCAACCTATAGGTGGCTGTCTCTCTTTTTTCCTCAGCCGGTGGGAAGTTATCACTTCGGACCAATGGGTCCTCAACATCATCCGCCACGGCTACTCTCTCAACTTTCAGATCCTTCCGGCCCAAAGTCTGCCAAGAGAGTCTGCTTTGAACACTCCTCAGTCTTCCCTCCTTCTTCAGGAGGTTCAATCCCTCCTCCTTTTAAACGCCATAGAGGAAGTTCCTCTAGATCAAAAGGGACAGGGATTCTACTCCCGTTACTTTCTAGTTTCCCAAAAAAACAGGAGATCTCAGGCCAATTCTAGATCTTCGCGATCTCAACAAATGCTTAGTCAAAGAAAAATTCAAGATGCTTTCTTTAGCCACTCTTTACCCTCTTCTCAATCAAGACGACTGGCTATGCTCCCTCGATCTCAAAGAGGCATACACTCACATACCGGTCAATCTGACCTCCAGACAGTACCTCCGTTTCATGATCAATCACTGTCATTACCAATACAAGGTGCTGCCCTTCGGCCTTGCCTCCTCTCCAAGAGTGTTCACCAAATGTCTGATTGTGGTGGCTGCCTTTCTACGCTCTCACCACCTTCAGATCTTCCCTTACCTGGACGATTGGTTAATCAAGGCCAATTCATCTCAGACAGTACTCCTGGCCACCAACCAAACCATCCTGTTTCTACAACTTCTGGGGTTCGAGATCAATCTACCCAAATCTCATCTCATCCCCACTCAGAGACTTCAATTCATTGGAGCGGTGCTAGACACAGTCCTCATGAGAGCGTTCCTGCCGTCCAACCGTCTTCAAACTCTCCAATCTCTATGTCAGCAGGTACTCCCACAAAGTTCCATCTCTGCCAAGCAAATGATGATACTCTTGGGTCACATGGCCTCCACAGTTCATGTCACACCCTTCGCACGTCTTCACCTGCGCACTCCTCAATGGACCCTAGCTACCCAGTGGTCCCAAGCGACGGATCCTTGCTCACGACACATATCTGTGACATCATCTCTTCGTCAGTCTCTACAATGGTGGTTGATATCCTCAAATCTCTCCAGAGGTCTTCTGTTCCATCTACCTCCTCATCAACTTGTCATCACCACCGACGCCTCCCCTTATGCCTGGGGAGCTCATTTGAACGAATTCCAAACTCAAGGTCTTTGGACAGCCCAGGAAATGAAGCATCACATCAATTTCCTGGAACTCAGAGCGATGTTTTATGCCCTCAAGGCCTTCCAACATCTTCTCTTTCCTCAAGTCCTCCTGCTGTGCACAGACAATCAAATTGCGATGTATTACATCAACAAACAGGGTGGGACAGGATCTCGCCTCTTGTGCCAGGAAGCCCAAAAGATTTGGGCTTGGGCCACAGATCACCAACTATTCCTGAAAGCTATCTACATTCAGGGGGAACAGAATTCCTTAGCGGACAAGCTCAGCAGAATTCTCCAGCCTCACGAGTGGACACTCGATCCTTTAACGCTACAGTCCATCTTCGCTCAGTGGGGCACTCCTCAGATAGACCTCTTTGCAGCTCCTCACAATCACCAGCTGCCCCTATTCTGCTCCAGACTCTACTCTCCTCACCGTCTGGCAGCGGATGCATTTCTCCTCGATTGGTCCAATCTGTTCCTCTATGCTTTCCCTCCTCTACCTCTCATGTTAAGAACCTTATTCAAGCTCAAGAGGGAACGAGCCACCATGATTCTGATTGCTCCACGGTGGCCCAGGCAACATTGGTTCTCCCTTCTACTTCAACTCGGTTCCAGGGAGCCTTTTCTTCTTCCACTGTTTCCTTCTCTGCTTACACAACATCAGGAGACCCTTCTGCATCCCAACCTTCAGTCTCTGCACCTGACAGCTTGGTTTCTCTCGGGCTGACTTCTCATGATACTCTTTTGTCTCAGCCCGTTCGTTCCATTCTGGATGCCTCCAGGAAACCGGCCACTCTGCAATGTTACCATCAGAAGTGGACACGGTTTTCTTCCTGGTGTCTTCTTCATCATCATGATCCCACTTCCCTTGCAGTGGAGACCTTGTTGGATTATCTTCTTTCTTTGTCTGACTCTGGCCTCAAGTCTACTTCCATCAGAGTCCACCTCAGCGCTATTGCTGCTTTTCATGACCCAGTTCATGGAAAACTTCTCTCGGCTCATCCCTTGGTGTCCAGATTCATGCGGGGTCTTTTCAATGTGAAACCACCTCTCAAAGCCCCTCCTGTAATCTGGGATCTCAATGTGGTTCTTTCCGCCTTAATGAAGCCTCCATTTGAACCTTTGGCTACCACTCCTTTCAAGTTTCTCACTTGGAAAGTACTTTTCCTTATTGCTCTTACCTCTGCCAGGAGGGTCAGTGAGCTCCATGCACTAGTTGCGGATCCACCTTTTACAGTCTTTCATCATGACAAGGTGGTTCTGCGTACACATCCAAAGTTTCTCCCTAAGGTTGTCTCGGAATTCCATCTCAACCAATCTATTGTTCTGCCTGTCTTCTTTCCGAAACCTCACTCTCATTCTGGAGAACAGGCTCTGCATACTTTGGACTGTAAGCGGGCTTTGGCTTACTATTTAGACCGTACTAAGCCCCACAGATCATCTCCCCAACTCTTTCTGTCCTTTGATCCGAATAAATTAGGATGTCCTGTTACTAAATGTACGTTGTCAAATTGGCTTGCAGCGTGCATTTCATTTTGTTATGCTCAGTCCGGACTGACACTGGAAGGTTCTGTCACGGCCCATAGAGTTAGAGCTATGGCAGCATCTGTGGCTTTCCTCCGTTCCACGCCTATTGAGGAAATCTGCAAAGCTGCTACATGGTCCTCAGTTCACACTTTTACATCTCACTATTGTCTGGATGCATTCTTCAGATGGGATGGACACTTCGGCCAATCTGTTTTGCAAAATTTATTTTCCTAATGGCCAACCTTCCCTCCATCCCTCTTTTTGTTAGCTTGGAGGTCACCCATCAGTCAAGAATATGCTGCCTGCTTGTCCTTTGATAAAGCACAGTTATTTACCGTAACAGGTGTTATCCAGGGACAGCAGGCAGATATTCTTGCGTCCCACCCACCTCCCTGGGTTGGCTTCTTAGCTGGCTTATCCTAACTGGGGACCGCGCGCCTCTGTCAGGCGGGAAGGCACTCGCGCGTGCGTGGTGCGGCCTGCTAGAACTTTCCAAGTTCTTAGAGTGCAATCACTCTAAAATTGGCCGTACCGGGGCTCCGTCGGTGCCATCACCCATCAGTCAAGAATATCTGCCTGCTGTCCCTGGATAACACCTGTTACGGTAAGTAACTGTGCTTTATGGGCAGACTGGATAGACCGTTCAGGTCTTTATCTGCTGTCATTTACTATACTATATGTTTCACGAGCCAAGCTGGCAGGAAGGCATTAGCGCATGTGCGCTACGGGCAGTCTTAAGAACATAAGGATTGCCGCTGCTGGGTCAGACCAATGGTCAATCGTGCCCAGCAGTCTGCTCACGCAGCGGCCCTTAGGTCAAAGACCAGTGCCCTAACTAAGACTAGGCTTACCTGCGTACATTCTGGTTCAGCAGGAACTTGTCTAACTTTGTCTTGAATCCCTGGAGGGTGTTTTCCCCTATAACAGCCTCTGGAAGAGCGTTCCAGTTTTCTTCCACTCTCTGGATGAAGAAGAACTTCCTTACGTTTGTACGGAATCTATCCCCTTTAGAGAATGCCCTCTCGTTCTCTCTACCTTGGAGAGGGTGAACAACCTGTCTTTATCTACTAAGTCTATTCCCTTCATTATCTTGAATGTTTCAATCATGTCCCCTCTCAGTCTCCTCTTTTCAAGGGAGAAGAGGCCCAGTTTCTGTAATCTCTCACTGTACGGCAACTCCTCCTTAACCATCTTAGTCGCTCTTCTTTGGACCCTTTTGAGTAGTACTGTGTCCTTCTTCATGTACGGCGACCAGTTCTGGACTCAGTGTTCCAGGTGAGGGCGCACCATGGCCCGGTACAGCAGCATGATAACCTTCTCAGATCTGTTCGTGATCCCCTTTTTAATCATTCCTAGCATTGTGTTCGCTCTTTTCGCCGCCGACGCAGACAGCTTCATTGACTTGTCAACCAGTACTCCCGAATCTCTTTTCTGGGGGGCTCTCCAAGTACTGCACCGGGACATCCTGTATTCATGTATAAAATTTTTGTTACCGACATGCATCACCTTACACTTATCCACATTAAACCTCATCTGCCATGTCGCAGCCCATTTCTCAAGTCTTTCAATACATTTAAAGAGAGAGTACGCTATTTGCACTGTTCATACCGCACTGCGTGGATCATGTCACCCACATGTGAGAATATCTGCCTGCTATCCCTGGATAATACCTGTTACAGCTAAGTAACTGTGCTTTATCTTAGATTCCATAAATCCTTTAAAACGCGTATGTTTAGCTTCAATTACTTGTTAAATGGAGTTTATATGGATAAAACTAGATTTATAATATTCCCTTTATATATAAAGGTCTTTATGAATGTTATCTTCACTGAACCTGATTGGAAGGTTGTGGAATACAAGAATGACCTGAATTAAATTGAATGATGTGTCACAAAACTAATCCATTTGGAGATATTACCCTGAGTGTAAAAAAGCTAACTGGGATTGAGGAGTAAGCCCAAATTTCCAGTATTATACTCCTCACTTAATGTTAAGATAAACAGCTTGTTCCTTATCTCAGTAGTTCACATGTGAATGTTGTGTGGTGTTTTTCTCTTGTTCATTTCCAGAGGTATATTTACAAGATTCCTTTAAGCCGCTGGTCTGCATCTCTCCCAGTGCCAGGTGAGTCCTGCTTACTTCTCACAAATATGCCACTCCTTTCTCAAAATGCAGACCCAGAGATCAGCAGGGAGCATACAGGGGCTCTCAATTGGGCTCCCTCTTTCTCAGTCTACATATGATAATGATGATGATTCTTTTTGATACTTTATTTACTTCTTCTGAGGGGGGAAGTACAGAGTGTCTCTGTTTTCCTAAAAGTTTGGATCTTAGGTTACTGACACCCTTTCAGCTCTCTTCTCAAGATTATACTCTTAAAGCATCTCTCCCCAGGTCCCTAGCAAAGCTCTGATTTCCACTTGTCCTGCTTATGCTTCTGTTCCCACGTGTGCACTCCTTCTTTTATACAGGCTTTCTCTACCCCCTTAATTTTAAAGTACCTCATGTACACCCTCTTTTTCCTCTTCAGTTTATTTGATGCTGTGTCCTCGCTGATCAAGAACAAAATTCACCGTTTACCTGTCATTGACCCAGATACTGGGAACACTCTTTACATCCTAACGCACAAACGCATTCTCAAGTTCCTGAAGCTTTTTGTGAGTATCTGATCCCCCCTGCCTCATCCTGTTCAGTCATATGACACACTCCCACCTAATCACTCTTTGATTCTTCACAATTTTTCACTACTTCAACCATCCCCCAGCTCCCATTCTTCCTCCTCTTTCCTTCTCTGATGTCTTCCCTCTCTATTCATCTGTCTTTATCTTTATGCACCCTTTTTTTGCCCAGGCTCTACAACGAATCTTCTCGTCTCACACCATCCTATCTATATTGCCCCTCATTTTGTCTCTCTCTGCTTTCTCTCTCCTGTCCAGTCACCCTCCTTCCTGATCCAATTCTGAAACCCCCACCACTGATCAACTTTGAGTTTTTAGGTAGAATGACAATATCGTTTCATTATCTGTCTCTGTCTATCACTCACCTCTCTTTGTAGATTGCTGATTTAGCAAAACCAGCCTTTCTGTCCAAATCTTTGGAGAAGTTGAACATTGGCACATACAACAACATTGCACTAGTGCGCACTACCACTCCCGTGTATGTGGCACTAGGGATCTTCGTGCAGCAACGGGTGTCTGCGCTGCCTGTAGTGGATGAGTCAGGTGAGAAGAGAGATGGGAAAGAGCACAGAGGTTACGGGAGACCTGGCATGCTGGGTTTGTGAGCTTGTAGTCTTCATGCATAAACTAGAAAGAGCACAAAGACCACTTCATGGCGCTAAGCCTCTGTGGGATGTGCTTCCTTCTGTATGTTTTGGTCTCTTTTTGTCTTCATTTCAGTCTCACTTTCTCATTTCAGGTCGAGTGGTAGATGTCTACTCCAAGTTCGATGTCATTGTAAGTAACTCTCAAACATTCTTTCAGTAAGTAGATCAAAAATGAGGTTATCCCAGGACAAGCAGGC
Source organism: Geotrypetes seraphini (assembly GCF_902459505.1). Lineage (NCBI taxonomy): Eukaryota > Metazoa > Chordata > Amphibia > Gymnophiona > Dermophiidae > Geotrypetes > Geotrypetes seraphini. The sequence continues at coordinate 220,368,974 of NC_047086.1, forward strand.
AGCATATTCTCACATGTGGGTGACATCCACAGAGCCCGGTACAGACAGTGTAAAAGTGTAATGTCACTTTAAGCTTTAGAAAACTTTTAAGACTACCCACACTGCGCATGTGCCAAGTGTCTTCCTGTCCAATGCTGGCTTGCGAGGTCATCAGTTTTTCATTTTCTGCAGAGTGAAGAACATGTATCTAAATTTTGTCTAGTCGAGTTTGCCTTCCTGCTTCATATTTTTCCTTCATTTCTTACTTGTTTTTCTTTTACATCCTTTACATTTTCAAGTAAATTTCTTTACTTTCATTTTCATGGCCTGTAGGCCTTTTTGCAACCTTTGTCCCCATCAACGGCTTTTTGGCCTTCTTATTACTCGACCCGTGCTGTTGGTCTTTCCTGCTGGATCTCTTCCTGATCTTCCAGGGCTAAACAATTTTTTTTTAAAAACCAAAAATCAACCAAACAAGAAGAATAAATGCCTTACCAAACAAATGTTTTTATTCTTTTTGTTCCAGTATTTAATTTTCTATAAGAAGATATTAGGCCTGGAGATGGGTGTCCATCGACATCGACATCATCAAGCGTCATGGGCATATCTCACATTGAGTCTCTTGATGCAGGCTATTATTCTGAAGTAAGCCTCTTCTTGAGGTTACTGCTTCAACACCCTGCTGCACCTATAGTACTAGCTGAACAGCATATAATACCAGTGCCACCTTTCCACAGATTGCTCTTCCTAGTGGTATCAATTCCCTTCAGTACCGGAGAGCATCGACAGTTCATTGATCTCATCACCAGTGTCACTGGCATTTTCAGCATTGAGTCACTCGATGCATGCCTGTCATCAATGCCATCAATCATCAATGCAGGCTGTCACTTCTGAAGTGTTTTGCCCATTGAGGTTGTCAACGCTTTGACACTTGTGGAACCTAAGGTACCAGCTTCATAGCCCTTAGAACCAGTGCAATCTCTCACCATATGCAGAATATCTGTATGGTGAATGGCTGGCCATCGGCTTACAATAATTTTGACCTTGATGCCCCTATTTTACCTTCAGTACTGACACGGCTTTAGCATCGGACTTTGATCAGTACCGCTTCATCCTGTGTTTTGTACCTGCATCAAGAGTCGATATTGACACAATGTTTTCCTTGGTACCCTTTCTGCTCCTGTATCTTCAATGATTGGTACCGGTGCTTCCTTTGTCTCCCTCGGTACTAACCTAACCTCATCGTAATATAATCTTGTCCTGGACTTGATAAACTGCAATGGTCACATTAATATTGCTGCACCACCAGGACATGACGGCTGGACTATGGATAAGTTTGGATGCTATCTTTATCAGACCTATATGTTGGCTAACAGAGTTCTCAATTTCAACTAATGTCATTTTATCTCTGACAGCTTGTACAAAATTTGGCTGGTTTCAAACAGTATATTCCATTTCATCTCCTGCCAGAATTTCCAGACTTCAGTCGACTAGGAAGCATCCACTATGGCTATAGACTTTTTCATAGTTGAACAATCCTGTACGTCAGAGGTGTATCTTCATTGGTATAGAGCAGGGATCTCAAAGTCCATCCTTGAGAGCCGCAATCCAGTTGGGTTTTCAGGATTTCCCCAATGAATATGCATTGAAAACAGTGCATGCACATAAATCTCATGCATATTCATTGGGGAAATCCTGAAAACCCGACTGGATTGCGTCTCTCAAGGAGGGACTTTGAGACCCCTGGTATAGAGCCTACTAATCATGGAACACCTCTGCTGCTTTTTTCTGTGTCTCTGCTCCCAACAGGAATCCATCGGAGGTGTAGCATTTGTAAAGATGGATCTCTTACCCATCATAACTCTGTTTCTCACCATGCCAAGCTTCTGAACAGAGGGATTCATTCGGGGTGTGCAGCCTATTTAGCTTGGATCACCTCGTCTATTTGGAAACGGTTTCACTCTGGGTGTAGCATCTATAAGTGGATTACCGTAATTTGTTTTTTGCAGTTCTCCTCTGCTGTGACCGCTCACTCTCTCCAAATGTTCCACATTGCAGATTTTTTTTTCATTGGAGTCTTTCTGTTGCACCTACAGTGCACCTCATTCAGCCATTGAATTTCTATGACCCTCCCTGGGAGATTCTTACATCGACTCTTCACAATCTGTCAAAGATGTTGTTTGACAGACAGAAGATATCTTTCCTCATCGCCATGCCTCCACCGGTGATTTCCTCTCTCTTGGAATTGATCTAGCACTGTACCATCAGTGTTACTATCCTTATCAAATAGACCAACAAGATGTTCTCCATACTTTATTGCGATTGCTATACTTCCCTCAAAAAAAAAAGAAGACAATAGAAGACAGCTCCAATTCCTTTGTTATTCTAATGACCTTGGAGTTCTGGGAGTGGCTATAGGGGAGAAGGAGGCCATTTATACATCCTATTAAGGATGATATTACACCTTACAAGCCTCACTTGTATTTATATCTGGTCTACCTGCAAAATTTCTACACCTCGCATAATCCTCTGATTATTCCTTCGTACCTTGCTATGGCTCACAAGTCCCCTATTTTCAGCCTCAGCTCCAAACCCATTTTTACCTTCCCCCCCAGCCCCCTTCTCCAATTTTTTCATGAGGAAGGAGCAAAACCAGTTCAAAACTGTTCCACCCACCCCATCCAGTGTTTAACTTCAAAGAAAAGCACTGCACCGCACTGTTGCTGACCTCGGCGTCTTCTGTCTACTGCGGCCAGCCCTAGCGGAAACAGGAAGTTGTCAGAGGATGGGCCACAATGAAGAGAAGATGGCGAGGCCAGCAGCAGCAGCACGGCACAGCACTTTTCTTTTGAAGTTAAACGCGGCGGGCGGGTGAGCAGGCAAGGTGGAGAAGTAAATGCCGGCAGGGGCGCCTGTACCCGCCCCCTCCCATTCCGACGCCTATGGAGGTTTCTCTAGCGATGCCGGAGGGGGGAGTCGCCGGCGTGTTTCCTACCTCCGTGTTTGAAAATGGAATTCGACACGGAGGGGGGACACAGCACACTGTCAGGAAACACGCCGTCCTAAGTGCATATGGGCGCTTAGGATTTTATTATAGAGGATAAGCTCAGCTCACTACCAGCATCTATAAAAATGCCTACTGAGCTGTGAGGAGGTAGGGATACTTCCTGTTTACTTGATTGGAGCATTTTGAAAGGCTATCAGGGCTATGGGGTGCTGAATGGAGAGAAAGGTGACAGCAGCTCTCTATTAATTTTGGTTTTCTTTATTTCCTTTTGAGTGCTGCTGTTTTACTTCATTCCTGAGATGAAATAAAGTGTTAATTTTTAGTACATTTTGCTGCATTGTAGGTAACATAGTAACATAGTAGATGACTTCAGATAAAGACCCGAATGGTCCATCCAGTCTGCCCAACCTGATTCAATTTAAATTTTTTCTTCTTAGCTATTTCTGGGCAAGAATCCAAAGCTCTACCCGGTACCTTGCTTGGGTTCCAACTGCCGAAATCTCTGTTAAAACCTACTCCAGCCCATCTAAACCCTCCCAGCCATTGAAGCCCTCTCCAGCCCATCCTCCCCCAAACGGCCATATATAGACACAGACCGTGCAAGTCTGCCCAGTACTGGCCTTAGTTCAATATTTAATATTATTTTCTGATTCTAGCTCCTCTGTGTTCATCCCATGCTTCTTTGAACTCAGTCACCGATTGCACAAGCGTGGATATGACCTGTATTTGCTCAGGAGGAATGTCAGGAAATACTTTTTCATAGAGAAGGTGGTAGATGCCTGGAGTGCCCTTCCTGGAGAAGGTGGTAAAGGAAAAAAAACAGTGGCAGAGTTCAAAAATGCATGAGATAGACACAAAGGATCCATGAATAATAAAAAGAGGACAGTATTGACACAAAACTCTACAGATCAAGAGCTATAACATAGAAGATGAAGGCAGATAAGGGCCATAGCCCATCAGGTCTGCCCACTCTACTGACCCACCCCCAAGTCTACTATCCTAGGGATTCCACTCCTGGTGACAGGTTCCCTTGGCTTAACCCTCTAAGGGATCCCACATGGGCATCCCATTTGCTCTTAAATTCTTGCACACTGTTTGCCTCGATCACCTGCACCGGGAGCTCGTTCCAAGGATCAACCACTCTCTCGGTGAAGAAATATTTCCTGGTGTCGCCATGAAATTTCCCGCCCCTGAGTTTGAGCAGATGCCCTCTTGTGGCTGAGGGTCCTTTGAGAAAGAGAATCTCTTCTTCCATCTCAATACGGCCGGTAATATACTTAAACGTCTCGATCATGTCTCCTCTCTCCCTACGTTCCTCGAGTGAGTACAGCCGCAAATTTTTCAGCCTTTCCTCGTACGATAGATCCTTGAGCCCCGAGACCATCCTGGTGGTCATCCGTTGCACCGACTCTACTCTCAGCACATCTTTTTGGTAGTGTGGCCTCCAGAATTGCACACAGTATTCCAAATGAGGTGTCACCATGGTTCTGTATAATGGCATTATGACTTCAGGTTTCCGGCTGACGAAACTCCTGCGGATGCAACCTAACAACTGTCTTGCCTTAGATGAAGCCTTCTCCACATGATCAGCAGTTTTCATGTCTGCACTGATAATCACTCCCAAGTCTCGTTCTGTTGAAGTTCTAGCTAAGGTCTCACCATTCAAGGTGTAAGTTCTGCACGGATTTCTGCTGCCGAGGTGCATGATCTTGCATTTCTTAGCGTTGAAGCCCAGCTGCCAGGTCGAGGTCCAAAGCTCCAACAAATGTAGGTCCTGTGTCATACTATCGGGTGAATTGCCATCTCTCACTATATTGCATAGTTTGGCGTCATCAGCGAATAGCGTTACCTTACTTTGAAGCCCCTGAGTTAGGTCACCTATGAATATGTTGAAAAGGAGTGGGCCCAAGACTGAGCCCTGCGGTACTCCACTGGTCACCTCCGATGTTTTAGAGAGGGTACCGTTAACTACCACCCTCTGAAGTCTGCCACTCAGCCAGTCATTGACCCATGTAGTTAGAGTTTCTCCCAGCCTCATTGATTTCATCTTGCTCAACAGCAGTGGTGGTACTTAAATTGCAGTCCAAGCACTGAAACCAATGCCAGACAGACTTCTATGGTCTGGGTCCAGTATGTGGCAAGACGAATCGGAATAGGCTGGAGTTAGCTTGGATGGCAAATCCAGTGGTGGGGCAGTGTGGCCAGTATTAGGTATACTTCTATGGCCTGTGTCCCGTGTGCAGCAATATGGATCAGGAGCAAGAATGCACACGTTTACCATATTCATATAGTCTGAATACAGGTCTTGCCTATCTCAGGGGAGAAGGGGAAAAACATCTAATAGTGGAACTTAGCAAATAAAATTAATAATTGCTGGATTGTTGGTTTAACATTGCTTCAAAAATGAATGTGACTGTTGGGCAGACTGAATGGACCAATATATGACCAAGGCCTTTACTATGTATGTTACTATAGAAAGTGTGCTAAAACTAAGTTACTCTTTTACTTCCTTGTAGTGCACATCTTTGTGCCCTTTAACCCTTATCTGAGCAAAGTAATTTTATTGCACAAAAAAACCCTAAACCTGAAGTAAAGCAGAGCACTAAGCTTTACACACTTTGACACCAGCCCTCTCACTGTCTATGTTCCTGCCTCTGCCTTTCATCTCTTCCTTCCTATCTCTCCTTTCTCATTTCCCTTTAATTTCTGTTGTTCTATTTTAATTTTCCTACTTTGTACTGCACCTAGAACTTGGCTGCTGAAAAGACTTACAATAACTTGGATGTAACAGTGACGAAGGCCCTGCGTCATCGCTCTCAGTATTTTGAGGGTGTGCTCAAGTGCTTCAAGCATGAAACCCTGGAGACCATTATTGATCGCTTAGTGGAAGCAGAGGTGAGGCTAGTGGCAACACTTCAGGGAAGAGCATTTCTTCAGTGCTGGAAGAGCATGTCTCAGTGCTGATTTCTTTCCCTCCCTCTCTTCTGTCTGCCAGGTGCACCGGCTGGTTGTGGTGGATGCGAATGAAGTGGTGAAAGGAATAGTTTCTCTCTCAGACATTCTGCAGGCTTTGGTTCTGACTGCAGGAGGTAAGTTTAAGGCAGCCTTTCTCTGGTGTTTGCAGCAGGGCTTCTTTTATCTGTGGGCAAAAGGGGACAGCTGCCCTGGTCCCTGCGTAACATGGATTGTTGCATAAGTGACTGAGGTCAGATTTCACAGCTCGTCACACTAGACCAGTGGTCTCAAACTCAAACCCTTTGTAGGGCCACATTTTGAATTTGTAGGTACTTAGAGGGCCGCCAAAAAAAATAGTTAATGTCTTATTAAAGAAATGACAATTTTGCATGAGGTAAAACTCTTTATAGTTTATAAATCTTCCCCCCCCCTCCGAAGGCCTGCATATTCCCCCCTTCTTCCCCCCCGGCCTCCCGGTCTTAGTTTCAAATAATTACCGCAGCCTGCAGATAGGATCACTGGTGCTGTAGCATTCCTTGCAGGCTGCCATCGGCCTCCACAGCACATTCCTTCTGCTGTGGTCCTGCCCTTCCTCTGACGTCTGGGGCAGGATCGTGGCAGAGGGAATATGCTGCTGAGCACGATGGCAGCCTGCCAGGATCGCTACAGCACTGGCAATCCTCTCTGCAGGCTGCGGTAATTATCTGAAGGTAAGAGCGGGAGGCCAGGGGGAAACCGGAGGACACTGCAAAGAGTGGGCAGCACTAGTACAGACCGTGGGCCGCAAAATAGTACCAGGCGGGCCGCATGTGGCCCCCGGGCCACGAGTTTGAGACCACTGCACTAGACTGACCTCAAAGCAGCAGCCAATGACTGCAATTAAACACATCTCCTGTTGTCTGATGGAGGATTGTGATGGGGCAGCCATGTTGAGTACCTGATTGTAAAACTGCTTAGATAACCTTGATGGGCGGTATATAAACACCTAATAAACTTGAAACTTACCTAGAAAGGCTAAGGTTAGTTATCAGTCTCTGGAAAGAGGGAAAGGGACTTACAATGGGGGAAAGAGGGATGTGGAGGGATGGAGCGAGAAATAGGGAAGAGGATCTGGATGGAGGTTAGAGGGATGGAAATAAGGGGAGTGAAGAGGGGTTAGAGTATAGATAGGATTGAGGGAAGGAAGGGATACAAAAGAGGGACTGGAGGGAGAGAAGGAAGAACAGTAGGAGTCAAATGCAGGGAGAAGAGGGTAAGAAGTCAGTGGAAAAAAGGAGGGGAGGGATAGAAGAGATGAAGGGAGGTGGTGAAATGGGAAAAAGAGAAGGAGGAGAAGAATGGAGAGAGGAAAAGGTTAGAAAGGGGGGAGGTGTGTTGGAGATAGGGTTGAAAAAGGTTTGAAAGGTACATACTATTTATAAAGGGAATGAGAGTGGGGAATGAGAAGCTAAGAACGAAGCTGGATTCCAGGAAGGAAAATGAAGCACAGGAGGAAAATGGAAAGCTTTTAGGTAGTAAGAGGCAGAAAGAAGGAGATTTGAGGATTGGAAAGTTAGAGGAAGGAAGGATGATGGGTAAAGTCTAGCTAAAGATGCAGAGAAAAAAGATGAAAAGAAAGGATCAATGTCAGATGTATAGAGAAAGGAAAGAAAGAAAAATGAGATCCTGGAAAAGAACTTAGTTGAAGATAGACTTAAAGAAAGTGGAAAGAAGACCAAGATAACCCCAAAAACAAAGGTAAAAAATTAAATGTCTTTTTTTTAAGGATTGGATTATGTCAAGATTATGAAATATGCATCTCTTCTACTTTTGTATTTTGTAGAGCAGAGGAGGAAATGTCTGTTTCTTTTTCCAGTACAGTATTACACAGGCTCATAGTCTGGCTTCCTGGGGTTTCTATTTCAGGTTCTGTTTGAATATTTGTTTTAATTTGTTGTCCCTTATTCTGTGTTAGTTGGTGATCTGTCCATGTTCAGTATATGACCAAGGTAAAGGATTTTGCTAGCATTTAGTATTGTATAGGCTTTTCTGAGTTCCAGAAGGAACCAGTTGTAATAGTATTATGTTTCATAGGTTAAGTGGTTATTTGAGTCTTGGCAGTTAGTAATGTTTTGGTATGCAAGGTTTTCTATAAATATTTTCAATGTCTCCACAGTTTGCCTAGTAATGAATCGAGTTGATGTTAACTAAGGTCACATCAGACTTTGAAATATTTTATTTTTTTATGTATGTAATTTTTTGCATATTAAAGTAGTAAGGGGAACTAGGAACTAAATCTGAAGTCACATGCAAGCTATATAGACTCCAGATGTCAGTCCCATATAGGGATAAATGAAATGCTTAATGCTTCATGGTATGTTTGTCCTGGCTGTTTGACTTCTTTGGACTAGATGCTTCTCCAGTTCAAGATGTTTGATATGACAAAAGACAACAATGTAAAGATAGGTGTGGCTTAGGAGATGATTCAGCATTTATTGGGTGAATGATTCGAGGAAAGGGCAACCTGGCAGAAATAAAAAGGAGACCATCTAGAAAAAGTTTACCTAGGACCTCTGTGTTGTTAAAGTAGCCCTGCTTTAACCCCCTCTTTTACAAAATTGTGATAGCAGTTTCTAGTGCGGGGAGCCATGCTGAATGGCCCGCGCTGCTCCTGACGCTCATAGGAACTCATAGGAGCGTTAGGAGCAGCTCGGGCCATTCAGCGCGGCTCCCTGCGCTAGAAACTGATATTGCAGTTTTGTAAAAGGAGGCCCAAGAAATTGCATGTGACTGGTACCCCTCCATCTTCTACCCTGCATTGCCTCCTGCTGACCTTTATTTCTTTCCTTCATTCCAGGGGAAAATGCCTCGTGAAGGAAAAGTGTAGGGATTTGCTGCTCCGAAGGGAGTTTGCAGCTGTGGAGCCTCTAGATCCACTCCTGGAAAAGAAGCACAAAGCCAAAATAAACTCTTAACTGCAGAATGAGCCCCTCCCTAAGCAAAAGCCAGAGAGATCGTCCATGTAAGAGGGCAGTGGGAGAGAGTGTATCTCCTTATATCATCCCTCAGAGACTGCTCTACAGTACCAGCCCTTCGCTAAGAGGGAGAGACTCTTTGGTAATACCAGTGTCTTCCTAAAAAGGGAAACCCTTCTGTAATCCCCCTCTGTCTGGATTTGCTGCTCCTCGGATCTCCTTTTGCAAGAATGGGGACATAGGTCCCTAGTGGAACTGGAAAGCATCTCAACACTTTTGGCTTCCTTTTGTTGAAGGTGATGCTGGAATGAATACAGGGGGCTGAAGGATTCACCATGTTTGTTCCTTGACAGAACATCTAATCTCACATAGGGATGGATGGGTAGGTGGAGGGGAGCCAGTGTTGCTTTCATCCATTGGTATTAGAATCTCAGTGTCTGTGCATGATAATTAACAAATGCACTCAGTATTCCTGCCTATAAATGGACCAGTGCAGGTAGAGGGCTTCTGCTGTTGTTCATTCATAGTCGAGATGTTGATGATTGTCTTGTACAACAAAGAAAAATGGGGAGACCCAATGATCCACATCTATGCCCTCTGGTCACTGTCCCCTCTCTTGGAATCCAACAGGTATTACTGGATGATTTAATTTAATATAAACAGGATTACAGGATAGATGGTCTTCATGGTGCTCCAGTTAAAGCTAACAATCTGCTGTTATTACATCTTAATTCAAGGACTATTTCAGATACAAAATAATACAGTATTCAGTCAATTATCTAGCAGTCTCATTGTAATAGATATTAGCAGAAAAATTAGATATTTAAAACCTTTCAGAATTTATATCCCTTATGATATGTGGCAAAGAATGCCACGTTGTTGGTCCACTACCTACAAGAGTCCTTTTTTCTTGTACTCTGAGACTTGATACAAAACACAGATGGCAACAGCAGCTGGATTTCATTTACTGATTGTAGCTGATGAGAGAGAATATAACTTTAAAAATTATTTAAATATTCAAGAGCCAAATTATATAAGATCTATTAAAAATAAACCTCTCAATAATTTAAAAGTGACTTTTGCCATAACTGAGAGCCAACCCCCCACCAAAATACACATTTGGCCACTACATTTTGTTAAGGATGAAGTCTATGCAGTTGTTTATGCGACATACCCAGAAGGACCATATTCCAGAATCCAAGTGGGACAAAGCCATTGCCTGTACAATTAACTGTAGGCATTTAGGGCTAGATTCATGAACGGGCCCGATCCGGGCAGGTCCGATGAATTCTCCAAAGTCCAATATGCAGATGGGGGCGATCGGAGGAACGCCCCCATCTGCCTGCACGGATCGCTGCATGCATCTTGACCCTTGCAGTTTACTAGACGAGTTATTGCAAAGATGGCAGTGAAGAATTGTAATTTAACTATCAAGCGAATCTACATGTCTAATAAAAGCAATCTGCGATAGAGAAAAGTACCCCTGAATCTCTGCAGGAAATGTTCTTTTTATTATACATATACATGCAGGTCCTGCTAGGGTGGTAAGATTGGCATGCAGGAAAAATAAAAGCAACCATCCCCTGGGGCACTGCTCGGTGCAATCGGGCTCTAAGGAAAGCTGCCGCCCGCACGGAGCCTCGGAGAGTTTTGAAAAGCCTTCTGGCTTTGGATCACCTCCGGGGTGGCAGATCGCCAACCTCTGCCCTCCTTGTGAATTTGCGCCATGCTCCGCCCACCGTTCCGGTTTCGGGACCGAGGAGAAATTGAGCAAGCAATGATCCCCTGTGCTCATTTTGGAGAGCGGGGGAAGGCGAAGAGCGCCTTTCACATTGTGGGCTCTGCGGTGCCGGGGCAATGTGCTGCTTTCCTCTGCCAGGACCTGATGCAATCCATTCATGTCCTAGCCGCGACTTTTTTTTTTTTTTATTTTTATTTTTTAGCCCAGCGAGCCTATGGTTTTAACCCGCTTAAACTCGCGGGTTAAAACCACGGGCTTGCAGTGCCGGGGAAGGGCAGGAGAGAGCAGGGCTTCGGAGAGTTGGAAAGACATTTTCGACTGGTCCCCAGCAGTCACTTCTTGGGTTGATCGGCCAGCCCAGTCGGATCAGGAAATTTGTTTTGTGAATCGTGTCCCTGTGTACTTTGCATGCATTTCTCCTCATTTGCATGCACAGATTCGAAGCGGAACGCAGGAGAGGTTAGTGAATAGTGCAGAAGGGAAATCTGGTCACAAACCGATCGGTGCACGATTGGTTTACTTTGTGAATCTGGCCCTTAGGTTCCAAAAATGCTTTGATCATCTGGATCATCCTAAGTTAGAGAAAACTTTCCTTACTCCCATACCACAGTAAGGCTTCATGGTTAGTTTAGCACTGACTGTCACTCCAAAGGTGTTAATCTCATTCTGCAGTGAAACTGTGGATCCTGCCTGAGGCAGATCGCTTTTCTGCCACCTATCCATAGGATGTTAGTTTTCTCAGGGTTCATTTTTAATCCATTATTTTGCATCCTTGCTTGTATACAGTCAAAAATGTCAGTCATGTGGGTGTATTTTTTTCTGTAAAGTATTGAATATTAAAAGAATGTCATCAGCATAAGAGTAATGTAACAACTCCATAGACTTTAACATTCCTCCTAAGACACTCGAGCATAAAATAGAGGAAAGGGGGGGGGGGGAATCCTGGAGGGACTCTTTCAGTCAGTGTCTGATCAGTTTTACAAAATTACTTGTAAAGTTAGATTCTTGAAAGAAAAAAAAAGTATTTGACCTGATACAAGACACTACCTGTGATTTCACCTTCATTCAAATAGAGTAATAAGATTCCATGTACATGTGAGGGAGCTGAATCCACAAAAATAAAATAAATCAAATGCAGCTGAAAGATCTAGCTCCATGACAGACGCCTATTTCCCTTTGTCCGCAAGGATCCTCAACTCTATTAACAAAGCAGCTAATACTGTTTCCCTGCTGACTAGACTATGGAAACCAGGTTGAGATCCGTCCAATAAAAAAACATCAAATGTTATAATTAGGTTACTACTGCCCTTTCTTAACTTTTGCCAAAACCAACAAATTTGCCATTGGCTGATAGAACATAGTTTATTATCTAGTTTTTCTCCTTTCAGTAGTGGCTGCAAAACTATTTGTCCCGCTATTTTGGGAAAGCTACCATCCTACAAAGATTGGTTCACCAACTTTCAAATCCAAAGAAATTTAAAATCTGGCTTTTCCTTCAACATCTTGACTGAGCAGGGTCTAAACCAGGGGTGTCCAACCTTTTGGCTTCCCTGGGCCACATTGGCCGAAAAAAATGTTTCTGGGGCCACACAAACGCTGCAGCATGACAGAGAAGGGAGCTGGCAAGACGGTAAACACTCGAGGGCAGCAGAAATAAACACTGCTTCGCCCTCGACCGGGGCCGCACAAAATACTTCACGGGGCCGCAGGTTGGACACCCCTGGTCTAAACAATAGAATCCTTTTGCAAATTTAACCATTCTTAAGGGAACAAATACAAAACCAAATACATCCTAATAGCAGTCCACCAGGTAACCCTGACTATAAAAATAATCTTATCCCTTCTAATCCTGCTATTGAGGATGTTATTCCCTGGATATTATTCTGAAACTTCTGGATTGTTGTGCTGAAAAAAATGTTTACTCTCCACTTTCCTCACCAGCTGAGACCAGAAGTACTTGACATGCTAGGAGAAGAGCTCTGTGTTTATATTTAACAAAGTATAAAGCCTCAGACTCTCGATTGTGTGTTCTTTTTTAAATTTCACATATTTTTGTATTTAAAATCTGTATTCTTATTTTTTATTCTTGATATCATGAAGGAAGAGAGACTGTGCCCAGAACAGTCTTGATTCTGTTGTGTTTTTCTGTCAGTAGTGCAGCCTTTTTTTCTTTTTCTATATGTGCCATGTCATAGCATATTATGTCTGAAGATTGTGGTGCTGTTAACACATCTTGCGAACTCCAGCCTATAAACACATGTTAAAACTTCATCTTTTGCACATATTGTCAATTGTGATTTGGTAATTAAAGTGAAAAAGCTTTAGATTTGTTTCTCTGCCTCCCTGAAGGCTTTTTGTGGATTTACTATCTGTAGGTGTGGTCCAGCAGCATATAAGCCTGCGGTCAGCCCAAAACAGTGGGAAAGTATTAGAGAAGGCAGATTTTACATGTCGGGAGTCTTTTTCGGATACATGTAATTTGTTTTATTCACAAAGCATAGAATTTAATTCAATCTGATAGCAAGGTGGCATTCCTTAGAGCTCCAGCCTGTTGTGTTTACATAAACTCCAAGTGACTCTCTTTAGGTTCACAGAAACATGCAAGGGTCCTGTTCCTCCACCAACCTTGGCCATACCATCACCACTCTATATTTGAAGGAGGAGCCTCTGAGATATTGTTGAGGTAACCCTGAGATTTTGATACCTTGACCCTACCAAGAGCTACTTGCTTTGCTAGTTAGAAATGTGAAGCTATTTAAATTTAGCTCTTCAAATTAAACTTTTATTATTGGGGGACCCAAGAGAAGGGAGGGAATGGGCTGGGTTCAATGGGAAAGGAAGGGATAAGATGCACTACAGTATATTCTGGGGGATGTGTTGTCCCTTCTATGTAGACAGCAGCTTTATAGCCTTTATTGAGTTCTCAGTTGAAAATATTAGATCTGTCTGGCCTTCTGGATGGCTTTCGCTTCAGGACAGAAGAATGCCTGTGAGATCTAGAGCCAGCACTCATCCTCACCCTGAGAGAATATTTGTATCCACATTGGATGGAGGTCAAATTCCTGAGTAGATCCTTCAGTTCTCTGTCTGGCCTGGAGACCATTACCCTGGGACAACATGTAACGGGTAAGGCTCTACCTACATTTTCTAAATATAATGTATACTTCCTTTAGAGTGAGAAGAAAAAGATGAATCTTTATACCTTACAAAATCACAAGTATACTAAAACAACCTGAATTACTGTGCCTCAGAAACTTGGAAGAATTTAGTCCATTGGCCTCAGCCTGCACTTATAACATAGGCCCTGGCAGGCAGTTTCCATTGAAAAGTTAATCTTTGAGGAGACATTTAGGACTTTTCAGCTTTCAGAGGTGGGAGACAGTAGATATTTGAGGAAAAAAGCTGAGTGCTCTATAAAAGTCCTGGGAGTCAGTGAATGCAGTGTCTGGGATGATGCTAAGTTTTGAGGGCTGCTGTTTCTGCTATAAAATTGGGAGTGGGAGATCTGCATTCTCTGTGTTGTGGGAGTTTCAGACTTTAGTGTTTCTTCTTTCTATTTAATTAGTTGTGGAGCTGGGAATGTTTGTCTTTGAGCTGCCTGTCATTCTCAGCTTGGATGGGCTTGATTCTCTCCGACCTTCTTCAGAGTGGCAGCAAAAGGCTACGAATGTGAGAGACGCTGTTAGCCACAGACTGTCAACAGGTAAGTGGAAGAAATATCTGCCCTAGGCAGGTTTTGTTTGTGATAGAGAATCACTGCATGGGATGGCAATACCAGGGCAGCTAGTCTAGTTATTTTGTGGCATTCTAGTACATTAATTCCTAAAGCTGTCTGGGGATCCCACTACCAGTCAGGTTTCCAGGATAGCCCCAAAATGATTGAGAGAGATTTTCATACATTGGAAACCTGGTATATTGTGTCATGCACATTCAGTATGGATATTCTGAAATTCAGACTGGCTTGGACAGACTCCCAGCAGATGCTGCCACAGCTAGGAGATGGGCAAAGCTTTAAGGGAAGTCTAGATAGGCTGTGTATAAAATGAGGTCTGAGAGTAGAGCATTGCCTCAGTCTTACTAAGAGGGTGCGCCCACATCTGGAGTACTGTGTCCAGTACTGGTCGCCGTACCTCAAAAAGGACATAGCGGTACTTGAGGGAGTCCAGAGAAGAGTGACAAAACTGATAAAAGGTATGGAAAACTTCTCATACGCTGACAGATTGGAAATGCTGGGGCTATTCTCCCTGGAAAAGCGGAGACTTAGAGGAGACATGATAGAAACCTTCAAAATCATGAAGGGCATAGAGAAGGGACAAATTCTTCAGGCTGTGGGGAGGCACAAGTACAAGGGGGCACTCGGAGAAATTGAAAAAGGACAGGTTTAGAACAAATGCTAGGAAGTTCTTTTTCACTCAGAGGGTGGTGGACACATGGAACGTGCTCCCGGAGGCTGTGATAGGCCAGAGCACGCTACAGGGGTTCAAGGAGGGTCTAGATAGGTTCCTAAAAGAAAAGGGGATTGAGGGGTACAGATAGAAGTAGAGGTAGGTTATAGGAATAGTCAGAAACCACGTCGCAGGTCATGGACCTGATGGGCCGCCGCGGGAGCGGACCGCTGGGCACGATGGACCTCTGGTCTGACCCAGTGGAGGCAACTTCTTATGTTCTTATGATAGAAGAAAAGGCTCAATGCTAAAGGGGGAAAGAGCATTAGAAAAAAAGTCAATCTGTTGGTGCTTGGAAGGGTTTCCAGCTTTTTCAGTTAGGGATTAGTGAGCATAGGTGAAAAGAACAGATTAATGTCAAAAGCTGACAATATTCAGCAATATGTGTAGGGGGGTGCAGAAAAGTTCTCAGCCCAATCAACCGACTTCCTAAGTTCTGAGCGTTATATTGCCACTGTAGTTGAAAAGTGTTATCTTATTTTGTTAAGTGCCAATTTGCAGAAATGAAATTCTCTTGTTTTGACATTGTTTCACATCATTGATTGAACCATACCCATGTCTTCTCTTCTTGGTTGGGCTGAGAACTTTTCAGCACCCCCTCGTACTCCTGGTCTGTTGATGGTATGTGCTGTGTATAACAGGAAAGCTTTGAGCAACTTGTGTAATTTTAAGTTGCCTCTTGCTCCTTCAAAACTAAGTCTGAGATCTGATGACATCGGCTTTATGTACAGTAACCTGAGGATTTTTTTCCCACTATTTTATATCCGTTCTCAGCTTATTCACTGCAGTGTCAGTGCCCAGGGCCATTCACCAGAGTACCTTCCATAGTCCTGAATCCATTGTGTAATAAATGAGGAGTCTCTTATTCTGTGCACCCCCAGCTAACCCAAAGCAGGTCACTGAGTCACCAGGCTGGCTCTGCATGTAAGATTTTATTTGACTTTACACCATGAAAGAGTGCTGCAACAACCATGTCTTAAGATCTTCTAATTGCATGGTATTTTCTGTCCCCCCCTCCCCCCACCAAGGTAAACACCAGCTGTTTGAGCCAGGGGATTTTCCACAGAGGGATACCTGATTTACTTTATAGTGGAGTGTCACACATTCCAAGTTGTGCAGCACTCTCTGCCATCAATTTCTCTGAGCCTGCATAAATCAGCAGGAGTCCCACCATTGCTTTGGATGATTCTCTTTTTATTTTCCTTATATTTTTTTTTTTTTTTAAGTGGTTTGGGGGGAGGTTTTTTTCTTCTGTTTTTGTTGATGCCTTGTGTTCAGCTTCTTGCAGGGCTGCCCGTAGGCGTCAGCACAGAACAAGACTCACTTAGTCACAGTGAGATCTAGTGCTGCTGCTGAAGCTGTTTCCATGGCAATTCTTTTATTGTCATGTGATTGGTTAATTTCAAAGGGGGTGGGATAGAGAGGGTCAGGCGTGGCCATCTCAATAAGCTGCAGGTGAGTTCGGAGGTCGCCACAAGCAGTGCACCTGATGTTAAGAGATGGAGGGCTGTGAGCTTGGAGGAAATCCGTCTGTTGAGACTAATTGTAGTGCTCTTCTTGCAGCTGAGATGAGTGTATATAATACAAACCACGTAATATACAGACATCATCTATTCTACAGTTATAGCACAGAAGGTTTTTTAAGTCTAGAAAAGTCCAGCACAGAAACACCTCATCAACAACTATTGAACAGCAGATATTCTGTAATCATGTAAGTTTGTAGACTGTGTAAAACATGTTTGTCAGGTTACTGTTCAGTGAAAGAAAATGAAAATTGGATGCTTTACTGACATGACAATATTTCTTACCTTCTAGCAGCAGCAGAATGGACTGTAGGAGGTGGCCGGGAAGATATGGTACTGTGCCAGGAAAGTACAGCAAGATTCCAAGGAAGGGCCGGGAGGATCCAGGGAGGTACGGCACTGTGCCGGGCACGGACTACGAGATGCTGGGGAAGTACAGCACTGTGCCATGCACAGGCAGTGAGATGCCAGGAAAGTATGTATAAGCAGTAGTGATAAAACCTTTGGACTTTTTATTCAAACAAAACCCCAGCTGTCTTTAATAATCATATCATTGCTATGCACGTATGCAGCCACTCCTAGAGTTCAAAGGACTGATTTACCACCTGCTTTTTGAGACAGATTTTGATGAGCAGAGTTTGCTAGTTGTGTCTGTCATACATGAGACACTATGCTCACTTATTTTGAATTCTTGGGGGATGTATTTTCTTCTCCCCTCTGTAGTTTTGTCCCTTGGGTACCTCATTTTGCTGTTGTTACTACCTTCAAAGACCCCAGAGCTGGGCAAAAGAGTTGCCAGGTATGGGCTTCATAATCATTAGGCCCTGACCTCTGCTGAGACTGGCATTCTAGTGGATGCTATATTTGATTCCACGAAAGGACTTGCAGAGATATTAGGAACTAGATTCTGATTCCAGTCTTGTATACACGGGACTTCAGATAGTCCTATTATATCAAATGGCAACTGGGCTATTGGCCAGGCTGAAAGTAACCTCTGTGACAATCCATAAAATCATGTGGTGTTGCTTAGGATATTGTGCTTTCCAAGTTGCTAATCTGTAACAGGTATTCTCTGAAGACAGTAGTTCACCAGTAACTTCATGAAATAGCTCTGAGTGGGGGGTCAAACAACTCCACAAGGTAAGAGAGAGAGATTGCGTGATTG
The DNA here is from genome assembly GCF_902459505.1 of Geotrypetes seraphini. Lineage (NCBI taxonomy): Eukaryota > Metazoa > Chordata > Amphibia > Gymnophiona > Dermophiidae > Geotrypetes > Geotrypetes seraphini. The sequence continues at coordinate 220,386,743 of NC_047086.1, forward strand.
GAGAACTGTTGTTTTCAGAGGAACTGCTGTTTTCAGAGAACGCTTTTCTGAAGACAGATTCCAAAAGTCACACGAGGGGGATTTCCTGACGAAAATTGGCTTTTAAAAATAAAAGCTACACGAGCCCACCAAAAGTTTTTTTTTTTTTTTTTTTTTGTCAGGAAAAATCCCTTTTCTGTTTTCCCTTTTTACAACTTGAAATAATATTATGGGATCTAGGGGAGTGGAGTTATGCTCGATCGCTTAGAACTCATGGAGAATGGGATAATCCAAACAACAATGAGATAATGACAATAATAAGATATGATTGTTTGCATTAAATTCTTTATTGTTGCCTTGATAATCTTCTCAGTGTAGGTAAATCCAAGATGGCAACTATCACCACCATAACTAATATTCTGGACCCTAACTTATCCATGTAAGGTCAGATCAGCTTGAACCTAACAAAAGAAGATACAGTCTGGTACCCAGTTAAAAATGATGGCTGTTAGGGAGGAAAAAAACAAAAAGTTCAGGGGCCATTCTGTAGACTTTAATATGCCCCAGAAAGAAGGCAACAGCTCTCTTGCAAATCAGGTAATGACTGACCTCTTCAACTTTGTGAAAATTTGGCTGGGGGTGAGGGGATGGGAATTGGAAGAAAAATTAACTGATTAAGGTAGAAAGCATTTGGAATACATCTGGAGTTGCATCCCATTAATGATAAATCCTAATAGAGAGCAGATAAGTCACTAAAGCCTGGAAATTGGCCTGAAGTAAGTGTCATCAAAAATATGACATTCCACAAGCACTAAATATACAGGGGTTTTTTCAGCAGCAGGGTCAAAATGAGGTTGATGTCCCATGACAATGGTGAAAGCTTGATGGGAACTTCATTTGTAACAAACCCTACTTAAATGCAATAATCAGAGGCTGTACAGAAATAGGGTGGGTTTTTTTACATGCTGGTGAGGGCACCAATTGCACTGAGGTGAATTCTCAAAAGCTGGTATTGATGCCAGATTTTGAGAGCTGTGAAAGTGTTTGTGGGACAGCAGGAGGAGTCTAGAAGTTTGCCTTAAGCTATAGAAAACATTATCCCAGGACAAGCAGGCAGCATATTCTTGACTGATGGGTGACGGCACCGACGGAGCCCCGGTACGGACAATTTTAGAGTGATTGCACTCTAAGAACTTTTAGAAAGTTCTAGCTCGGCCGCACCGCGCACGCGCGAGTGCCTTCCCGCCCGACAGAGGCGCGCGGTCCCTCAGTTTCTTAGTTTCCGCGGAGCTAAGAAGACGCGTTTTTTTCAACGGCTGTTGAAACTTTTTTTCTATTGCCTTCCCGCTCGCGTAAACTTTTGACTATTTGGCCTTATTTGGTTTCTTTTTTCTTTTTTGTAAAAAAAAAAAAAAAATTTTCTTTTCTTTTTCTTAATTTGATTTTCCCCGGCGGGGCCTTCTGCCACCATCGAAGCCTCGGCCTTCGATTTGGCGGAAGCCGTTTTTCCTTTCATGCCCCCTCAACCGGGTTTTAAAAAGTGCCAGCGGTGTGCTAGGCCTATATCTCTCACGGACCCACACAACTGGTGCTTACAGTGTTTGGGTCCTGAGCATCAGGCCTCTACTTGCACCCGCTGTGCTACTCTAAAAAAACGAACATTAAAAAATCGCCAAATACAGCAGCGATTACTGTTCGGTGCCGAGATGTCCGACCCCGTTCCTTCGACTCCGGCTTCGGCACCGATTCAGTCGGCACCCTCGTCTTCGACGCCGCGTGATTCCACACTGGCGTCTCAACAGTCAGGTAAGCCGGCTAAGAAGCCTTCCCCGCTGGAACGTCTTCCGGCCTCGAGTGCAGTGAGTCCAATCCTGCCGCCTGTAAGACGCCAGCGGAAGCGCTCCGCCCCTATAGAGGTGAGTCCCTCGACATCGGGCTCCTCATCTCCGGGGCGTCGAGCGGCACCGCAGGTACCGCAGAAGAAAAAAGCGGTAGCGGTGCCATCCCTTGATGACCGCATTACGGCCATCCTTCAGGCGCAGCTTAAGGAGCAATTAGAACGACTCCTTCCTGCTATCATGACACCGAACCTTCCGGTGCCGGCCCGCACCGAGCTATCGGTACCGGTTGTGGAACAACCCGTATCGATACCGATTGTGGAACCCGTGTTACCTGCTTCCACTGTTTCGGTGCCGCATCACCTGACCTCATCGGTATCGATGCCAGTCCTTGCACCGGAGCCGAGAGCTCACCATCAATCGGTGCAGACTTCGGCACCGGTGCGACCGATAACATCTCCTGACTCGGTATCGATGAGGTCAGGTAAGTCGGTGCGCAAGACCCGACACTTACAAACATCGACACCTGAGTCTCGGGACCATTCTTCCCATGTCAGAGACCCTGATCTGTGGGGAGACTCAGAGGAACCCTTTCTTTCTGAAGGCGAATGTTCCTCAGAGGAGGAGGATTCGGCTGTCCCTGACCCATCCTCCAAACAGGTCACTTCCTCTTTCTCCTGTTTTTTGAAAGAGATGTGTGAATCCTTGTCCATTCCTTTGGAGGCTGAATCCAAAAAGTCTAAAGCTTTTTTGGATGCTCTTGATTTTGACCAGCCTCCAAAGGAATTTTTGAAACTTCCCCTTCATGACATCTTGAGGGAAACTTTCTATAAGAATTTAGAGACTCCTTTAACTGTCCCAGGGGCCCCACGTAAACTGGATTCTCTATATAAAGTAATTCCCATTCCTGGATTCGACAAACCTCAACTTCCTCATGAATCCTTATTTGTCGAATCCACCCTTAAAAAGACTTCAGGAGCCAGTGTATATGCATCTGTCCCTCCTGGCAGAGAAGGAAGGGCCATGGATAAATTTGGTAAGAGGCTCTACCAAAATGCTATGTTAGCAAATAGGGCTAGTAATTATGCTTTTCATTTCTCTTTTTATTTAAAGCATCTCCTTACCACCATGGCTTCTTTCGAAAAGTATCTTCCTTCACGAAAGCATCAACCTTTTCATGCCTGCTTGTCGTCTCTTTTCCAGCTACGTAAGTTTATGGTTAGATCCATATATGACACCTTTGAACTTACATCCAGAGCGACAGCAATGTCGGTGGCTATGCGCCGTTTGGCCTGGCTTCGGGTATCCGAGCTTGATGTTAACCATCAAGATCGGTTAGCCAACGCCCCGTGCCTAGGGGATGAGCTCTTTGGGGATTCCATGGACTCAACCACACAAAAGCTCTCTGCTCATGAAACGCGCTGGGATACCCTGCTTAAGAATAAAAAGAAGCCTCCTCCGCCAAAACCATATAGACAGCAGTCGGCCTATCAACGCCGCTTCACAGCTCGTCCATTACCTGCCACTGCTCAGCAACCCAGGCGTCAGAGGCAACAACAACGTCAGCCTCCCAGACAGCAGCAGCAGCAACAATCTGTGAAACAACCTCCTCAGCAGAAGTCACAGCCCTTTTGACTTCATTCTCCACAGTATAGCCAGTATCCCTATTCCTGCTCTCCTGCCTCAGCCTATAGGAGGTCGACTTTCTCTGTTCCTCAGCCGGTGGGAAGTAATCACTTCGGACCAATGGGTCCTCAACATCATCCGCCACGGCTACTCTCTCAACTTTCAGACTCTTCCACCTCAAAGCCTGCCAAAAGAGTCTGCTTTACACAGTCCTCAATCTGCCCTCCTTATTCAGGAAGTTCAATCCCTACTCCTTCTGAACGCTATAGAAGAAGTTCCTCTAGATCAAAGAGGGCAGGGATTCTACTCCCGTTATTTTCTAGTTCCCAAAAAAACAGGAGATCTCAGACCAATTTTAGATCTTCGCGATCTCAACAAACATCTGGTAAAAGAAAAATTCAAAATGCTTTCTTTAGCCATCCTTTATCCTCTTCTAAATCAAAACGACTGGCTATGCTCCCTCGATCTCAAAGAGGCTTACACTCACATACCGATCAATGTAACCTCAAGACCATATCTCCGATTCATGATCAATCATTGTCATTACCAATACAAGGTGCTGCCCTTCGGTCTAGCCTCATCTCCAAGGGTATTCACCAAGTGTCTCATTGTGGTAGCGGCATTTTTACGCTCTCACCACCTTCATGTATTTCCTTACCTGGACGACTGGTTGATCAAAGCCACATCCGCTCAAGCAGTTCTCCTGGCCACCAACCAAACCATCCAGTTTCTACGAATTCTGGGGTTCGAGATCAATCTACCCAAATCTCATCTCATCCCTACTCAAAGACTTCAATTCATTGGAGCGATCCTGGATACACTCCTCATGAGAGCTTTCCTACCATCCAATCGTCTTCAGACCCTTCAGTCTCTATGTCAGCAGGTACTTTCACTGCCTTCCATCTCAGCCAGGCAAATGATGGTACTCTTGGGGCACATGGCATCTACAGTTCATGTCACGCCCCTCGCACGTCTTCACCTGCGCACTCCTCAATGGACCCTTGCTACTCAGTGGTCCCAAGCGACGGATCCTTGCTCACGACACATATCTGTGACATCATCTCTTCGGCAGTCTCTTCAATGGTGGTTGGTATCCTCAAATCTATCCAGAGGTCTTCTGTTCCATCAGCCTCCTCACCAACTAGTCATCACCACCGACGCCTCTCTGTATGCATGGGGAGCGCACTTGAACGAGTTCCAGACTCAAGGTCTTTGGACAGCCCAGGAAAAGAAGCATCAAATCAATTTCCTGGAACTCAGAGCGATGTTTTATGCCCTCAAGGCCTTCCAACATCTTCTCTTTCCTCAGGTCCTTCTGTTGTGCACAGACAATCAGGTTGCGATGTACTACATCAACAAACAGGGTGGGACAGGCTCTCGCCTTTTATGCCAAGAAGCCCAAAAGATCTGGAATTGGGCCATAGATCACCATCTCTTCCTGAAAGCTATCTACATTCAAGGAGCACAGAATTCTTTAGCGGACAAACTCGGCAGAATTCTCCAGCCTCACGAGTGGACACTCGATCCTGTAACTCTGCAGTCTATCTTCACTCAATGGGGCACTCCTCAGATAGACCTCTTTGCAGCTCCTCACAATCACCAGCTGCCCCTCTTCTGCTCCAGACTTTACTCTCCTCACCGTCTGGCAGCGGATGCTTTTCTCCTAGACTGGTCGAATCTGTTCCTGTACGCCTTCCCTCCGCTGCCTCTAATGTTGAGAACCTTATTCAAGCTCAAGAGGGAACGAGCCACAATGATTCTGATTGCTCCGAGGTGGCCCAGGCAACATTGGTTCTCCCTTCTACTTCAACTCAGTTCCAGGGAACCTTTTCTTCTTCCTCTGTTTCCTTCTCTGCTTACGCAACAGCAGGAAACCCTTCTACATCCCAACCTCCAGTCTCTGCACCTGACAGCTTGGTATCTCTCGGGCTGACATCTCATGATACTCTTTTATCTCAGCCTGTTCGTTCCATTCTGAATGCCTCCAGGAAACCAACCACTCTGCAATGTTACCATCAGAAGTGGACGAGATTTTCCTCCTGGTGTCTTCTTCATCATCTTGATCCAACCTCTCTGACAGTGGAGACATTGTTGGATTATTTGCTTTCTTTGTCTGACTCTGGCCTTAAGTCCTCTTCCATCAGAGTCCACCTCAGTGCCATTGCAGCTTTTCATGAGCCAGTCCATGGAAAACTTCTCTCAGCTCATCCCCTGGTATCCAGGTTCATGCGAGGGCTTTTCAATGTGAAACCACCTCTTAAAGCCCCTCCTGTTATCTGGGATCTCAATGTGGTTCTTTCCGCCTTAATGAAGCCTCCATTTGAACCTTTGGCTACCTCTCCTTTCAAGTTTCTCACTTGGAAAGTACTTTTCCTTATTGCTCTTACCTCTGCCAGGAGGGTCAGTGAGCTCCATGCACTAGTTTCTGATCCACCTTTCACTGTTTTTCACCATGACAAGGTGGTTTTGCGTACACATCCAAAGTTTCTCCCTAAGGTTGTTTCTGAATTCCATCTCAACCAATCCATTGTTCTACCTGTTTTCTTTCCAAAACCTCATTCTCATTCTGGAGAACAAGCTTTACATACTTTGGATTGTAAAAGGGCTCTGGCTTACTATCTAGAGCGTACGAAACCCCACAGATCAGTTCCTCAACTTTTTCTGTCCTTTGATCCAAATAAATTGGGACGTCCCGTTTCTAAACGTACATTGTCTAATTGGCTGGCAGCGTGCATTTCATTCTGTTATGCTCAGACCGGACTGACACTGGAAGGTTCTGTCACGGCCCATAGAGTCAGAGCAATGGCAGCTTCTGTAGCTTTCCTCCGTTCCACTCCTATTGAGGAAATCTGCAAGGCTGCTACTTGGTCCTCAGTTCACACTTTCACATCTCATTATTGTCTGGATGCTTTCTCCAGACGGGATGGACACTTCGGCCAATCTGTTTTGCAAAATTTGTTTTCCTAATGGCCAACCTTCCCTCCATCCCTCTTTTTGTTAGCTTGGAGGTCACCCATCAGTCAAGAATATGCTGCCTGCTTGTCCTGGGATAAAGCACAGTTACTTACCGTAACAGGTGTTATCCAGGGACAGCAGGCAGATATTCTTGCGTCCCACCCACCTCCCCGGGTTGGCTTCTTAGCTGGCTTATACTAACTGAGGGACCGCGCGCCTCTGTCGGGCGGGAAGGCACTCGCGCGTGCGCGGTGCGGCCGAGCTAGAACTTTCTAAAAGTTCTTAGAGTGCAATCACTCTAAAATTGTCCGTACCGGGGCTCCGTCGGTGCCGTCACCCATCAGTCAAGAATATCTGCCTGCTGTCCCTGGATAACACCTGTTACGGTAAGTAACTGTGCTTTTCTTCCAATGGAAACCAAGACTTGTAGTATGTTTCTTTCTAGAAGATGAGAATGACTTCTGACACCCTTTCTGATAGGCTGAAGGATGACTTATGTCCCCCTTAACTAGGGCCAGTTGCTCGCTTTATGCCACTACAACTGGTGTGCAATGTGGAGGTCACCTGTTTTTCCTTACCTGGTGCCCATTTTTTCTATAAAATCACTAGCCAGGGACTGGATATTGTGATGGAACAATGTTCTTTGTTGTGGATGACCAAGTTTGGGCAATATCCAAACTTTGTTTCTTCACAGACAAGATCCATAGGAGCTGAAATCTGACTGTCATAAAAAGGAGCTATGACTATAATAGATCCTTAATGAATTCTGCGTTCATTAGCATCCCTCTAGACCGACACAGAAACGGATGGGTTTACGCTCTGCCAGCAGGTTGAGACTGAGATACTAAATTTTGGCTTCAGTACAAGTGGGCTATGCAGTCCTTATTACAATCAGTCTTTTATCAGTCTCCAGCAGGTGGAGTGGTAAGCTTGAGCAGTCTGTGCTGAGATTTGTTTGGGCCTGTTGGATCTGATTTAGTGGATCTTTCTGGTCCCTTTTGCTGTCTGGACAGAGCTTGGGGGAGCCTCTCGGGAGTCCTACCAACCTTGGGGGTGCCACACTTGGACGGGTCAAGTCCCTCCCCCCATTTCCCCCACCTCCCCAGGTTTTCTGAATTTAGAGGAGCCTCAACTGTACGCCTGGCTACCTGTTCGGCAGACTACAGTGTAGAGTTGCTGTGGGGTCTGCTCTCTTGAGACTGCTGGTGAGCTGTGAGAAATTTAAAAAATAAATTAAAGACACAAGAAATAAAAGGAGCATAAAGTGGTGGTCCTGAGGCCACCGTTTTTGTACAGCAATGTGCATGGGTTTTTGGCACATTCAGTATGAGCGCTTAAAAAAAGCAGCACAAGTGCATTGTATGTGGGCAGTGGATGCACAGAATGTTTCGGCTGCCTCAAGGGGGCTTTGGGTGTCTGCGTGTCAGGCTCCCCTTTGCGTGTGCACCACTCGTCAGCAGGAGGCGGTGGTGACGCCCGGGCCCCACCTGCCACCCACACCAGGGTTTTCTCATCTGCCGGAGGTCTGGCAGATTCGGTGTTGCGGACCACTGGGGAGACTAGGGATTCCCTTAACGCTGCAGCTGGGACTTATAGTGTTGTTTCTGTAATGGCAGGGTCATGTTTGCTTTGGTGCCACGTCTTATTTCAGGTGACAGCTTAGCGACGGCCCTTCCCTCTGTTTTGGAGGGAAGCACATGTATTTTGCCTACAGCCTGAGGCAACTTTCCTTCTGTCTTAGAGAGACAGGAACAAGTCTTAAATGTGTCTTCTGCTCCTGCTATGATTTCTGGATTGCCGCCAGGTTGTTTGGCCCTGATTTTATGTTAGCCATGTGCAAGGCTTATTTACAGGCAGTCGGTCGGTTCCGGGGGTCTCTGGGTCTTCTGGGGAGGGGTTTCTTTCATGGCCACCCCCAATCAGTCCCCTGCTATGGCTGCCTCTATCCAGTCTCCTCAGATATCGTCGAAGTGGCCACGGGTGTCTTGGGATAAGAATTCTTTTCTGGCTGATCCATTTTTACTGGATGAGAACTTAGATCTTGGGGAAGACCTTCCAGATCCATTAGGGGGCCTGATGTTTTGGATGGAGATTTTTCAGAGGCACCAGTTGGCGAGAACACGTCGGTTGTGCACATATTTCATCGGGAAGAATTGCAGGAGCTCATTCTTCAGGTGTCTTCAGTTTTACACTTTGAAGAGGAAGCTAAGGACCCCCCCCCCCCCCCTTGTGTGATGGACCCTCAGAGGGATCCGGTCTGCACCCCGCTCATTCCTTATGCATCAGGATATTCAGGATGTAGTGCACGCTCAGTGGAAAGTTCTGGACGCGCCTTTTCATTTGTCACAGTCCATGTCCAGACTCTACTCCATTGCTGATGGGGCTAGAGAAACCTTTTAAGTCTACTGTGGTCGATGCAGTGGTTTCTGCAGTTGTGCACAGACATATCATGCCGATGGAAGGAAGCTCAGCCCTGAGAGACCCTCAGAACTATAAGATGGAGGCTGTACTTAAATGAAGTTTTGATGTGGATGCCCTGGCTGTGCAGGCAGCGATTTGTGGTGGTCTGGTAGCCCAGGCTTGTTTCCGGTGGTCTGAGAGAGTTCTTGACCATTAAACGGCTGACTGGTCCTTAGTGTATCAGGAAGTTACTAGGATTGAGCTGGGAACTTCTTACTTTCTGATGCCATGTATGATCTGTTGCGTTCCTTGACCAAGTCTATGGCTCTCGCTATAGCGACCTGCCTTACCCTGTTGCTTCAGGGTTTGTTGGCAGATGTAGCATCTAAGGCTAAGCTCAGTAAGTTTTCCTTTCAGGGCCCCTTTCTTTTTGGTGAGAAGTTGGATAAGTTGGTTTAGGCCTTGAGTGACTCTAAGGTACCTTGGTTACCAGAGGACCGACCTCGCCAGGCTTCGTGAGATGGTTCTGCCTGGGGATGTTTGAGTGAATTTCGTAGGTACCACCCTGGCCAGGGTGCGACCTCTCTTCCTTCCAGAGAATGTTTCTTCCAACGAATGCAGTCCTTTTAGGGGGCCTGCCGGTAGGGTTGCGACTCCTCCGGAGGCTCCTCTGCCGCCCATCCAGCCCAATGACTCATTGCGTGTCCTTCCCTCGGTTCCAGTCGGATCCTGGTTGCGGGAGTTTTACCAGGGATGGGCCAAGATCACAACGGATCAGTGGGTCCTAGAGGTGATTTGGGATGGTTATGCTCTGGAGTTTGCGAGACCTTTGCCAGATTGTTTCCTCTTCTCTCCTTCTCAGGCAACTTGGAAGAGGAGGGCTTTTCAGCAGACTCTCTCAAGTTGCTGGACCTCAAAATGGTAGTCCCAGTGCCTCCTCAGGAGATTCGCACCGGCAGGTACTCCATTTACTTCGTGGAGCCCAAAAAAGAGGGGTCTTCAGCCCATTTTGGATCTCAGAGGGGTCAACAGAGTGTTCCTGGTTCCATTTTTTTCTTATGGAAACCCTGAAGTCCGTAATTCTTGCTTCCAACCGGGGGAATTTATGACTTCTCTCAATCTGATGGAGGCATATCTGCATGTTCCCATTTGGGACTCCCATCAACGTTTCTTTCGTTTTGCAATTTTGGGAGAGCATTATCAGTTTTGTGTGCTTCCCTTTGGTCTAGCTACAGCGCCACACACCTTAACCAAATTTATGGTGGTTGTGGCAGCAGCCATGTGCAAGGAAAGCATTCTGGTGCACCCCTATCTGGATGGTTGGTAGATTCGAGCAAAGTCATTGCAGGAGAGTCCTGGGTTACGGCTCGGATTGTGGAGTTTCTCCAGTCTCTGGGTTGGATGGTCAACCTGTCCAAAAGCGCTAGGAGTATCTCAGCATTCTTTTCGACACGAGTTTGGGGAGAGTTTTTTTCCAGAGGCCAGGGTGTGCAGATGCAGATTCGCTCTCTGATGGCTTGCCGATGTCTGTTGGCGCAGGACTTTCTGCAAGTCTTGAGGTCCATGGTGGCCTCCTTGGAAGTGTTCCGGTGAGCTCGGGTTCACGTGCGTCCTCTTCAGTATGTGCTTCTTCGGTGGTGGTCACCACAGATTCACGATCTGGACTTTCCTGTCCTGCTTCGGGGATTAGTTTGTCGCAGCCTGTGCTGGTGGCTCCATTTTTCCAATCTGGTTCAGGGGGTGTATCTTGATCAGTCCCAGTGGACAGTGCTTCTCACAGACGCCAGTCTCCTTGGGGAGCTCAGTGTTTCGGTCACTCGGCTCAGGGCTGCTGGTCACTGGTGGAAACGTCCTTGTTGATCAGTGTTCTGAAGACCAAAGCCTGATCTTCCCTTTGAGTGCAGATTGTCGCTTTAACTTCCTTTTGCGGTTTGCATTTGGCCTCCTCTCCAGATATGATTCGGTTCTTGAGAACTGTGAAAATGCTCTGGCCACCACTTCGGCTGTCAATTCCTGCCTGGGATCTCAATCTTGTTCTCTCCATGCTCGTTCGTCCTCTGGTTTTCTTGGTGGCCATTACTTTCACGAGACGCGTTTCAGAACTACAGGCCTTTTCGTGTAGGCCTCCCTTCCTGGAGTTCTCTAGGGAGTGGGTCATGCTACAGTCAGTTCCTTTCTCCTTTCTTCCAAAGGTGGTCTCGTCATTTCATGTTAACCAGTCCATGGTCCTCCCGATTTTGGGTAGTCAGGAGGGCTGCTTGTAGGGTTTTTTCTGCGAGAGTTGTTGGTTTGGATGTTAGGGGAGTTTAAAAGAGCAGCAGCATTTGGTTTGGCTGGTTTAGCTGGCGAACTGTGGGGCGTTTCTGAAAAGTTCTTGTTCTAATCAGTATCCAACAGTGTTTTCCTTGTTTTCTCCATGCGAGTGTGGCGTTAGGATGTTATTGTTTTCAGCCTAGTTATTTTCTGCTTGGCTATTCGTTAAGACTGTAATAAGGACTGCACAGCCCACTTGTACTGAAGCCAAAAGCTAGTATTTCAGTCTCCACCTGCTGGCAGAGGAGCGTAAACCCATCCGTTTCTGTGCCAGTCTAGAGGGACTAAAAGAAAGAAAATTAGCAGGTAAGGACCTAATTTCTCCTTTTGTCACAGTTTTTGCCACCAGAGGTATAGATGGGTATGTTTGTTGCCTATTGAAGGGAAAAGGTGCATGCTGCTAATCTATCTTCTAATTCTCATACCTTCCTTTCATGAGCAATCTTAGCCAGATCTGTCTTGGGTGTGCCACACTAGTGTTTGCCATATCCTGATCCAGAGAACATTTGTGGGGAATTTCAGATATCAATTAAATTCCTCTGTCAGAATTTTGCCACTTAGCTGACAGGAGAAGACTTATGGTCATCCTGTGAGAGAAATGAGTGTTTCCTTTAACAGAATGGCAGCTCTGATCCTTTTCAGTTTATTCAGGTAGAGAACCTGGTTGTCTGAATTAGGACAGTTTTGTTGAGCCCCCTAGTTCTGGAAAGCCTTCATGGCTGTCTGTAACTCCAGATTGATGTGTAATTTGTTCTCCTGAAGAGACAAGGGGCTCTAGATATGAAGCCCTTATAGGTATGTCCCACTAGCCTAGATTGAGAGTTTCAATAATTAACACAATTTGCTGAATAGGAATTTGGAAGGGTAAATCTCAAGTCAAATTGGATTGGGAAAGCCACCAAAATAGGGTGTGTCTGAACAGGTAGTAGAGGTTAAAACAGCACACAATACCAATAGGAGTCGATATATATATGCTTTTATTCAAAATATGTTTATCAATATACCAGCATATTATTGCAATAAATAAGCACCTCAAAATATATAAAAGTAAATAAATAGTGAAAAGTGCTCAGTTCCCTTTGTCTCCTGCAAGGTTGGTGCCGCTAAGAGAGCAAATGGACCATCATGCCACTTTTCAGTCCCATCAAACAATCAAGCTACACTAGTTGCTTCTTTTCCAAAATGCAGCATTGCTGATTTACTCAATAAAATTGAAATAAAGTGACACTTATCTTAATGTTTAAAGTAACTAAGCGTGTTGGAAAAATATAACAATCTAGTGGCCCAGCAGGAGATTTTTCTTTTTCTCTTATGCTTCAAAGTGGTTCGTGCTCAAAACGTGCGATTTTCTTGGCTGCTCCCCCTATTTAGACCTAAGTTTCACCCCAATGGAGCTTCCTCAGGAGGAGATTAAATGAAACCAAAGCAGTCGAAACAATCCAAACCCCGTGGATAACACACCCACCGGGAAATGTAAGAACAGGTTTAAAAAGGTTAAAACTGTAACAGCTTTCAACAAAATGGAGATTTTTGACTTTCAAAAAAAGAGAAATATCAAAACAAAACAACCCAAAAGGAGGACATATATAAGTCAACATGAAAAAAGTCCCTACCATAATCAGAGTTGGTAGACAGGGAACCAAATCTTTAATCTCACAAAAATTAAATTATGTGAAAAGAGTACCCCCAGTGTGTGAACGAAAACTATGCGAGCAACAAACCAAAGTTTGATTACGGTAGGGACTTTTATCATGTTTCAAAAAAGTGAAGACATAGTGGAAGCATAATCTAGTGGGCCCCTTTTGTAAAGTACCATAGAAGAACAGTTAAAAAAAAAATAGTGTTGGGGGTTGTTAAAATAAATGGTAACATGAAGGATTTTGAATTGTTAGAATGATGAAAGTCCTAGCAAATGTAGGCAATGACACCATCTAGGTCTCTCTGTAATATAGTAAGTGAATGCAGTTTACAGAATTATATGGCGCAGGACCTGCTTACATTGGAAAGTTGGTCCTCAACCTGGCAGCTAGGCTTCAATGCTAAGAAATGTAAGGTCATGCACCTCGGAAGCAGAAATCCATGCAGGACGTACTTCTTGAACGGAGAAACTTTAACTAGGACTTCAGCAGAACGAGATTTAGGAGTAATCATCAGTGCAGACATGAAAACTGCCAATCAAGTGGAGAAGGCTTCATCTAAGGCAAGGCAGATATTGGGTTGTATCAATAGAAGTTTCGTCAGCCGAAAGCCTGAAGTCATAATGCCGTTGTACAGGGCCATGGTGAGACCTCATCTGGAGTACTGTGTGCAATTCTGGAGGCCACATTACAGTAAAGATGTGCGCAGAATTGAATCGGTTCAACGGACGGCCACCAGGATGATCTCAGGGCTCAAGGGTCTCTCATACGAAGAGAGACAGAACAAATTGCAGCTCTACACTCTCGAGGAACGTAGGGAGAGGGGAGACATGATCGAAACATTTAAGTACCTCACGGGACGTGTCGAAGTGGAAGATGATATTTTCTTTCTCAAGGGACCCTCGGCCACAAGAGGGCACCCGCTCAAACTCAGGGGCGGAAAATTTCATGGCGACACCAGAAAGTATTTCTTCACAGAGAGAGTGGTTGATCATTGGAACAAGCTTCCAGTGCAGGTGATCGAGGCAGTCAGCGTGCCAGACTTTAAGAATAAATGGGATACCCATGTGGGATCCCTACGAGGGTCAAGATAAGGAAATTGGGTCATTAGGGCATAGACAGGGGGTGGGTAAGCAGAGTGGGCAGACTTGATGGGCTGTAGCCCTTTTCTGCCGTCATCTTCTATGTTTCATCTTCTATGTAACTGGGTCTGGCAAACTTCTAGGAGTTCTAATCATTACTGCATGTACAGAAATGCCGGTGTTCACATACTTAGAACTTGGCAGACTATACGAGCCTTATGTTGACTGGAAAAGTGGAGATGACAGGCCACAAGAACCTAGAAAGCCAGATGTTTGAGTGTCAGCTGTGCTACTATTTTACCTTGTTACAAAGCTTTGTGGTTAGATGTGGGAAAGGAGGGATGCTGGGTATGAACTAAATAGGTGATTGTGCATACCTGTCTACCCACTAGGCTACCATGCAAAGGAGAAGATGGTGAATATCGTTTGGAAAGGTGTGATGTTCTACAAGTGGTCACCCTCTGACTGGAAGGTGGGACATATACTTAGCAAGTGAACAGGGATAATTAGCCAAATTAGATGGATCAGTTCAGTCTTTCTTCCTCTGCTGGGCACACTTTACCATTAGACTCCATGGTTAAAAAAAAAATCTTAGGGTTTTGCTCCAGTACTTGGAAAAGACAAATGGCTTTCGTCCCTTCTGGCTGGGATTCCCATGGCCATCTCTTTGGAGTGCATTGCCTGTGATAAACAGCCACCAATCTCGTAAAGTGCACTCGACCAGGAGAGGCCAACGCAAGCAGCAGGTATGAATTACTGCTAATTGCTGGCAGTGAATTGAAGGATTTTAAAAAAATACTGGGGTGGGGAGAATCTACAGGATCCCTACCAGCATGGATTCACAAAGGGAAGGTCCTGTCAATCCAATCTGATCAGCTTCTTTGAATGGGTTACAAGGAAACTGGATATGGGGTAGTCTCTGGACGTCGTGTACTTGGACTTCAGCAAAGCTTTTGATAGCGTCCCGCACCGCAGATTGTTGAGCAAGATGACTTCGATGGGATTGGGAGTGACATTGACGACATGGGTCAATGACTGGTTAAGCGGTAGAATCCAGAGGGTAGTGGTTAACGGTACCCCCTCCAATACATCGGAGGTGACCAGTAGAGTGCCACAGGGATCGGTCTTGGGTCCGATCCTTTTCAACATATACATAAGAGACCTGACTCAAGGGCTTCAAGGTAAAATAACACTATTCGCCGACGACGCCAAACTGTGCAACATAGTAGATAACAGCACCTTGCCCGACAGTATGGAACAGGACCTGCTCTTATTGGAACATTGGTCCTCGACTTGGCAGCTAGGCTTCAATGCCAAAAAATGTAAGGTCATGCACCTTGGCAGCAGAAACCTGTGCAGAACTTACACTCTAAATGGTGAGACCTTAGCTAGGACTAGGGCAGAACGTGATTTGGGAGTAATCATTAGTGAAGACATGAAAACTGCCAAGCAGGTGGAGAAAGCTGCATCCAAGGCTAGACAAATGGTGGGATGCATCCGTAGAGGTTTCATCAGCCGGAGGCCCGAAGTCATAATGCCCCTATACAGATCCATGGTGAGACCTCATCTTGAATATTGCGTTCAATTCTGGAGACCACATTATCAAAAAGATGTGCGGAGAATCGAGTCGGTTCAGCGAATGACCACCAGGATGGTCTCGGGACTCAAGAACCTCCCATATGAGGAAAGACTAAATAAACTGCAGCTATACTCGCTCGAGGAACGTAGAGAGAGGGGGGACATGATTGAGACTTTTTTAAATATATCACAGGCCGCATCGAGGTGGAAGACGATATCTTCTTTCTTAAAGGACCTTCAACCACGAGAGGTCATCCACTGAAAATCAAAGGTGGGCAATTTCATGGCGACGCCAGGAAGTATTTTTTCACCGAAAGGGTAGTCGATCATTGGAATGAACTTCCATTGCAGGTGATTAACGCCAGCAGCGTGCTCGATTTTAAAAAGAAATGGGATATGTATGTGGGATCTCTAGCCGGGTGAAGTCTGGGGGTGGGTCATTAGCGTGGGCAGACTCGATGGGCTACAGCCCTTTTCTGCCGTCATTTTCTATGTTTCTATGGGAGTGGAATTAAGACCCTTGATCTCCTTGTGGGTGGGGTGGAAGGGAGAAATGCTGGGAATCTTCGACTGGTGGGGCATCACAACTATGCTGCTTCTACAGTAGGTGGACCTAAGTTCAAACTGTGTTGGCCTGGGCCAACTCGTGGCTGTGCCACGAGTTAATGAGAAGACAAGACATACAGTTCCTTCAGTCATATCTGGCAGAACACTTATAAATACCAGTTGTGGTTTAAGTTTAGATTTTGGCTTCAAATACAGAGTCAGAAAAATACTTCTAGATATCTGTATTATATAGTTATTATATTCAACCCCTGACAAGCTTCTGCCAATATGGTTTCCAGGAAGCTAGTTGGCCAAATATACCTGATGTAGAGATAAGATACAGTGGATACAAATCTTGTTCTCGCAACTCTACCTCACTTATTGTCTTTTCCCATACTTTCCTTCCTGACCTTTGTGCTTACTGCTAGTGCCAGATCTAGTGTGTGAATACCCAGGGATCTGTGTTTCACAAGTAGTAATAATAATAATAACTTTATTTTGTATACCGCAATACCAGAAGCAGTTCAGAGCGGTTTACATAGGAAGCAACTGTACACAGACAGCGATGAATTGAAGGATTAAAAAAAAAAAAAATACTGGGGGGCTACTAGATTATGCTTTCTCTGGATCAGTCCCAGCCCTGTGAAACTCCCTTCTGTTAGAAATTAAACTAGCACTGTAACCCCCCTCCCGAAAAAAAAGAAAACCTTTTTTGGTCCATAAACAGAAACAAGACCTATATTTCAGATGGTGTTCCTTGGTCCTTGGAAGACTGTCTCATATATGTAGTAAAACTTGCTTCTGATGACTGTAAATATACCCGAAAGTAACTGATTTTGAGCTACTACTGAAAAAGGTATGAGCAAATCCAAACATCTTGATTTCTTTCAGATCTCTTTGTATACACATTGTTTCCCTTTATTTACACTATTACCTCCTATATATTTTAAACATTTTAATCGGTCAGTTAGCTGCAGAGTTGCTTACTTCGTAATGAGGGGTTGGAGGATTTCCACAGACAGCAGGGGAATGCAGCTACTTCATATGGTGACATCTCTGATGGAAGCCAAAAAACAAAAGCAACTATGGAGACAATGGTCTTGATGTAAAAGTTTAATGGAAATCTTTGCAAATAAAAGTGATGCAGATAAATGTTGAATTCATAAAAGACACAAGAAAATATGTGGTGTGGACCTGACACGGTCCGTGTTTCAGTTATGGAAAACCTTCTGGGGTCCTATGGAAATATGTAGGAATGTAAGAATGTGAAAGTACAGAAATAATATTGCAAGTGAAAAAGATAGTGATGATGTGCATGCATCTGAATGGGATGAATATATGGTGATAGTGAAGTGGAAAATATAAATTTGAAATTCATAAAAAGTTCACATACACTTAATGATGTGTTTAAATTGATGTACGTTTTTCGATTAATTTTAATTGTTTAAAAGGGACGGTGAAGTACAACCTGGGTAACCCAAAAAAGAAAGGTTGTAATAGGCAAGATGAAAAATATATACTAAAAGGAAGAAAGATATGAGGACAAAGATAGAGTATGCATGAAAGCATTCAAGAACCTGTGGGCTGAAAGGTGAACAGGCAAGAGTAAAGAATTAAGAACACTGAAAATTAAAAACAAAGAATAAATAATGAAAGTCAAATGTAGCAACTGAGACCTCAGATAAAATGAATTATGAAATCATAAAAGCATAACAAAACTCAAAAAAGCACCCTTCCCATTTTTAAGAGAGATTAACCTGATACGCTTGAATGTTTTCTCTGTAACAACTCTGAAATTCTATGCCAACCCATTTACAGCAATAAAAATCTCTTGATCATTTCAAAGCCCATGCCTTTGAACTTTAATGCTTAAATAAGCGTTTTATAAAATTTTTAATAAAACTATTTTTAAAAATAATAATCTATGCCTTTTCCCTATTTTCTTCGTATCCTTCATAATTGGCTCTCTCCTCCCTCATGTACTTACCTTATTCTGTCCTTATATTGTTTTTCTGTCCTATATTTGATGTAGGTCTTCCCCCTTTTTCCTTTTGTTATCCATTAAGTTTGTCTGATCTATCGAATTTTTGTTTTTTCAGTACAACAGTTTATCTAATTTTAATTATCCCCTATTTTTAATGACTGTATATCGCTTAGAATTTTGCTAAGTGATTTTATCAAATTTTAAATAAACTTGGTTACTCGGGTTGTACTTCACCGTCCCTTTTAAACAATTAAAATTAATCAAAAAACGTACAACATATTTTAAATCAAATATTTAAACACATTAAGGGCTCCTTTTACGAAGCCGCATAACACGCGTGCTAATTTTCCAGCCGTGCTAGCCGCTACCGCCTCCTCTTGAGCAGGCAGTTGTTTTCCGGCTAGAGCGTGGGTTAGCGCGTGCTAAAAATGCATGTGCGATAAAGCCGCTAACACGACTTTGTAAAAGGAGCCCTAAGTGTATGTGCACTTTTTATGAATTTCAAATTTATATTTCCCACTATCACCATAGTCATCCCATTCAGATGCATGCATGCTATATATCCATCGCATTCAGATGCATGTACACCATGCATATTGCAATATTACACATGTACACCATGTTCACTTGCAATATTATTTCTGTACTTTCACATTCTTACATTCCTACATATTTCCATAGGACCCCAGAAGAACATTTTCCACAACTGAAACATGGAACATTTGGGTCCACACCACATATTTTCCTCTGTGTGTTATGAATTTCACATTTGTCTGCATCACTTTTATTTGTGAAGATTTCCATTAAACATTTACATCAAGACCATTATCTCCATAGTTGCTTTTGCTTTTTTGAAATCTGTGATGGATCCATTGTGCTGGTTTATGGTTTATTTATATCCCGCCCTTACCCAAGGCGGGTTACAAAATTACATACATATACATCAACAACAAATAAACAATACAACACAAGTTACAATAAAAATTAAATAGGCGATCAGCACCCCACTTTCATCCTAAACTCTGGTGCTCTCCTTTAGCTGGAGAAGCTGTTGGCTTCATGTGGTTGGTAGATTGTTCCTCTACTTAGTCCACATGTTTACCTAGTGTGATTACTGACCTTATACTGTTCTGTTGGGGATGGAGGATGGGAAAGTGTGGCTGCATTCCTCTGCTTTCTACAGAAAGCCCCTATTAGAGGTAGGCGACTCTGCTTTCTTTATAGTAGATGATGACAGGTACAGTTCATCCAATCTGCCCAACAAGATAAACTCATAGCATAAAGTGTGATGTAATACTGCATATGCATACTTGGTCTTGATTTATCCTTGCCATTTTCATGGCACAGACCATAGAAGTCAGGGCACAGATCATAGAAGTCTGCCCGATTCTAGGCTCCAACTATTGAACCTGTCATTGAAGCCCCACTCCAGCCCTTCCAGATCTCTCCAGCCATAATTGGGGCAAGAACTGTAGAAGTCTGCCTGACATTGGCTTTGTTTTCCCAACTACTGAAATGGAATCTGTCTAGCCATGATCAGGGTACAGATTGTAGACGTCTACCCAACACTACTTTGCTTCTCAGTGCTGTTTGTGGTGGATGGAGAAAATCAATAAGCAGAGAGGATATATAGGACTGTTTGGCCAAAAACCACATCCTGCCTTGACTCCACAAATAAGATTATTTAGAGACTACTATAGGGTGAAAATGTTTATCATGGGTATCAGCAAAGGTGCAAGGCAAGACTTCTTGAGCTGTAGTAGAAGTGAGTGATGATAATGCAGAATTTGCAGTTAAACACCACAATTTTTAGTGTGAGCATGGCACTTTGGTATGCTTCCTGTGGTATCAAAGATCATCTGATCTTTTCTGGGCAGCATGCACTCTGGAGAACTTAGACTTCTTGATTGCAGCATCTGAGACTGCTGAGTAATGGGGCAGGTTAGGTCCTAGGGCTTGACTGACTTTGTATATGAGCTCTAAGTGCTTGGAAATCATTTGCATAGATAGAGGCATCTGTCAGATGCTAAATTGTAGATCTTACAGGATCTGATGAACAAGTAGGACTATGATCTGCTTGGGAGCACTGCAGGACTGAAGTATCTTTAGAAAATTGTGCTTATTGGGGGGGCGTGGCCTGCGAGTGCACGAGGATGGTCGGGTAAGGCAGAGTGTCCGTATTCACAGACATTACTGACAAAAATACGAAAATAAAAATCTTATTTAAAGTATAAAAAGAAGAAAAACAAAAACATTATGGCTTCAGGAAAGCAGAATAAGTCCAATATGATGCCCTCAAATTCTGGCAGTGTCAAAAGAGCTAAGCCAGAGCCGGCGACACCGTCGAAATGTCCGTTGTCAAGGGATAAAAGTGACATCGATCTATGGAAAGAACTACAAGAAATAAAAGAAATTCTTTTGAAAAATGCCAAAAAACTAGACGAAATACAAGAAGAAATAGCGACTTTAAATAAAAAAACTGAAGTGCTAGAAATCAAAACAACGAAATTAGAAATGAGAATGGACAGTTTTGAAGCTGAAAAAAGGCAATATAAACTGGACAGAGATAAAATCTTTGCACTCACCAGGGAAATGGAGGATTGCCAGAATCGCATGAGGAGGAGTAACCTGAGACTTTTGGGTGTACCGGAAGGGGTGGAGAAAAATAACCCGGTCTCATTTGTTGAAAACTTCTTGATGAAAGTCCTGCCCCTCAAATCCAAATACCCGATAGAAGTTGAACGTGCACATCGCATACCAATGAGGAGACCTGATACTTTACAAGGTCCTCGCCCCCTAATTTTCAAGTTGCTAAGACACCAACAAGTTTTAGAGGTGTTAAGAATGGCTAAAGAACATGCAAATTTAAAATGTCAGGATGCCAAAGTGCACATCGTTCCTGATTTCGCTAAAACAACGGCAGATAAAAGGAAAAAAATTTTAGATATGAGGCCAAAGTTAAGAGACATCGGAGCTAGATTTGGCCTGATATACCCTGCGATTATGAAAATAACTATTGACAACAAAACTATGAGCTTTGATGAGCCTGTGAAACTGGAAATGTTTTTAAATCAAAGGGAACAACCGATGACAATGGGGAACCTATAGACATCATTTACCTTGATTTTCAAAAGGCTTTCGACAAGGTGCCACATGAAAGGCTGCTTAGGAAACTGTGGAACCACGGGGTGGGAGGGGATGTGCACAGATGGATCGAGCACTGGTTGTCGGGTAGACTGCAGAGGGTCGGAGTAAAGGGACAATACTCTGACTGGCGGGGAGTCACAAGCGGTGTGCCACAGGGATCGGTGCTGGGGCCGTTACTCTTCAACATATTTATCAATGACCTGTAAAAAGAGGCAAAGTGCGAGGTTATAAAATTTGCAGACGATACCAAACTGTGCGGCAGAGTTAGGTCTAGGGAGGAGTGTGAGGACCTGCAAAGGGACCTGGACAAGCTGGAAGACTGGGCAAACAAATGGCAAATGCGCTTTAACGTGGAAAAATGCAAGGTCATGCATATAGGGAAAAAGAACCCGTTGTTCAAATACAAATTGGGGGGGGCATTATTGGGAGACAGCAGTCTTGAGAGAGACTTGGGTGTGCTGGTGGATGCATCACTGAAGCCATCTGCACAGTGCGCAGCAGCCTCGAAAAAAGCCAACAGGATGCTGGGCATCATAAAGAGGGGCATAACAACCAGGACGCAGGAAGTCATCATGCCATTGTATCGAACTATGGTGCGTCCACATCTGGAATACTGCGTTCAATATTGGTCGCCGTACCTCAAGAAGGACATGGCAGTGCTTGAGAGAGTCCAAAGGAGAGCAACGAAACTGGTAAGAGGGCTGGAACACTGCCCATACGCCGAGAGGTTGGATAGGCTGGGGCTCTTCTCTCTGGAAAAAAGGAGGCTCAGGGGAGATATGATAGAGACCTTCAAGATCATGAGGGGCATAGAGAGGGTGGATAGGGACAGATTCTTCAGGCTGAAGGGGTCAACAGGCACGAGGGGGCATTCAGAGAAACTGAAGGGAGATAGGTTCAGAACAAATGCAAGGAAGTTTTTCTTCACCCAAAGGGTCGTGGACACTTGGAATGCGCTACCGGAGGAAGTGATCAGGCAGAGTACGGTACAGGGATTCAAACAGGGATTGGACGGATTCCTGAGGGATAGGGGGATACTGAGAGACGTGCTGGGATGTAACACAGGTATAGAAAGCAAACCAAGTAATAAGTATAGAAATCCAACCAGGTCATGCATGTGCAAGACCAGAGGGTTAAGACTTCGATGGGAAGATAAGACTCAATGGGAAACCAAGGTGGCAAGGGGGCCCCTTCTGGTGACTCAGACAGGCCGTGACCTGTTCGGGCCGCCGCAGGAGCGGACTGCTGGGCAAGATGGACCTGTGGTCTGACCCAGCGGAGGCACTGCTTATGTTCTTATGTTCTTATTAATTTGGCTTATTCACTTCATGGAATTGAAATTTATTCTTCTTGATTTTTATTTGATCTGATTTATTATCATCTTTAATATATTTGAGAATAAGCTAAATGACAGTTTGGCTCTGTTTTATTTTGAATGGGAACTGTGAAATGGAATGCTGATGAAAAAGGCAGTTTGTCTCTCTATGAGCCTTTAATCTCTCTATCTCAAAAGATGACTTTTTAAAGTTGAAATGATTTTTTTTCTTTCCTGCTACATATATTGAAAAGTCACTAAAATCTCTGATAAGTTATTATATTACATTCATGAAGATAAGATGTTAATATACAGAACTTATAGTGACAGATTTAGTTTATATGTTTTGATGAGTTAATAGAGATTTTTGAAAAGTCTTAAATACAAATAATTTCTGTTAACAAAGATTTTTAAGGAACTCTAGTTTTAGGGTTTAATAGGTTCCTTTAAGATTACTTAAGGGGAATATATAAATTTTAAAATTAAAAAAATATATATAATAATAAAAAAGGGGTACATATATTATCAATAATTACTTTTTCTTTTTGGGCTTCTTACAAGTCTAATATTTTTAGCAAATATATAGAGTTTCACATTCTCTTTTCTCATTTATAAAGTGAGTGAAAGATCTTTAGTTTTTTTATTTGATTATTAATATTTTAATACATATGATTATTACATACAACATTGTTCTATAATTGTGGTCTGTATAGAGCTTTCAATTTATGCTTCACTTGATCTTGTATGTGCAGTTACAGGTTTTATCAGTCAATATTAAGGGTGGGAGAGGGAGGGGTGGGAGGGGGGTTAAGGGAAATTGATAATTGGGGTAGGGATGTTGATATGGGGGATATAAAAGAGAATGGTGTTTATTCATTTCAAATAATTTCAGTTTTTTGTTCAGATACAAGAAATGAAAAAGATTTTGTAAAAATTAATTGGATTGATGGAGATTAAAATCTTTTCACTCAATGTCAATGGCCTTAATCACCCAGTAAAGAGAAAAAAAAGTTAGCATTCTTAAAAAGACAACAGGCTGATGTGTATTACATTCAAGAGACACACTTGTCAGTGGCAGAATCCAGAAAGTTAGAAGATAATTGGGTGAAACACTGTTTCTTCGCTCCTGCAGTGGGGAAGAAAGCAGGAGTGGCTATATTAGTTAACAAAAAATGTTTAGCTTCATTTAAAATGATGGATTTTGATCCTTTAGGGAGATGGATAAAAGTGGAAATGAGTATGGGAAATAATACTTTGACTTTAATAAATATCTATGCCCCGAATTCGAATCAAAATGATTTTTTTACAAATATACAAAAATTAATACTCCCACTGGCTGCTTCTAATTTAATAGTAGCTGGAGATTTTAATGCTGTTATGGATCTTTTTTGGATAAAAAACCAAGCAAAAATATAAAATCATTAGGCTTAGATAATTTGGTGAATACTTGTAATTTGAAAGATATATGGCATATTCTTCATTTTAATGATCAGGAATTCTCTTTTTGCTCACCAGTTCATAAATCTTTTTCAAGAATTGATTACATATTGGTATCATATTCCATGGTGCAACAAGTGACACAAGCCTCCATTGATCCAATTATTTTGTCTGATCATGGAGGAGTGTGGATTACACTTACACTAGATAATAATGAACATAATAGATCATTATGGAGGTTTGATAATGCATTGGTTTCGGATTCAACTTTTCTTGAAGAAATTAAATTAAAAATTTTGGAATTTTTCCAAATAAATACTTCAGCAGATATTAATACGGAAATTTTATGGGATGCATTTAAAGCTACTATAAGAGGTAATATTATTTCTTATTCTGCATATATTAAAAAACAACTTATTAAACAATTTTTGGATTTGGAAAAAGAAATTAAACTGCTGGAGTCCAAATTAATTGATAAATGGAATCATGAAAATTTGCAAGCTTTATTAAAGGCTAAGGGTAAATATAATGAAATTTCTTCAAAAATGGCAAGGAAAGATTTGTTTTCTTCGCAAACCTTGTATTATGGAAAATCCAATAAGGCAGGAAGTTTACTTGCAAATTATCTTAAAGCAAAGAAGAAAAGAATAAAAATAATTGCAATAAAAGATGAGAAAGGAAATATGCATAATCAAATTAGTAATATTTTAAATCAATTTTTGGCTTTTTACAAAGAGTTGTATTCTTCCGAGTCTTCTGATGATAAAGTTCAAAAAGGTATGGAATTTTTAAATCTTCTTGAGGGTCCAAAACTTCCTGATCATATAAAAAGAAGTTTAGAAGAACCTATATCATTAAAAGAATTAGAAACAGCATTGAAGTCTCTTAGAGTTGGATCCGCTCCAGGTGGGGATGGTTTTACTGTGGAATTCTATAAAACATTTCAAAATTCTTTATTACCCTATTTACTAAAATTATATCAGTTCCAACTTAATAAAGGTTGTATTAAAAGTATCATGGCAGAATCTGTGGTGATTGTTTTGCCAAAGCCAAATAAAGATCCCACTTTGGTTTCGAATTACATTAATTAATATAGATGGAAAATTATTGGCTAAAGCACTGGCATTAAGATTGGCAAAGGCTCTCCCTTACATAATTGATGTACATCAAACGGGTTTCATTGCTAACAAACATTCTTCTAACATTTCATACTTTAAATTTAACTAAAATGATGAATGAACCAGCTTTTGCTCTATCTTTAGATGCAGAAAAAGCTTTTGATAGGGTAGAATGGTCATTCATGTATCAGGCTTTGGATTGGTTTGGTATAGGTCCTGATTTTGTTCAAATGATTAAAACTTTGTATAGCTCCCCTATGGCAAGATTATACATTAATAATAATTTATCTGAAAGTTTTAAACTGCATAGAGGAGTTAGACAGGGATGTCCTCTATCTCCTTTACTGTTTGATATTGTGTTAGAACCCTTATTGATAGCTATTAATCAGACAAAGGGGATACAGGGTATTCCCCTGAAAGAATGGGAATACAAATTATCTGCTTATGCGTGAAAGGACACATTTGAAAAGATAGGTTTTCTGTCTCTGTCTATGAAAGGACACATTTAAAAAGGACACACACATTTTATGTCTTTTGTTCCTGCCTGTGTTGGAGGTGATCGGGTGTGGGGTGTTCGTGTTTGCTCTCTTGATGGTTTGGGAGGAGTTCATTTAATCATGTTAATGAAGTTTCGTCTTTAAGACAATACAGGCTCAAACCCCCTGCCATGTACATATCCTGCTCACGCACCCCCTCCCCTCTCTTGTCCATCCCCCTTTTCCTGTGATGGCTACCACTGACCCATGTGAAAAGATATATAACTGGATGTATTCTGAAAATTAAACAGGTAATTTCTTTGGGCCTTCTGTGAATCCTTCTTACCTAAGGAAATTGCCTCCAGACGTCTGAAATAGATGACAGAGTGTTTTGCAGGGCAGTTTCGGGACCAAGAAACGGATCCTGTTCGTTTCAATGCGGATGATATTTTATTATATTTGCGCAATCCAGGTTCAACTATACCGTGTTTGTTAGAATTGATTGAAAGGTTTGGAATGTTTTCAGGATATAAAATCAATTGGAATAAATCTGAAATACTTTCGCTTAATGTACATTGCATAAAATCTATGTTTGATTCATTTCCTTTTGTTTGGAAAGAGGATGGATTAAAATATTTAGGAATTTGGATTAAAAATTCAATAGAAGATACAGTAAAAGAAAATGAAAAACTTTTATTAAAAAAGGTTTCGGAATTATGTGAATAATGGAATCCGTTACATATATCTTGGTGGGGGAGAGTTCAAACTATAAAAATGATGATATCGCCTGTGGTTTGCTATCAAATGTGTATGATTCCGGTATTTTTCCAAAATTCTTTTTATAAAAAATTGAATTCAATAATTATTAAGTTTGTTTGGCTTGGCAAAACGCCTAGAATTGCTTTGGTATCTTTACAGAAATCAATTAAGGAGGGTGGGTAAATTTCCCAAATTTTTATAGGTATCATCAGGCCTATATTTTACGTCAAGGTATGTATTGGGTCCTCCCAGATCTCATTGAATACACTTCGGATTGGTTATATTTGGAATGGCGACTCATGTCTCCTTTACATCTTTGTCACATTCTCAGTATCAAGATGCCCAGATTGTATAAAGAAAATAAACTTTTATTAGATACATGGAAAACTCTGAGGTATGTAAGTAATTTAACTGAAATTCCTATAAATAAATCAACAAATCAATCTATATGGCTAAACTCCAAGATTCAAATTGGCGGGTCTAAGATTGTCTGGAAGCATTGGTTAAATGCAGGAATACGAACTTTAAATGATGTTATTTCAAATGGAAATATGCTTGAGTTTACACAATTGCAAAATAAATTTGGACTGAATAAATCACAATTTTATAAATGGTTGCAATTGAAGCAGGCCATTCAGGCAGGGTTCCCTGAATGGAAAAATCTAAATTTTCAATATAGCATGGAATTTTTATGCTTCCAGGCAGATTTTCTGGGTCACCAGGCCGCACAGTGGTACAAAGTTATTAGTGAATTGGTCAATAAAAAACCTAAAAATGGTCTTAGGGATTTTGGAGCATTGAGATTAAACATCAAATTTCAGCATCTCAATGGCCACAAATTTGATCTTGGAGAATAAGATGTACACTGTCAGCATCTATGAGGCAAACTTGTTTTTTTCTTTTACATAGAGCATTTTGGACCCCTGTTAGATTACAAAAGTTAAATAGTTCATTGTCTAATAGATGCTGGCATTGTAAGCTTGATGTAGGGACTTTGGATCATCTTTTATTTTATTGTCCCTATATATTAGCCTTTTGGAATTCGATCTGGGATCAAATAAATTCTTTATTGGAAAATCCTGTAGCATTAACTTATGATACTGTGATATTTGGCATGTCTATGAGAAAAAAGAGTCAGATATCGGCAAGTAATAACAAACTTTTATTGATTATGACAGGAGTTGCCATGCAACAAGATCACAGCAGACTTAACTTTAATTTCTGGTGGAATTCACTTTGTCATCTATACAAAATGGAACGTTCAATAGCAATACAAAATGGAAATTATAAAAGGTTTAATAAAATATGGGAGCCATTGACATTGTTTTGTAATGAATAAACACCATTTTCTTAACATTACTTATGAATGGAGGGGAAAGGGGAGGGATTGTATAAATAAAGGAAAAAAAAGGTAAAAAGAACTATGAAAAAGATTGATTCAATTAAGAAAATAGTGTGGAAAGGGAGGGGGGGAGAAGGGTTTAGATACATATACATTTGTTATTATCTTGATAGATATATCAAGTGTTGTTAGTAAATCTATGTATTACTTATATTGTACACTTGTTGAAAGTTTAAAAATGAATAAAGAATTAAAAAAAAAAAAGAAAATTGTGCTTATTGGCTGGTGTCCTGTGGAGCTGAGCTGCAGAAGTTTGGAGATTTTTTTATAGAAAATAGGTAGGAGTAGTGCTACATTTGTTTATCTAGATCATTTCTTTGCAGAGGTGAGGCAAGACTTATGGATCTAATGAAGGTGGTGTTATGTGACCCTTCTCAGTTGTAGGCACCAGAGTCTTTTCATATTGAGGAGGCATGTTAGCAGAAGAAAGTACATCAGTGCCTAGTTTTGAGGGGTGAGAGGCCATTTCCCTACTGGTTGAAGGAGGAGGCCTCCCCAAATTCCAGTTTAACATGCTTCAGTTTTTCATTTGCTTCCTTCTTCTGCTTTGAAACAGCCCAAGTTGACCTAAGATCTGCCTGGGACTGGGCAGCGTTGGTGGTGGTGAAGTTGAAAGGAGGCATACTGGTGCATACCAGAGCTTGTGGAAGTGGGAACTGCTCCTTGCAGGCCAGTCACTACTGTTTGAGTGCTGCACCTAAGCCTGCCATGTGCTTGGGCGAGGTGGAACAACAGTGCCATAGGTTGACCATAGGTTGTATCTTGTTGGGTGGGAGAGCTGCTTGGAAGTAATTTGGATGTTGCTGAGGTCTTCACATGATATGCAGACTGAGTCTCAAGTAAGGGGGACTGCCATGGCAGTTGCTGCAGAAGGTCAGGTTCTGGAGCCCTTGGAGATGGCGCTGATGCCCTGCTTCTGTTCACTTCTCTACCCAGAAAGCAATGATATGATTTTTATTTTAATCTGCTTGCTCTTGTCTTTATATATATATATATATATGTATAATTATGGAGAGAAGTGGAGAACAGTTGATCCAAATGCACAAAAAAGATAGACTGAGGAGAGGGGGAGTTTTATTAAACCCAGGAATACTTGCTTACTCGTATACTCACAAGAAACCTAAAGGCTCTTCCTCAACTAGAGTCAAGTACCAGTACATTGGATCTGTTATAGACATCATTGTACAGTGTGCCTGCATCTCTCTTGCTTGTCTATGGAGAACACTGCACCCAGCCTTTCCTTCCCTGATATAGTTACAACTTTTTTCAGGATGTGTGGTTTTAATAGATGTACTTTTGATGTATAGTGCAACATGCTATAAGGTGCTCTTATATGTTAGGTGGCAAAGTATGAAACAAGTGGATGCCTGGTTTTCAACCCAACTATTAAAGACTAATGTATATGTTCCTTTTATTTTCAGGTATCTTGAAATGCCGTATACAACAGACTTGCCATACAGACCAGTCCAGGATACTAGAGTGCACAGTCCTCAATTGATGCAGAATTCTGCCAGCTGGCAAGCTGCTGCTCCTATGCACCCTCATCCAGGGAGAAACATTCAGAAGACAGAGGATGAAATGTGGGAGAGGAGGACTGAAAAGAAAACTAAAAATGTGAAAAAAGGAGACAGAAAACCAAAGGCGACAGCACCATCAGCGAATAAGGTAAAATCTCAAAAGGACATGAAGGACCCAGTCAGAAAACGAAGGAAGGGACCTTCTGAGACACCGATGGATTGGAGAAGTCCCGGAAAGTCTGGGAAGCACAGAAGAAGAGAGGAATTTAGTGAGTTGTCTCAAGATCCTGACTCTGTATATGAGAGATGGGAGCCCTCTTATCACAGACATAATAGAGAAAGAGATTTAACCTATCCACCTTGGGCACAGTTTGTAGAAGCAAAAGAAGCCACAGGCCAAAACCCTGGCAGAAGATGGGGCCAAAGTCAGAAGCTGCCGCCATCTGGGTTAGATGGAAGGAAGAAAGAAAAACTTCAGAACCAAAGACCCAGAAATGGTAAAGAATTTCCACAAGGATGGTCTGAGCATGCAGAGATCTGTAATGAGCTTGAGGGTCTGCCAAGTTATGAGATGTGTATGATGATGAAAAGTGAGTCAGACCTGGGTATGTCAGACATCCTAAAGGAAAATGAAAAAAAAATTCCCCCAAAATGGGTACTGCCTCCACCTTACATTCCACCTCCCGCATATGAAGCTCCGCATCGGGTCCTTAAAGTAAAGAAAACGCTAGTTGATAAGTCAGCTCAGAAACCCTCAAAAGGGGGGAAGCTGGGGAAAGCCAGTTTATATGAAAGGACAGCAGTGAGATCCAGACTTCAGTGGGAGGAGTCTAATAGGAGCAAAAAGAGTGAAGATCAAGAATATGTGGAGTGTTTCAAACCAAACCAAAACAAACCCTGTCGTGCCATGAAGGATATCACTGAAGAATGTGTGCATGGATTTGTAGAAACCAAAAGGGAAGGGACCACAGCAGGTACTGAAAAGAAAATAAAGTTTGACCCAAAGACCTATAGAAATGTAATGTCTGGTTGGAAGTTTCCTCAAGGCTTCAGTACGTGGAGCAAATTCTTAAAACACCAAGAGCCTGATGAAGGTATATCCCAAAGAAAGAATGTCCCACCGCAATCTCAAATGCAAGAAGATGCAGAAAATATCTATGAGACTGTAGAATGGGAAAGGCCGCCATCAAAGTCCAAGAATTCTCTAGAGGAAAAACTCAAGAAAGCAAATTTGATGAAGAACCATGTCAGAATGGGCAAGAAGCCAGGACAGACCACTCTCACTGGAATCCAAGCAGAAAGTCAACATTTAGTTTCACCTTCAAAAGCAGCATTGAAAAATTACATGCCCTCCAAGACTGGTGGACTAGGTGCAGAACAAAGGATCAAGGAAAAAAAGATAAGTAGCATAAATAAGATACCAAACACCAGTCATCTACAAAACCAGGATGTTATAAAAGAAGATAAAACCAAAGAAAAGCCCTCCAGCCCTTTTGTGGATAAATCTTATAAAGTATACCAGGATAAGTTACCTTATAGATGGGGCTTCAGCTACACTGCTAATCCCATGGATAAGAAAACAGTTTTTAAGAATGTAGATCGGCAGAAGCATTATGTTGGAGAGATGCCTAAATGGACAAGTCATCTCAAGGCACATCATGCAAATGGTTCTAGACTCCAAGACCAAACTTTCTACAAGTCAAGTGATGACATCTTCCAGCATGCCAGCCATACATTGCCCAGGCAAAGCAACCCACAACACTTGAGCAACACTGAGATGAAATGGAGCTCATGGGATAGGAAAAGATCAGGACTAGAAAAAGAAAATCTATTTCCTAGTGAGACTAATATGATCAGGGCTGGTAGGGAACATGAAATATCAATATATGCTCAGACTTTAGGTTTACCAAAGTGGAAAGAACTCAGAGCAACCAACAGTCTACCAATCCGAGATTCAAGGTGGCAACATGGCTTGCAGCAAGATGTTCAGAAAAGCAGTGGCAAACCCAAAATCCAAGAATCTGAAATTTCAAATATTCCACAGGTTTCAGCAGGGCAGCATTATGAACTAGTTCAAAAGCCAGAGAAGACACCTCAGGCATCTTCAATGGAGAATGATGGAATGTTTATCATAGATGCCACTTGTGTGATTGTTAGGGCTGAATATATTTTCCCACCTAGTAAACAGAGGGTAAAATATTTACACCCTGAAACTTCAAAGGAATATAAAGCAAAGGAGAACCAGGAATTTTCTCTAGAATCTTCTCAAAAACAGAATG
This sequence comes from Geotrypetes seraphini, assembly GCF_902459505.1. Taxonomy (NCBI): domain Eukaryota; kingdom Metazoa; phylum Chordata; class Amphibia; order Gymnophiona; family Dermophiidae; genus Geotrypetes; species Geotrypetes seraphini. The sequence continues at coordinate 220,418,131 of NC_047086.1, forward strand.
AGCAGATTTATGACAGACTTCCCCTGAGGTCTCCATGGCAGGAATTGATTCTGAGGAACCAACAGAGTCATCGAGTGAACAAGCTTCCACGTGGTAACAGCAGTGAAAGTGTATCTGGTATCCCAAGAAAAAGTCATGCACATAAATTACAAATGTTCCATCACCCAAGCCCTAAGAACTTGGAAAAATCAACTAGGATTTTAGGACTTTCCCTTACAGACTCAAACCCTTTGGAAACAGGACAGGACAGCAATGCAACTAGCACAGCAAGCTTACATCAGAATTCTAATGACAGCACTCAAAGGCAAGAGAATGAGGAATCACTTCAGACTATGAAAGGTTCCATAGTTCCTCGAGGTCTGGCTGATGTTTGGAGCCAGGTGACAAAAACCGAAGATGACCTTCAGCTAAAAGATCCCATGACTTGCAATGCTTCAAAAAAAGATCTAAATAATCAAGTGGCTCCCACAAAATATTCTATCTGTCTGGGGATTGTGTACAAGCCATCACTTGATGTGAATGACCAACAAGGTGAAGGTTGCAGATGTCCAGAGCTAAATGCAACAGAGAGAAAAAGCAACACTACTGTAAATATCCCATCAGCCAATCAGTGGTCTATGAGAAGTCCTATATCTGTGGATAGTACATTACCTGCAGTGGGTAAACCAAATTTGAATGTGTGGGAGACAATCCAATCTCAAAGTAATCTCCAAAAATATAATATTGACACAGTGAATGAGTCAAACCTTTTGAAAGAAAACATCATGAATCCTGCGGTGGTAGAAGAGGTGAATAGTTACTCATCTACAAGTAATTCTCACCTGCCTTTTCAGGAATTGGGTTATATTAAAACTGAGCCTTCCCAACATATAAGAAACATAGAGGCCAAAAAGGAGCTAAATTTTGCCATAGATGGGAAGACCTCATGCCCATATCTAGTACACGAGGTAGCTGATAGATTGATTATGAATGAGGCGTTATATACCAAAACTGTGCTTCCAGTAGAAAAAACCTTTGACTATGCTAAAGACCAAAGTCTTGACAAAGATAAAATCACTGAACCATTTGAAGCAAGTGAGCTGGCGGATGGAGTACCTAAAAGAGTTGGAGCTCTCCTGGTGCCCTCACCAGAAAAGGTTTACTCTCAACTAGAACTCCTTCAAGATTCAAAAACCAGTGGGACTGACACAAAGTCAAGCCTTTACAGTGATGGGAAATTCTCACATGACCAGACTTTGGGAAGCCATATAAAGATGTTGAGTAGATGTCCTGGAGATAATGATCTTGATCATGTCTCCTTGCAATCTAGAGTTTCACAAGAAGCTAGCAATGAGACCAACTGGAGACTGAATTTTAGCAATTGCAAGCCAAACCATGAAAGAACACCACTGAAGCATTATACAAAGAAACGTGGGTTGTATGCTAAGGATTTGCAGGAGGCTGTTTCCCGCATTCGACGCCACACAGCTCCCGATTCAGACACAGATGAAGATGAAGAAACAGATTCTTCGAGTATGATAGAAAACGCATCAGGAGATGATGGGACTGGAAGAGAAGGGCAGGTGGAGGCTGTCACTGTCTCCAGCAGTTCTGATGGTTATGATTCTGATGTTACTGTGATTATATGTAGTGAGTCCAAGGATGTCAACAGAGAACATGCACCAGGACAAGTAATTCAGTGCACAAGTCCTGATACTATAGAAAGATTGAGAGACTCTGAAGAACCTTTCCATAGAAGACCACAAAATAGCAGCGACTCTGATTGGCTAGTTTTAGTAAAGCCTCCAGTGGAATGGGAACAACCCACACAAGACTCCCCATATCTCAGAAAGTTAAGCATTAGATCAGACCTGAATATACATACACAGACAGGTAATGGTGGAGAAAGAGCAGACCTTAGTAGCTGCATTGAGCAAGTTCTAGAGGAGCTGACCCAGGCTGAAATTGAGCTATTTGGAATACATCAGAAGGAGGAATGTGCCACAGTCCTGGAGAATGAAACCTAGCCAGGAGAAAATAGCAACCAGGGATGAGAATCTCTACAAAGGCAACAGTATATTACAATTGCTAGTAGTATTAATACACTAACAGTCACTAAATAAAATTATCCCCATCATCAAACCATGCTGGGCCGCCTCCTACCCACAGAGCTGCTTTTATACAAGTCTGTGTAACCCATTGTCTTTTCACAGCATGGGGCCCAGGCACATCTAAGTGAGCGCACACACATTCATTCTATTGGTCCCAACTGATACCATCTTCTAGGATCTTAAGCATATTATATAGATTGATTATTGTTATTTTAACCCTTTATTTGGCATTGTTGCTCAGAAGCAACATGTGTTTCTGTGCTTCCAAATTCCTGCTCAACATCAAGTTACGTAGAGCAGCTGTTTCACCATCTGCCAATTAAAAGGTTAAAATGAATAGTGCTCATGGCAGAGCTTATCAAACTATGGGTTGGGACCAAATGAAGTAACAAAACCTGTGTTTGGTTTGTGACCTGGGTGGATTCTTCAAAGGTGCATCGCTATTCTTCACCTCCAGGGAATCACACAGTTTTATTTGGCCATGGGATCATGGCCAGCAGAAGAGCTCTTGCTCATTTGTTTTGTAAGGGAGAGATGGTTCATACTATCCCATTTAAGCTAGAGACTGAGTAGTAGCCCAGGACAGAAGCAATGGATATCAACCAATTCCTGGACATCCCCTCTTCTCTCCCAGCAGGCTGTAATAGTGCCCAGATTAAATAGAGGCCTAAGGAAACTCTTCAGTTTTGGCTGAAAAAGAAACTGCAGTTGAAACTTATTGCCTTGTTTCAACCAAAATTGAGAACTAAAGTAGAACCTACTGGGGATTGTCAGAGCTTGCAGTCAACAGCCCTCTGCTAAATTTACAGATTATTATTCCAGGAACTGCAAGCACAGGCTGACAACTGGGAGAGCCATTTTAACAAGGAATTCTCAACAAGTCTGGCACGTTTAGGTTCCCAAGTCATACAGGTGTAGTTAAATATCCTCTGAAACAGGAACTTTGTGAGAACATATATATTTTTTTAATCATGATTTCACGCTTTTTATGTTTACCCAAACTGTGCACAAATAAGAGAAAGTAGCATTGGGATATTCTCCACTTTTGTATTTAGTTAAAGGACAAATCATGCTATAAATTCTTACTAAAATAAAGCAAAGGAGTCCAGTCACTGCAGACATTATACCAGCCTGATACACAATCTAGAATTTAAAAAAAGCACATGGTTACTGAATATGAGGTCTTACTGCCCTGAAGATTTACAATCAAGAGCAATATATTTCTCAAAATATTTTCTAATATATAAACTTTGTTTCATTGTAATATCTCTTTCTTACTAACACTTTAAGCTTGACCAGTATTTGTGCCTGAAAACAATCACTGCAAGTTCCTTAGAACCTAGCTTCTGCATGCCACAAGTCTAATTAAAATTCTGTATTTTTTTCATGCCCAACAGAGCCTGGAAATACTGTAGAATCACCTAAATAGTATTCAAGCCATACACCTGGACCTGAGCTAATGAAAACTGAAACTATATTAAAAGACTGTTTTTACAATGGCTGACTGTGCACCTCATTTGGAGTGACAGCTGATGTCATATCTCCACAGGAAGGCTAATTCCTAAGGAGCTGCTTATCCCAAATTTATGGATTTAAATTTGTGCTAAATGTTTGTATCAAAAGTATTTATTTGGAGCACTATATTTACCATATGAGCTACTATGCAAGATCATAACTGCATTACTTGCAGCAACCACATTACTGAAAAAAAAATGTAAAAGTAGCTCCCTCTCCTAGACTATCTTACAATTGCTTATGGTATAATGCTGTAGTCAGGGCAGGAGTGATCCCCAGTCACTCTTGCCCATGGCATCTTGTGTCAATCTTGCAAGATTGCCACTAGAGATCATGGCAGCCATCTTGAGAGCAGATCTAGCATGGGCAGGAGTGACTAGGATCACTTCTACCCTGGCTACATCCCTAGACTCAAATATGAAAACACCCACTCTATGCTTAAATCCAAACAGTCAAAACTTAATCTAGTTAGCACAAGATCACAACAGGGTGAAACCCCCGAAGGCAGTGTCTTCAATGTTCAATCATTGCACTTCATACTTTATATGGGTGAACGCTCCAATTACTCAAAATATTGAATGGTACAAAATATTAATGTGTACTCATCATAAAGGGCTGATTCTTCCAGGTTCTGACACGTTTTGCCAGACCAGGCTTCCTCAGAGAACCCACAAATAATTTCTTCCAAATTTGTGATCTAATGTTCCTTCCTACTTGCTTTTTATCACTTGTGTGGTTCTGAGCACTGCTAACTAGATTGTTTTGACTGTTTGGATTTAAGCATAGAGTGGGTATTTTCATATTTGCATCTATTTCATGTATCTCCCACATGGTTATTCCTTATCCCAGATTCATATTTTGTACATCCCTAGACTGCCAGGGTTTATAAAAGATAGGCCCAAGGGGGGCACCTTCTGGTAGGCATGGGGGAAAGTGATGCCTGTTTGGAGGAGAGGGAGGAAGACAGGAGAAAGCATATTTCAGCTTCCACTGAAAACACAGTTAGTTTCTGCTGAAATCATGGCCTCAGCCTTTGCCAAAACTGAAACCAGTCAGGATTTTGGGCCAGCTTCAGCACCATATCTGAAACCAAAATTTGGTCAGTGTCTACCATGAAAACCCTGAAGGACATACATGGATCAGCTTAGCCTTCGCCCATGGTTGGGATTCAAAGATCATCTTCGGCAAGTGATAGACTATCATCTCGGCCAATGCATCCATTGGACTTTTAGTCTATCTTGCTTGGACTTCTTTGGGAACTTTGAGTTTTTTATTTACTTTAATTTTATTCCTTTTTTTTCTTTTTTATTATTTGAATTGTTATATCTTTACTATTTAATCATAGTTTTCTCAGGTACTTTAGCTAGATTGTGAGCCGTCAGGATAGTTAGGGAAGTTCTAAGTACCTAATTTTATTTTATTGTAATCCATACTAGGCTCCTGGGGAGGATGGGCTATAAAAATAAATAAATGTGAGAATATGAGCAATCCCCCTTTTAACAGAAAGGCTGACTCTATGTACAGAGTCAGAAAGTTTCTGGATTTGAAAAGCAGTAGCAGGTTCCTCACCATTTTATGGTAAGCAAATCCCTCTCAAAGGCATCAAAAGTTCTAAGATTCATTCCTTGGTGTCCTTGGGGAGAGCAGCTCAAACTTGGGTATCTGTTTTATAGCCCACCTATGTAGTGGAGTTTCCTGGCACACACAGGAGAAGCAAACAACAAAAGGAATTGACCCCAAACTATCCACAAAGAAGAAAATCCAGAGAAAACCAAAAAAACTCTGTGGAGTGACGATGTTCCCAAATGGACTTTATTTGAAAGTATCAAAGTTCCAAAGGTACACTAAAATCATCCACATAAAATAATTCCATCCACATAAAAGTAAATCATCTACATAAGAGCCTTAAAGGACCTAGTCCGCTAGGGATACAGGACCCAACACGGCCCGTGTTTCGACAAAAAGTCTTCTTCAGGGGTCCCTGGGGGTTTTATAAAGGTGAGTACGTGGGAAACAATTGTGTGGTGAACCGGAAGTGAGACAGGAGAAGGCCAATGAGCTCCTTTTGTTAGCAAAGAGAAGCCATGTACAAAACACAGTCCAACTGATTTAGATTTTTAATACTGTTGAGAGCTTCTGCAATGTGTGTTGGCACCTGGATACTCACTTGGCTTCAAACTTCAGACCTAAATTATGATCTTCAAGAAAAGCTTGCAGATGTATTGTGCCATGGAAAGATTTTCTTCAGAGAATAAGGTGCAAGAAACCCTTGCAGTCATAGCAGCCTGTGTACAAAGACTGTGAGTACATGTTTCCCTTTCTGCATGATTGGCTAGTCAAGTATTCATCTCTTGAAGCTGCAGAAGGTTTAATGCATAAATTACCCCAAAACTCACCCAAACACGTCTCGGCAATTGGGGTTTGTAGGAGCCCCACTAGATGCAACTCAGGCAACAGCCTTTCCTCATCAGAATATCACCAATTTAGTGTCCAAAGTGGAAGAAATTCCAATGAGGTGACAGGTATCTCCATAGCAAATGCTAAGGATGCTGAGCTATATGGCCTCAACAATACCTGTAATACCACTGGCATGTCTCAATTTTTTTTGAACAAAGACATATTACTGAAAGGTGTCCTTGAGTTTGTGCTAGAAGTTAAGGTATAATGCTCAGTGCTGTTTTTTTAGATACAGCGAAGATTGATCACTACATTGTATATCTAGAGTAACATACTGATAAGCAAGAATTACTGTGGTATTTATTGTATGTAATTCAAAAATTTTTAGATACATTATAAAATACCGGCATAAAACAGAATATGATTCTGAAGGATAGAGAAATGAAATATGTGCATTGTCAACAGATTAGCTTCACAATATGTGTTACAGGGAATGAATGAAAGATCAGCGTGGGATGCTCACATTTTGATTTATATTGTGGTAAATTGCATCATGTCATAATGAACAGCCCTGATACAGCTATTAACTGGCGAAACAGTGGCCAATGGTTAAAGTGAACTATAATGCTCCAGAGACAAGCGGGGGATATGCAGGTTCACTTGCTGGTGACGTCCATAGACTGATCCTGTGTGTCGGTGCTCTCTCCTAGCTACACTAAGCTTTTGGTTTGCTAGATGCAGGAACTCCCGCCTTCCAAGGCTTCTTCCCTTGCCTTTCAGGGTTTTTTAAAGCTGTTCCTAGGTCGCAGCTCTCTTTCCTTCCCTCACATTCAAGAAAAGAAAAGGAAAAATAATATACTAATATTTACAGTGTGTCATCCAGCTTCCATTTATGAACAGATTCCACAGCTATTAAAAAGAAGCAGGGAATTTGATCTTCCATCTTCTCGCAAACCCTCCCCCCCCCCCCATGAAAAGAGAACCCCCTCAGTAGTCCCTCCAGAACCCAACCTGATGAGCAATGGCCAATCTGTTCATGGCTCAGCGCATCAGGAGAAATGCCTTTGGCAAGACTGCAGGCTCCTCCACTCCCTCCCCCCCAGGGTCCTGTTTCAGCCCACTGGGGGAGGTGGATTTCCTCTTCCGACAAGGGTGCTGTTTTAGCCCACTAAGGGAGGTGGATCACCACTCCCTGCCCCCAGGTTCCTTTTTGCCCGTTGGGAGAGGTGAATCATCCTCACATTGGCTGATCGGGAAAAGACCGCGTTTGCTTTGAGACACAGGCAACAATCAGAGCTGATACAGAGTACATCCCCTTCACCTTCAGCCACAGCAATTGCAGTGCAGGCCAACAGTTCACAGTCTTCTGCAAAATGCCAAGCACAGATGGGGAAGGCTTTCACGGGTCCAGTCTCGGCCTTGCAGTTCTCTCCCATGTCAAAGAACAAAAAGCAGCAGCTGGATCCTTCGTTCCTTCCTCCCTGTTTCAGCACTACTAGGGGAGGTGAACCACTGTCTCCTAACGAGGTCAGCATGGGAACAAGCAGTGGAAATAGCCAGGGTGCAGCGGGGCCATCAGCTGGTGGGAGTTGCCTGATGATCCATCCCTTCTCCACTAGCAAGCACGATGCCAACATCAGAAGCTCACCTGAGGCCTGCAGTTTCCTCATGCTGCCTCTAGACTATGGAACTGCTCCTGCGGGCAACTTCAGCCTTGTAGTCCTCTCCCTCTTCAAGCAAGCATCAGCAGACAGGAAAGGTAAGCTTCCATAGCTCCTAAGGGTGCCCCTCCCCCTCCAAATCAATTAGAGTACTGAAATTGAAAATCCAGGATTCCCTCTCAAATGAGGCAAATTAAGCTGTTCCTTTAATGGACAGCTGGGAATACTTTCCTACTCTTAAACTAGGAGCTGGAATGCTTAGGGTTCAATAGAACTTAGTGATCTCATAGTTACCATGCTGAATCCCTTGTGCTATGTTCACAGCTTTGAGAATCCAAGCCTGGTCTTAAAATGCTAGCAGATGGCTTGTACTGGAAGTCCATTCATGTGAACTTACCAGCATATCCTTGCAGGTTTAACAGCTGATCTTTGCATGCTCCAGAAGCTGATTTGTTCTGCTACCATAGAATAAAAGCATTATCCCAGGACAAACAGGCAGCATATTCTTATGTATGGATGATGTCACCAACGGAGCCCCGGTACGGACCACTTTAAAAGTGCATCGCCAATTTAAGAATTCAAAAAGTTCACAAAAGCCTGAACTGCACATGCGCGAGTGCCTTCCCGCCCGATGAGGGTGCACGGTAGAGAATGACACGGTGACAAAATTCATCACTGTTCCCGTCCCCACGGATAACCGCGGGAAACCATCTTCATGTCATTCTTTAAGGAGAGAGGGAAGAATCAGAGTATAATTGGGCACAACCACTGACCCGCAAGCTTTGCTCTGAAGAATGCTGGTGTAGAAGGACTGAGGTTGAAATAGACACTACAGAATGACAGTCTCTGGTATCCAAAGCAGATATTGTGATGTCATAATGCCTCATTCCACCAGTGCCTAAGAGCCAATCACATCAGTGATGTCACAATGGCTTCATTATCCTTGGCTCCCATAAGAATCAGAGTATGAATGGCCATAACCACTGACCCACAAGCTTTGCTTTGAAGAATGCTGGTGTACAAGGACTGAGGTTGAAATAGACACTAGAAAATGACATGGGATTATTTCCTGCGATTATCCGCGGGGATGGGAACGGTGATGAATTTTGTCACCGTGTCATTCTCTAGTGCACGGTCCTTCAGTTTCTTAGTTTCCGTGGAGCTAAGAAGTCGTGTTTCAACGGCTGTTGAAAAATTTTCGCTGCCGTCCTTCTCTTGTGGTTTTCTGACTTTTTATTCAGTTTTTTCTTTTCTTTGTTTTTAGTTTAAAAAAAACAACTAAATTATAGTTTAATTATTTTTTTTTTGTACCGTCGTCAGTTTGGCTTGGTGGAACCTTATGGGTCACCATACTGTTTTCTCCCCACCTTATGCCTGTTTTTCCATTCAGTTCTAGCAATGTCGAGACCTCGGCCTTGCCATTTTCTTCTTCTCACCAGTGCATTTTCATGCGGGTTCTTCACAAGCAGTTTCTCTTCGGTTCCGTCAGGAATCCGGTACCCAGCGCACCAACATCCCTCTTCCAGCCTGCACGACATTGCTGCTTCCAATCCTACCTACTATTTGGAAAATGACTCCCAACAAGACAGTAGATTTGGCCTGTCAGTCCTCCTAACAGAAGCTAGCTCCCCTCCCCCACCCCACCCCCCCTCTCCCCAACTTACCTCTCCCTCCCCGGGCACATTTTCAACTCCAGGCTGCCTTCTTGAAAAAAAAAAGATAAAATATTTGAAAAGACTTCTTCTTTTTTTTTAATACTGTAATTCTTTATTCATTTTGAAACTTAAAATAGTGCATACATGAATACATTACAGGATATATTTAAAAATAGCACTTACAGCTTTCAATAAAATATATAAATAATATTTTCACCCTCCCCTCCTATTTCCATATAATCAAGAAAACAATCACACTATATCTCACTCACTCCCTCCCACCCCCTCCCTGGATGTGTAAATTCTAATCAGAAGTAAAGGGAAATATCATTCTAGTAATATCAATAAAGTTAGTAAATGGACCCCATACCCTTTTAAACCATTTATTATCTCCTTGCATAAATATCATTTTTTTCGTATCTATAAACTAAACATGAGTGCCACCAAAAAGTAAAATTCAAGCGATCAAAATTTTTCCAATTTTTTGTGACCATTTGGATGGCTACCTCAGTCATAATACCTAACAGTCTGTTTTTATGTTTATCTATTGGTGGCTTAAGGGATAAAAATGACCCACAGATTACCGTTTCATAAGATAACGGAATCACTATCGCTAAAATCAAGTTACTATGTCCCCAAATAGATTTCCAGAAGGTAAGTATTAAAGGACAATAGAATAGTAGGTGATCCAGTGTCCCTATGTCCAGATGACAGTGCCAACATCTATTGGATTTTGAACTATCTAATTTCTGTAAACGAACAGGGGTCCAAAAGCTTCTATGTAACAAGAAAAACCAAGTTTGTCTCATTGATGATGACGCCGTACATCTCATCCTCCAAGACCAAATTTGTGGCCATTGAGTAGCAGAAATTTGTTGCTTAATCTCAATGCTCCAAATATCCCGAAGGCTCATTTATGGTTTCTTATTTATATAACCAGATATTAATTTATACCACTGGGCGGCCTGATGCCCTAGGAAATCTGTCTGGAAGCATAGGACTGGCAAGCTGTACTGATTTTTTTAGATTTCGCCAATCAGGGAACCCCTTCTGAATGGCTTGCTTCAACTGCGATTGTACGAAACACGGACCGTGTTGGGTCCCTTGCCTGGTAAAAGGTTTTTAATCAAAGATTTACTTGTCATAATAAAGTCTGCCTGCATCGTGTACAAAGTCTGCAGTTTTGGTTTGTTTGCTCTTGCTTCAACTGCAACCATTTATAAACTTGAGATTTTGCTATGCCAAATAATTGTTGCAATCAATTAATCTGCACTGTCAGTATGAATATCTCACAAAGGGAGTAAATCTTATACAATTGATCATCAAAACAGTGGTAAACTTGTCCACTATTTTGTCTTACAACCCTTGTTTGTACTTATTTTTAATCGCTTATTTTTAATCCGGATCCTCAGTGGCACCACTTAGAGCTCAATTTATCTCATTGCTCTAAGATTTATGTGTCAACTCGTCATCGGGTCCCACTTTTTAATCTTATTTATCTATTTAATTTTGACTTTTATATTTATATATATTAAACTTATTTAAAAGTACTTTAAGCATATACTTAGCTTAAATCATGTGGTCTCTGGCTAGGGATTTAAATGCCAACATGTTTCGCTTTCTCAGCTTTGTCAAGGCTTAACCCTTATAAAAACATAAAAGCCATAGTTATTTCTTATTCATTCAAAAACAATGTAACCCAGTTTTAGTTTCCACTGAGAAACAAAGTATCTTTACTCTTACCTAACTATTACACCGCCAGGAACTGTGACCACTACGTCTTCAGATATGGCGGTGGCGTTCTTTCCGTTTTAAATAAAGAGGACCCAATCGACTGAAACCATAAATCTTAGAGCAATGAGATAAATTGAGCTCTGGTGCCGCTGAGGATCCGGATTAAAAATAAGCCATTAAAAATAAGTACAAACAAGGGTTGTAAAATAATTGTTGCAGTCATGAAAAATCAAGCATTCTCCCATCTGATAAAACATCATCCAATGCTTCCAACAGATCTTAGACTTACCAATTAGAATTTTGGAATTTAGCCATAAGGATTGACATGTAGACTTCTCTACTGGAACATCTGTTATTAATAAATTTCAAAGTTTTCCAGGTGTCAAATAAAATAGTATTGTCCTTAACATATCTGGGTAACTTGATACTTAAAACATGAGACAGCCGCATTGGAGACATGTGTTGCCATTCTAAATAAAGCCAATCAGGGAGATGTTCCATGAGCTCAGGAAGGATCCAATACATATCCTGACGCAGTATGTAGACCTGATGGTACCTATAAAAATTGGGAAAATTTACCCCACCCGCCGCAATTGGTTTCTGTAAAGATACTAAAGCAATTCGAGCAGTTTTTCCCAACCAAATAAATTTAGTAAGAATACTATTTAATTTCTTATAAATGGACCCCTGAAAATAAGTTGGCAGCATACCCATTTGGTAGCAAACTACAGATAAAATCATCATTTTAACTATTTGGACTCCCCCCCCCCCACCAAGACAGATGTAGGGGGTTCCATTGCTCACACATTTTTGAGACCTTTAGCAATAAAGATTTCTCATTTACTTTCATCATGTCTTCCAATGTTTCTTGAATCCAAACACCTAAATATTTTATACCCTCTTCTTTGCAAAGAAAAGGGAACGTGTCAAATAATCCTTCTGGACAATGTACATTTAGTGGAAGAACCTCCAATATACTCCAATTTATTTTATATCCAGAAAATTTCCCAAATCTGTCAATCAAATCTAATAAATGTGGAATAGTAGTTTCCGGATTCCTCAAAAGAAGCAAAATATCATCTGCGTAAGCAGAGACCTTATATTCCTGACCTGCAAGGAATACCCTGAATCTCCTTTGCCTGTTGACTAGCCAATAGCAAGGGTTCCTAAATAATATCAAAAAGCAAAGGGGATAATGGACACCCTTGTCTAACTCCCCTCTCCAGATGGAAACATTCTGAAAAAGTATTATTGATATATAATCTGGCAGAAGGGGAACTATACAAGATTTGAATCATTTGTATAAATCCAGAATCAATACCAAACCAATCCATTGCTTGATACATAAAGGTCCATTCTATACAAAGGCCTTCTCTGCATCCAAGGACACAGAGCAGGCTGGATCTTCCATGGCGTTTGTTAAATTTAACATATAAAAAGCCAATCTAGTGTTGTTTGAAGAATGGCTTTGAGCAACGAAGCCCGTTTGGTGCATACCTATAATATAAAGGAGAGCCTTTGCCATGCGTAAAGCCAATAACTTAGAAGTTTTCCATCTACATTAATCAAAGAAATAAGCCTGTAATTTGAAACCAACATGGAATCTTATATGGCTTCAGCAAAACAGGTGCAAAAGTCCCACCCTAGATTTTTGGGGCTGCTTTTGTACATTCCTTTTGTCTAGAATGACACACCTATTACACAAGAAAAAGAAATTAGGTTCTTACATTGCTAATATCTTTTTTAGTAGATAGGTGTGTCATTCTGGAACTCCTGCCCTGTCAGTATTTATACCACCTGCCTACTGTCTCAATCAGAAAGTTTGAGTCAAAACAGATTTTGATGTTACTTGGACCTGTAACACATTGTTGGGGGAATGTTTGAGCTCAATAAATGTTTCTGATTGGCATGGTTGCTGCGATGCTTCAATTATTCAATTAAAATGTTTAATATGTTTATTATACTTTCAGAGCAAAACAGATTTCTAGATCAGGGAGTCTCCCCATACCTCTCCTTATGTGTTCCTACATAGGGCTTTCACCTGCTTTGGTACAAACTGAAAGGGGCAGGCGAGCCATCTGGAGGAGGATTTGAAAACTTGGAATAGATTTCTTCTGCATGGCTCGCGAACATGGGAATAATACCTTACTGTCCAGAATGTTACCCATCTACTAGAAAAGATATTATCAAGGTAAGAACCTAATCTCTTTAATGGCCTGGATATAGGGCCATTGCTTGCAGGATTCTAAAAGGTAACCATGCTGCATGACTCCTTGCCAAGGACTGGAGGAAAAGTCCATGAAAATTATTAGCCAGGTAGGATTAGGAGATATTGCTTATCCCTGAAAATAAGCTATGAGAAAAAGACCTACTTTTTGGGGTTTGCTGGGTACCTGTGACATAGGATGCTGGTCTCGATGATCCCTGGTCTGATTCAGCATGGTGGTTCTTATGACAGCAGTGTTTGATGACCTAGAACTGTTACTGCAGTGACCAGACCACATGTGTTGGGTAAGGGGAGGATATAAAGTAGAGTGGTAGACCCCTTGAGCAGTTGCAAATTAAAGCTTATGTAACCAGATCTTTGCCCTTGACTGAACTGGAAGTATTTTTAAAAAGAAAGAAAAGAGGAAAGCTTTAGATCAAACAGACTATGAGTGATAAAATTCTTGTGACATGCCTAGTTCATTCACTAGTTCTGATTTTGGAGTCAGTTTTGGGTGTGTTTCGTTTTTTTCTTCTGCCCTATCAGTTAAGTTCCCTGAAATTCTTACTACACATGGTAACAATAATTCTTCAGAGCAAAGAGCTTCAGGCCAGAAAGAGTTGTTTTGGAGCTGTTGTGTGGGGTGGATGAGAATGTCAGTAGCATTTCCCTAACCCTTGCGTCTGTCTTGTTACACAGGTTGATAGATTCTTCAGTCACAGAGGCAGGGGAGTGTGGGGAGCATGAAGTCTTCCTTTGGATTCCAGTGTGTACCGATCTTTCCTCAGTGCCAGTTTTTTTGAGTTTGGAGGCATTTTGTTCTGTACACACACTGAAAGCACCATTGACCAAACAAATGTAGACATGTTCATCTTGCTTAATCTTAGCAGTATTCATCTGCTGCTAATATGTAATATATTTTAGAAGGTATTAATGATCCCATTTGGGATAAATTATTCCAGAAGAGGTATTGTACAGTATTCAATAACTACACGAGGGGGTGTTGAAAAGTTCTCAGCCCAACCAAGAAGGGAATGTCAAAGAGCCATGAAACTTACAAGTTATTCTGTTTATTCACCGCTAAGTTCAACATACTTGGCACATTGTGTCTGAAGGTTGTGACAAGGAAACTTGAGCTGAAAGTGGTGCAGATGGTTAGTTTAGAGCTACAACTGAATTCAGACCTACCCCTTGAGAAATAAGTCATCCCAGTGGTTTATGTATGTGATGCTAGTTTTCATTTTTTTACGCCAAGTTTTACAAAAGAAGGACCTAGTAATGGTGATCCATGCAGTGGCATACCTAGGGTATGTGGCACCCGGGGCCCATCATTTTTTGACCCCCCCCCCCCCCCTCATGTAAAATTTTTTTTTTTTTTTTTTGCAATAACCATGAAATGGAATAAATGGTCAGAATAGAAACAGGCAGTGAAAATTTTCTTTTATTGAACCTCATTTATGTAACCATTATTCCAAACATAACATAACATAAATTATGTCTGAATTGTCATGACATCAGAAGTACATATGGAGTAGTTGCAGGTGATGCTTGGGACAGTTCTGATTATGTTAGTTTGGTTTTATGTGTTTTTTGAATAGAAGGGTTTTTATTTCTTTTTTTAAGGTTTTGTAGTTTGTGGTCGAGGTCAATAGGTTGTAGAGTTGGGGTCAAGTGTTGCAGCTCGAATGGCTAGGAGGTTGTCGAACAGTTTTTTTCTTTTGACGTTTTTGGTTGGAGGGTGTGTGAATGGTGCGTGAGTTCTCCTATGTCTGTTTGAAGTGGATTGAATTATTTAGCTGAAGAAATTAGTTACCCCCCCATTCCACACACATTAATTCTCTTCCATTTTTGTTCCCATTATAAAAAAACACTGATAAGTTCCCAGGAAAAAAAATACATTAAAATAAGAAGTGAAAACAAAGGCCCCTACAGATGAGAACATAACATAAGAATAGCCTAACTGGGTCACACCAATGGTCCATCATGCCCAGTAGCCCATTCTCATGGTAGCCAATAGTGCTGCCCGATTCAGAGAAAAATATTTCATTCGATTCGATTCACCCTGTTGAATCGATTTTTCGATTAGATTCACTGTTAATGACACCGCTTTTAAGTTTAAACAAAGTATAACAATAAATTTCACAACAACAATAAATTTCACAAAGTACTTAAAAAAAAAAAATCACATTTTTCCATTAAAGCAGTTCTGGAGACATTTGCTTGAACAGTCTTTTTTCCCAGTCCATAAGCAAGCAATATGAAAAAGATTTCCTTAATTATCTACTCAAACATTTTTGCTATTTACTTTCATTGTACCTAGACTATTATTCAGTAGAAAAAATTTAGTTTGTTCAATCAAGCAGAACATTCACTCATAGAAGTCCAATGTCCACACAGGATTTGATTGAACAAACCAAATTTTTTCTACTGAATAATAGTTTAGGTATACTGAATAGCAAAAATGTTAAAGCCACACAGAAAAGCAGTAAAAGTCAATAGGTTCTCCAAGTGGGAACAACCTGATGTCTCAGCACTTGAGGAAAAGACCACGTAATAATGTTTATAAGATAAATCATATAAATGATTATACTGAAGCAGGGTGTCCTCACGTGAGAGGTAAGCGAGAGGAGAGAATTCTCCAGTGCTTTACACAATAAGGCTCCTCTGCCTGCAGTGCACACCATCATAGGACACCTCAGGTGTGCTCAAATTAATCAATGTGATTGTCAGTTTGAAAGTGGCCCCCACAATATTAGGTGGTAAGGGTTAAGTGAAAGGCGTACTGACAAACGCCAGGTCCCAGGTTCAGTTCCTTCACAGAAGTTTCATTAGGGATAGAATCAAATAAGAAGCACAGCCAGGGGTGATTATATAAAGAATATATTATAGAAATAGTCTTACAGAAAAGTAATATTTATAAGCATTACAATTAAGCAGAGAGCATTACACTTAAGCAGAGAACAAGCAGTCTCACTGCCTTACAGAGGTCAGAGGCAGAGAGGGACATAGAAGGTTGCAGTTCTAGGAAGCTTCGTGTTTCATAGATAAAGGGCAGGATAGACAGAGAGAGGGAGAGCCAAGACAGAACCAGAGTGCCAAGCAAAGAGCCAAGAGGTAGTTAGATAGAAAGAGAGAGAGGTGGCCAAGACCCCTCTCCTGATAGCTTGATAGAAAAGAGAGAGGGTCCCTTGATAGAGCAGAGAGCAGGCTTTTATACCTTGGAATCTTATTCTGAATAGAGAAAATATTGTATCTCCCAGTATCTTTCTGTTTAGAATTTGTAAACTGTTTGAGACAATGGTTAATTTAATTAACAAAGGAGGGTGAGAAACCTGATGGGATTAAGTCTCTGGCTTGATCTGTGCACCATTGTCCTAAGCACCCTCTTAATCAGACATTAACACCTTTTAGCTAGCCATGATTCAATCAGGGCTACTTGAAACTTAAAATATATCAATCAGGGCTACTTAAAACAGTTTCCCTGCACTAAGGGTCTATCTGCCTTCCCATGCCAGGGTCAGATTGATATAATCTCCCAGAGGCCTCTAGGCTGACAGTGATAAATTAAACAGTGATAAACAATTGGTCAATCACAAGAGTGCAAGATCAAACAGGTTGTTCCCACTCAGAGAACCTATTGACTTTACTGCTTTTCTGTGTGAGTAGATAATTAAGCAAATTTCTGATAGCCTACAGAACTGATTCTCACCTTCCATCCCCAGCCCCCAAGACTTACCAGACCCCCCCTGCCGATACATTTACTTACTGCCTGAACTGGATATTAAATCGTGGGGAAGAGAGGAGAAATGCGGGGAAAGAGCCAGCCAAAACTAGTATTTGTTGCTGCTGAGTGCACCAATCCAGGGCAAGCAGACGCTTCCCCCATGTCTTAATAACAGACAATGGACTTTTCCTCCAGGAATTTGTCCAAACCTTTCTTAAAACCAGCTACGCTATCTACTTTTAACATAACTTCTGGCCACTTCATTTTTAAGCTTAGATCTTTCCTTCCAAACAGAGACCTTGCTAGATGTCAAATACAGCACAAGGTAACTTCACATGGACTTAACTGTGCAGGAAATGAATCTCCTCATACACCCTTCTATTCTCTATTCAATCCTTAATAATATAACTCCAAGCAAAAATAAACATCTTGACTCAAATACTATAATTCCAACAGCTCAAGAAATTGCTGATTATTTCATTGATAAAATTAACAACATTAAGAAATCATTTAAAAATTCACTCCTTCCAACTGATTTAGATCAAAGTCATCTTGACTTACTGTCTTCAAAATGTTCCAAATTTAAAATACCGAGCCTAAAGGAGATTGAACTTATTCTAAAAACTCTGAACATCAAGGGTTCCAAGGCTGATCAAATACCACCACTATTTCTTAAACAATATTTTGACATCTTTGGACCTAAGATTCACGTACTAGTTACAGAAAGTTTAAACCAACACACAGTGCCATTAGACTGGAAAAAATCATATATTCGACCAATTATGAAAACAAAAAATATTAGTCCAACTGATCTAACTAATTTTAGACCTATTTCAAACATTACATTTTTGGCAAAATTAACTGAAAAAATTGTTTTCAACCAAATTTCAGAGTTTATAGAACAAACCAATGTGTTACATCCAAATCAAACAGGTTTTAGACAGCACCATAGTACGGAACACTCTCTTATCGGTATGACAACTTCTATCCAATACTTCTTAGATCATCATCAATCGGTGCTATTAACCTCGCTCGATCTTTCAGCAGCGTTTGATACGATTGATCACCACTTACTCCTTGATAGACTTCACTCTGTGGGGATTACAGATGAAGTTCTAGCTTGGTTTACATCATACTTTAAGGATCGCACATCCACAGTTATCTTCAATGAATCTTCATCCTCACCCTCACATATTACACATGGGGTTCCTCAGGGGTCTATTCTTTCACCTTTGCTTTTTAATATTTTTTTGGCTCCACTACTGACACTATGCCAATCCATTGGATTTCACGTTTTTGCCTATGCCGATGATATACAATTATTGCACCCATTAGTTAATAACAACATAAATGAAATTTCGGCTATTAATGAAAAACTAGATCAAGTGCATCATTGGCTTGACAAAAACAGACTCGCTCTTAACATTAAAAAATCTAATGTCATGCTTTTTCCCTGGAAGGATAGTTTTTCTCTTATTACTCCTATTTCAATCTCAAATGTTCCCATTCAATTAGTTAAAAATATAAAAATTTTAGGAGTAATTTTTGACAATAAACTCAACTTTCACGATCATATCAGTAGCATTGTGAAAACTACCTTTTACAGATTGCGGAAAATTCGTTCTATTTCTAAATTTCTCTGTCCTAAATCACTAAATATACTTATTCATTCTCTGGTGATATCTAAAATCGATTATTGCAATTCCCTATTTAAAGGAATTGCTTTACAAGAAATAAAACGTCTACAAATTATTCAGAATGCCTCAATTAAATTAATAACTAAATCCAAAAAGTTTGATCATGTAACACCACTCCTTAAAAAGGCTCACTGGCTTCCTGTTTTACACAGAATCACTCATAAATTATGCACAATTATTTTTAAAACTTTATATAATAAGTCCCCGGCTTTTCTATTTAGGCTACTTATCCCTTATTCTACAAAGAGAACCTTGAGATCAAGCGAACAAAATCTTTTGTCTATTCCTTCACTAAAAATTATCAATACTAGGAGACAATATATCTTCTCTTGTACGGCACCGCAGACATGGAACGCCCTCCCTATGTTTTTACGGGAGGAGAAAGAGTTTCTAAAATTTAAAAACGAATTAAAGACTTTCCTTTTTAGAGATGCATTTGCAAGTTAATTTTTAATCTTATTACTTTGCTTATTTTAATTCCCCTTTAATGTCTTATTACCCTTTTGTACTTTCCTTTGATGTTTCTTCTTTACCTTACAAATTGTATTTCATCCCTCCTTACCTTGTGTTAACAATGTTAATTTTTAGTTTTTTAAGTTTATTTATTAATTGTATGGACTGTTTTGTTACCTAATCTATGTAATTTTTTTTTTAAAATGTTCACCGCTTAGAAACTTTGTCTAAGGCGGTTAATCAAGCCATCTAATAAACTTGAAACTTGAAACCATATAGTGCAAAAATGTGCAAAGGTCTGTTTTTTTCTTTCAATCACTACATAGCCTAATGCCACACAAGCAGCGCTGTTACAAACATATTCTGAAGGTCAATGCTAAGGTTGACAAAGTTTCCTTCCTTGGACCAGAAGGAGATACTGACAAACCACTGGAAGAGATTCTAAAACAACTACCCAGAAATAACACCCAAAGACCCACTCAGTGTGTGAACCAGTTGAGTGGAGTGGACTAACTGGGGGTGGAAATGGGCCCAGAGTTTGCTCAGCAGAATTTCCCAGACTACCTCTTCCTCTCAACACACTGACATGCTACCACCACCACCAACACTAGGAACACCTCACCGAGTATGCCAGCAATGCTTATAAACTTTATAAAACACATTATTATATTTTCTTATAAAGCATATATTTTAACTGAACTCAGCCTTGCCATTCACAAAAATAGAAAAGTTCCCATTTCAAGCTGTCTCATGTACACTTTTCAAATCTAACATATTGTAATCACAAAACAGAAAATAAAATTATTTTTTTCTACCTTTTGTTCTCTGATCAATATTCAAATCTTGTTGGTCCCAGGCTCTTGTTGTCTTGCTTGCCAGGGTCTCCTTTCTCCGTGCTAACCATCCGTCTGCCATCTCTGTTCTCCCCTTCCGTTTCCCTTCCCTCTCCCGGAGATCTGGCATCTTTCCTTTTTTTTGTCTCCATCCACAGATTCACCTTTTCTCAACTCCCCACCACCCCAGGATCCACCATCTCTCCCTTTCTGTTCCCAACTATCCTCCTATCCAGTATCTCTATCCCCCCTCCACACCATCTCCTGTTTCCAAGTTCTCTCCCTTTCTGTTCTTTCCCTCCCTAAATCCCATTATGCACCATCTCTCTCCCACTCCTCTGTTTTTAGACCCATTATTTCTAACCCCCAAAGTCTGGCATATGCACGTATCTTTGAACCCCCCCCTTCCCTCTCTCCCTCTGTGTACTTTTACACCAGGACCCCCCTCCCCCGAAGGTCTGTCCCCCCTCCGAAGGGCTACACCCCACCCCTGAAGACCTGCACCCCCCCCGAAGGACTTTACCTCCCACCCGAAGGTCTGTCCCCCTCTGAAGGCCTAAACCCCACCCCTGAAGGCCTGCACCCTCCCCGAAGGATTGTACCCCCCACCCGAAGGTCTGTCCCCCCCTGAAGGCCTGCACCCATCCCGAAGGCCTGCACCCACCCCGAATGCCTGCACCCACCCCGAAGGCCTGCACCCCCGAAGGCCTGTCCCCCCCCTTGAAGGCCTGACCCCCCCCTTGAAGGCCTGCCTGCTTGTCCCCCCTTGAAGGCCTGTCCCCCCTTAAAGGTCTGCCTGTCCCACCCCCTTGTAGGCCTGTCCCCCCTTAAAGGTCTGCCTGTCCCACCCCCTTGTAGGCCTGTCCCCCCCCTTGAAGGCCTGACCCCCCCTTGAAGGCCTGCCTGCTTGTCCCCCCTTGAAGGCCTGTCCCCCCTTAAAGGTCTGCCTGTCCCACCCCCTTGTAGGCCTGTCCCCCCTTAAAGGTCTGCCTGTCCCACCCCCTTGTAGGCCTGTCCCCCCCTTGAAGGCCTGACCCCCCCTTGAAGGCCTGCCTGCTTGTCCCCCCTTGAAGGCCTGTCCCCCCCTTGAAGGTTGGCACCCCCCCAAAGGCCTGCACCCCCTTGAAGGCCTGTCCCACCCCCTTGTAGGCCTGTCCCCCCCTTGAAGGCCTGCCTGCTTGTCCCCCCTTGAAGGCCTGTCCCCCCCCCTTGAAGGCCTGCCCCCCCCCTTGAAGGTTGGCACCCCCCCAAAGGCCTGCACCCCCTTGAAGGCCTGTCCCCCCCCCTTGTAGGCCTGTCCCCCCCTTGAAGGCCTGCACCCCCTTGAAGGTCTGCACCCCCCCCCCGAAGGCCTGCACCCCCCGAAGTCCTGTCCCCCCACTTGAAGGCCTGCCTGCCTGTCCCCCCCTTGAAGGCCTGCACCCCCTTGAAGGTCGGCACCCCCCCTGAAGGCATGCACCCCCCCTGAAGGCCTGTCCCCCCTTGAAGGCCTGTCCCCCCCCTTGTAGGCCTGCACCCCCTTGTAGGCCTGTCCCCCCCCCTTGTAGGCCTGTCCCCCCTTGAAGGCCTGCCTGCCTGTCCCCCCCTTGAAGGCCTGCACCCCCTTGAAGGTCTGCACCCCCCCCGAAGACCTGCACCCCCCCTTGAAGGCCTGCCTGCCTGCCTGTCACCCCCCCTCCCCCTTGAAAGTCTGCCTGCCCGCCCGCCCGCCCCACCCTGAAGGCCTGATGCCCCGACCCACCCCGAAGGACCATTCGCCCCCCTGGCCTCCCCGCACTACCTATGAAGCAGCCGCAGCAGGATCGCGACGTCAGCTATCTTTGCGCTGCTTAGGAGCTGCTTCCTGCGCCGCGGTCCCGCCCCCTCCTCTGACGTCAGAGGAGGGACGGGACCGCGGCGCAGGAAGCAGCGCCCAAGCAGCTGAGGGATTGCTGACGTCGCGATCCTGCTGCGGGCTGCTTCATAGGTGTGCTGGAAGGTCAGTGGGGCGAGCGGTCCTTCAGGCGTTGGGGGGGACTGAGCGGCAAGGCCGGGAACACCCCCTCAGGGCTGGTACCCGGGGCGGCCCGCCCCCCCCCCCCCTAGGTACGCCACTGGATCCATGCCTTAATAAGTAGATTGGGATACTGCAATAGTTTGTAATATAACCTTCCTAAGGACAAGTTGTGTTGTCAGTGAGTTTAGAATACCTCAGCTCAGATCTTAACTGGTACCAAGTCATGATATTGTGGGACTACCATGTTCTACAAGAGTTTTAGGGTCCATTTTAATATGATGTGTCTGGTATCTAAAGTACCGTATCATAATGGTCCACATTATTTGGTGGCTTAGCTAATGTCCTCGTACATCAAAAAGGTAGTGGTACTCTTCAGCACGCTGTAATGAACTAGAGACCAGGCTTTTGCCATTTAAGTCCTGTAAAGCTTCAACAGGAAATGGATTTATTAATATTTCATACCAGAGCAAAGGCATTCAAAAGAGCTGGATAAACAGAACGGGGCTGGTATTTAGCTGGTGGGATCCCCTTTTCAAGTACTCAGCAATTCTATCCGTATAAATAGCAACACTGAATAGACATGGAAAGTGGTAAGTTAGATTGTAAGCTCTTCTAAGCAGGGACCGTCTATAAATGCCAAAATGTACTGTGCTGTGTACGCCTTTCAACGCTATATAAGTGATTAATAGTAGTAGGAAAGTGGTGACCAGTGACTATGCTGCCAATAGCTGTTGAGGCCTGCCAGTCCAGTGGTTCATGAATTCCACAGGCTTTAATTAGTGGCTATCTTAATTAAAAACCATTTTATTGAAATGTTAAAACATACACAGAGAGAACAGATGTGCAACACCATACTTAATTATCCCCCTTTCCTATCCTCTTGACACCCCCCAAGACCCTCCTCATTCCATCCCTCTGCAGATGTTCTCCACCATCAAAGAATTAACATTCTCAGAAGATCTTAGTTCTTATTGGCTGCTGAGATAGAGTTTGAATCTTTGTCCCTCCCCCCCCCCCCCAATCAAAAGAAGCTATCTAGGTACAGCCACTAATCAGTGCCAAAGCTATTGTAATGTATCTCGTAAGGTATTTGAAATTAAAGTTCTCCCAAGTGAAATCAAATATTGTAAATAAGAATTCCAGACCAACAGAAAGTGTCTTTTATGTTTGGGGGCACCTTCTGCTGCTTTTGCCTCCTAGGTAATCGGCAAATGGAGGTGTTTTTTATTTTTTTTTTTACTTCAGTAATCAGATGGCACCACTGCTGTTCAAGATTGCAGCATACATTTACAGGCAAGAAGACTAATTTTACAAAACAAGCGTTCCTTCCCCCTTTATGCTTTCCCTGAAAGAACCCAGAATTATTGAATTAGCTAACTTACTGGCTGAATAACACCACCGAACAGAATTTCCAATGTCACCTCTGCCTCTCTCCTAACCTGACCTCTCGTCTGTATTAAAATCTGGCTTAGTAATTTAAACCAAAATACACACTACTACTGTGCATCTATCAAATATGTTATAAATACTCAAAATACATAAAATCCATGTTGGCTGTGGAAAAGCACATAAATATTATTCAAAAACACCTCTTACCCACTCACCGTAGGACAGCAACTGCTGGACCATTCATTGGGTTTGTCTTTTCAATCATAGGTCTACCACCCCCTCCATATTATATCCTAAATATGCATCAATATCAAATATTTAGGAAAAAGGGAACTTAGCTTGTGGACATCTGATCTAAACAAAACGTCTAATTTCTGATCTCAACGGAGCCCGTTTCACCCACAGCTTCTTCAGGAGATCAGGAAATATGGAATTCTCATACAGCAGAATTCACTTTACCAGACGGGCAACCCCTTCTCTCTTCTAGACTTTCACAATTTCAATGAGAGATATCGCTCAACAATGCGGACATTGCAAACTTCCAAATCTCACTGCGCTGAGGAACCCCATCTCAAAAAATGGTTTAGTAATTTAAACAGCCCAGTTTTATCCAGATAATTCAAAGAAAAATCTTCACCTAGATTTGTGTGTTTATCACTCACCAGCAAATGCATAACTTCCTTTCAAGAGTGGCCAGCCTGCTAGGAACATGAAATTGAGTTTTATTTTTATGGTAGAAATTAAGTTCTTTTGCTGTCTGTAATTGTAAAACGGAGAGCTAGTTTTATATTTTAGAGGATTTTGATGATGGCAATTTAAGCCAGCACCGGACAACAAAGCTGGACCTTTTGACTCCTGTAGCTGCCTCTAGCCTTGCATTTTCTATTTATTTCTTGTTATAGCTGTTTCCGCGAATGTATCTTTGTAGGAATTTAGTGAGCAGCAGTTTCTAAATCTTCCTGAATTAAGGAAACACTCATTCCAGGGCTGCGAGAATGTTTTGGTCCTCCTTAGCCATACCAGCAACTTTTCATTAGAGGGCGCTGCAAGCCTATCATTCTGCGACACTTATTACAGAGCAAAGTAACTAGACAGTGCAAATTAATTTTGTATGAAAGAAAAATATTTGTACTTTCACTCATCTATAGAGTATGAAGCATACAGCGATGACAGAAATCAAGATTTCAAGAAGAAATTTGTAAATGTGCTACCACATGTACAAGTGCTGCTTTTGCGTATCAAAAACTTTTTAAAGAGAAAAACATAAAATGCTTCTGTAGTCTTGGTAATAGAATGCCAAGAAGACTTTTAACACTTGGTGTACCAGGTGGAAGGTGATTGCCAACGACAGGCACTAAGGAAATGATCAAGCCTTGTAGAGACATTAAGGGCTCCTTTTACTAAGCTGCGTTAGCGTTTTTAGCGCACGCAGCAGATTAGCGCGTGCTAACCCTGCGCTCCGTGACTAGAACTAATGCCTGCTCATTGCTGGCATTAGCGTCTAGTGCACGCGGCAATTTTGCGTGCGCTATTCCACACGTTAATGCCCTAACGCGGCTTAGTAAAAGGAGCCCTAAGTGGAGAGTGACACAGTTATGATTATATATTTAAATCTTTTTATTAAAGTATAAAAAAGAACAATATTCTGTACAACTGTCACAATCATAAAAGGAAAAGAATAACACAGGATCAACAACAACAAAAAAAACACATCCCCTCCTGCTTCACAAACATGCCTTCCCCCTATACTCCTTTTCTGCCCCACTTACAAAGGCATCAGAAAGGGCCTGAGTTCTTATTGCCCTTCCCAGCACAGCCATAAGTACCCAAATAATCCAATTCCAAAGAGCAACTGAAATAATTCCCACCACCACCTTGTACCTTCCAACCCCAACAATATCTCAGAAATCTGAGAAACACACCGTAGCAAATATTAGATCTAACCCATTCTGTTGAAATGTCCAGGGGGACAAAATACAACCCGCTCTATATGGCCTTGCGGGGGACAATTGGACCCTATGATTTATCTTTTTGTAATTTACATTATTTTAAAAATGTGGTTTCCAATTGAAAACCCAACTCCAATTAATTAGTCAAAAACAATAAAATAACACCACTAAATTAATCAAGAAGGATTATGAATCAAAAATAGCAGTTAAATAACAAATGAGCGTAGCAACAAATTAATCAAAAGTAGTTAAGATCAATGAATTCATTGAAAGTAATTAAAGTCTGATGAATTGATCCAAAATAATTAACATCATCTCAAACCCAGAAACTTATATAATTATGGTGAGAAATTGGTGAGTTACTCAAAATTAATTGAAAACGTCTGACAAAGGTAGGGTGGAGTATATCCAGTGGATATTAGGGATTATAAATTTACTGTCACGGTTATGTAGAGAGAGAGAGAGAAAGCAACATAGTAAACTATATGGCACTTCTTCAGATAGAGTTATTTATGGGTGGTATTTCACAAACTCTCATTAAGCCAATTCTGCCCAATTAAAAGTTCTTACCTGTTAATTTTCTTTCCTTTAGACGCAGCAGATGAATCCAGAGCCCCACCCTTTCTGGATATTGTCCGTCGGTTTTTTCTTGTGCAACTTTCGAAGTTTGTTATTGTTGATGGTTGTATTCTGTATTATTGTCTTTTGAGATTTGTTATGGGAAAGAAGTTTTTTACATGCTATGCCTATTGATGGTTACGGATGTTTGGGCAAGGAGCTATACTGGATAAACAGGAGAAGTGCCAGCCAATAGGACCACCTGTTAATCAGTTTCTCTATCTCCGCCTGCTGGTAGATGTGAACTTGCATATTGGATTGCAGATGTTCTGGAAATTTAGGGAGAATTCCTCAACAGGGGTGTGCACTTTAGCATTTAGCACATGCTAATTAGTCATCGGTGTGTGCTAAATTGCATAGCGCTCGTTGATGAAAGCCCCCTTAGTGTCTGAAGAAGGATCTAATTTAGACATCATACTGCTGGGACACAGTTTGGGGCAGGACTGGGGGTGCCTATGACATCCACTGAAAATACAGAATACTGTACGTCAGTTGTATGGCTTACTGTATCTGACCACAATCCTCCCAGCTTCTTACTTCTCCTTTGCTCTGCTCACCACAGTACTGTATCTTATTGCTACTCCACACTACTATTACTCCCCAGCCACTGAAACCCACAAAATAGTGTACCTTCAAGGCATGCTATTTAGCAGGGGGCAGGCAATGTAGCCTGAAGAAGAGACTAGTCAAGGTCTTTTTTGTGTGACGACATGCTTGGATGATGGGGATACCATGTGCAGGTAAGTTCCAGGGAGCTCAATGGAAACGTTCGAACCAATCATGGAGTTACAGCTGGCAAGCCCCTCTTATCTGTACCCTTCTCTTCAATTGCCAACTCCAGACTCCGTCCCTTCTTTCTTGCGGCACTGTATGCCTGGAATAGGCTGCCTGAATCAATACATCGTGCTCCATCCCTTGCAGTGTTCAAATCCAAGCTAAAGGCCCACTTTTTTGAAACTGCCTTCAACTCTTAACTCCCACTCACTGCTATCAGATACCTATACCCACTATAATCTCACCAACCCTGAAATGTCCTGTCTAAATTAGATTGCAAGCTCTTCTGAGCAGGGACTGTCTATTGTATGTTAAAATATACAATTTACAAAGGATCACAAATATAAATTGAACTGGGATCCCCAAGAAATTAAACAGATATGCCCTTCTTTCTCTACTGAACACACAGGGATGCGATCTGGCGGAAACAGGAAGTTGTGTCAGAGGAGAAGCTTCGAGGCAGCTGCATGCAACTAGTGAGAACAGCTGCTGCATCAAGGCTCCTCTGAGAGAGAAAACTGTTTGGAAAAGCACTGCGAAGGTGAGGGGAAGAGAGGGAGATGGCCCGACAAAGGGAAGAGATGCCTGGATTATGAGGCCCAGCGCAGCTGCCCTGTTTGTCCTCCCCTAACACCGGCCCGGGTCATAGCACTACACCAGAGGGCCCCCCCACCCCCTCTGATGTTTTTAGGCCCGAGGCATGTGCCTACTGGGCCTACCCTTAATCCGGCCCTGTACTGAATAGCAAAATGTAAGATGAAATGATCTACTGTTTGCCTGATGAAGGTTTACAATAGCAAAATCCTGTTTCCAGTTTTGCTGTTTCATTTGGCTTACTGAGGAGTTATTTACTTCTCCCTTCTGCTTTTACTTTTAACTATAAGCATCAGATGTAACTAGGTAAAAGTTGTAAACATTGGCAAAATTATCACTCCAGTAAAAGTGAAAGTAACAAATGTTATCCTGTAGTACTTTAAAAGTAAAAATAATAATTACAATTCATTACAGTTAGTTACAGTAATTAGTTACATTTACTTAGTTACTGTGGCCTAGATCAAACATGTCAAACTCTGGCCCGTGGGGTAATTAAATTTGGCCTGCGAATGAATTCCCTAATTTGGCCTGCGAGAAAATATCCTGCTGCTTGCTCTCTTTGCTCAGCGGCGACAGAGAGAAGCAACCACCAGTTCCCGGGTCAGAAACAGGAAAGGACCAGCCATGAGACAGCGAGGAGAAGCGCGCAAGAGGGCGAAGAGGATGGGGAAATGGAGGCTCCAGCTCAGGAAGAGTGCCCCTTGCAGCTGTACCTCTGGAGACGCAGTAAGCATGTGACTCGCTCTGACAGCTCTCACTGCGTCCTTAGATTCCAATACTGGCAGAGGCTGTTCGTCAATACCTCCGGTGGCAGTAGTAACAACGGTGGTACCTGGCAGGCAGAGTCAGCACTCTGAACAGGTTTCTCCTGGCCTGCCCCGCTGGGGCCTTTCCTCTGCAACGTTACTGATGATGCGGGAAGAGGGAGCACTGGCGGTTAGGCTGTTCATGCTGCTGCTGTTTTAGGAGGCTCGAAAGTTGATGTCTCATGGGGAGGGGGGTCATCAATAAGGAAGTGCTGCACAGGGGGCTAGGAGGGCTGGAAGGCTGCTGCACAGGGGGATGAGAAGGAGGGATGGATGGAGGGCTGCTGCACAGGGGGATAGGAGGGATGGAAAGCTACTGCATTTTGGGGGAGAGAGGAGAAAGGAAGAATTGTTGAACATGGGGTGGAGGAGATGGAGATATGCAACAAAGAAGTAGAAAGGGGTGAGGGAGAAATCTTGCATTTGGTAGAGGGGAGAGAGACATGCATGGAGAAGAGAGAGAAATGTTGGACCTACGGTGGAAGGCAGGGAGAGATGCATGGGAAGAAAGAAATGCTGCATATGATAATGGAGGGTAGGAAGGAAGAGATGCTGCATAGAGGAGAATAGAGAAGTTTGATCAAGGGTACAAAGCAGGGAGAGAAAGAGAGACAATGGGAAAGAAATGTTGGATATGGCAGTAGAAGGGAAGGTATGGAGATGGAAGATAGATGGTCAGCATGGAGAAAGAAGAAAACATCAATTGGGCAGGAGACCCTGGTGAGCAAGTTAACAGACAGACAGACAACAAAAGGTAGAAAAATAATTTTATTTGCTGTTTTGTGATTGCAATATGTCAGATTTGAAATGTGTATCCTGCCAGAGCTGGTGTTAAGACAGTAAGCATGAATTAGGACCTAAAAGAGAGAGGAAAAGTATTTTTTATTTATTTTGTTTACATCATAGAGCCGGCTAAGGGGTCCTTTTATTAAGGTGAGCATTTAGCGCACTAAATCGGTTAGCGTACCTTAATAAAAGGACTCCTAAGTATCTTAATAAAATAATTTGGCCCACGACTTAGCCTATGTTTTAGATTTTGGCCCCTTATATGATTGAGTTTGACACTCCTGGCCTAGATGCACAAAAGTCACAGAGAACATTCCCAGAGACTTTGGAGCACTGGGAAAGAAGTTGAAGCAGATAGGAGCACAGGTGGTCTTCTCATCAATTCTTCCAGTAAGAAATAAAGGCAGAGCTAGAGAAGAGCGTATCCAACGGACTAACGAATGGCTCTGCGAATGGTGCATAGAAATGAACTTTGGATTCCTAGACCACGGCGAGACGCTCCAGGGACTACAAGGACCAGACGGACTCCACCTAACCAGGAGAGGCAGGAACGTATTTGGACATCGACTGGCCCGCCTACTCCATAGGGCTTTAAACTAGGTAAGTTGGGGGAGGGTACATACTTATATCCCAGAGCAGTAAGAAACCACCCTGAGGAGGCAAGTCGCACCCACACTTCTGAGTCTAAAGTAGGTACCAATGATATCCACGATAATTCAGGGAGAATTATCAATGATAATTTAGGAGACACACTAACTCATAAGGGAATCTCTTCACAGATATGGAGGGCTATGTATGTTAATGCACACAGCTTGGGCAATAAAATTCTAGAATTGGAGACTGAAATAACAAACGCCGATCTAGACGTGATAGCGTTATCCGAAACCTAGTTTACGGACTCGCATGGGTGGGATATGGTTATACCAGGCTACAACCTACTTCGTTGCGACAGAGAGGGTAAATTGGGAGGAGGTGTAGCACTGTACACTAAGGAAAGCATCAAAACTACCAGAATCACAGATGTTAGATACACCGGGGAATCCCTCTGGGTGAACCTGGCCAGAGGGAATGAAAAATGCCTATACCTTGGTGTGATATACAGACCTCCCAGGCAACAGGAAGACAAAGACATAGAATTAATCGAGGACATAGAGAACATCACACTGCGCGGCGACACAGTAATGCTAGGAGACTTCAACATGCCCGATGCAGATTGAACACACTCTCCGCGACTACAAGTAGCAGCAAAAGAATTTTAACCTCCATAAAGGGTGCACATCTCAAGCAAATGGTATTAGAGCCCACCAGGGACCAGGCGATACTAGACCTAGTACTCACCAACGGAGATAGCGTCTCGAAAGGCTCAGTAGGTGATACACTGGCCTCCAGCGACCATAATATGGTATGGCTTAACCTCAAGAAAGGTTTCTCTAAGTCAAACACAGCAACGAGGGTTCTCAACTTTAGAAGCACAGACTTCAACCGCATGGGAGATTTTGTCCATCAGGAGCTACATAAACAATCAAAATCTGACAATATGGAGGCTATGTGGTTGTCTCTGAAGTCCATCCTACATGAAGCAACAAACCGATACATAAGAACAGTAAGTAAATGCAGGAGAAACAAAAGACTCCAATGGTTCAGTAAAGAAATTTCAGACCTAGTTAAAAAGAAAAAGGAAGCATTTATCACCTACAAACATTTAGGAAAACAGGAGGCGAAAGAGGACTATCTAGATAGATCTAAAGCTGTCAAAAAAGTAGTCAGAGAGGCCAAACTCCAAATGGAGGAAGATCTAGCACAGAACATTAAGAAAGGGGATAAATCTTTCTTTAGCTATATTAGTGACAGGAAAAGAAACAAAAATGGGATAGAACGCCTGAAGCAATCGGACGGTAACTTTGCAGAATCAGATTCTGCCAAGGCAGAACTACTAAACAAATACTTCTGCTCAGTCTTCACCTGTGAAGCGCCGGGAGCTGGTCCACAGCTTCAGACGGGAGATAACAAGAAAGACCCGTTTCAAGATTTCGAATTTACGCCCAGTAGCGTCTACAACGAACTATCAAGACTCAAAGTAAACAAAGCCATGGGACCGGACAACCTACACCCCAGGGTGCTCAGGGAATTAAGTGAAGTCCTGGCAGAACCATTATCTGTGCTTTTCAATCTTTCCCTACGCACAGGAAGAGTCCCCTTGGACTGGAAAACCGCCAACATAATCCCACTCCACAAAAAGGGCTGCAGGACAGAGACAGCAAACTACAGACCAGTGAGTCTCACGTCTATAGTGTGTAAGCTCATGGAAACACTGATCAAACGGAATCTTGACACAATCCTAGATGAAGAAAACCTACGTGATCCCCACCAACATGGGTTCATCCAGGGTAGATCCTGCCAATCTAATCTAATTAGCTTTTTTGACTGGGTTACTAGACAACTGGATGCCGGAGAGTCACTGGACATGGTATATTTGGACTTCAGTAAAGCATTTGATAGCATCCCACACCGAAAGTTATTGAACAAGCTGAAATCGATAGGATTAGGAGACACTCTAACCACATGGGTTGGGGATTGGCTGAGCGGTAGACTTCAGAGGGTGGTGGTGAACGGTACCCCATCCAAAGCGTTGGATGTGATCAGTGGAGTGCCGCAGGGCTCAGTCCTGGGCCTGATTCTATTCAACTTATTCATAAGAGATATGACGCAAGGACTTAAAGGAAGGGTATCACTGCTCGCCGATGACACCAAACTTTGCAACATAGTAGGCAAAAGCTTGTTACCTGATAATATGACACAGAACCTACTGCTGCTGGAACGATGGTCAACTACTTGGCAGCTAGGCTTCAATGCTAAAAAATGCAAGATAATGCACCTGGGTAAGAGAAACCCACGCAGAACTTATGTACTAAATGGTGAGACCTTAGAACATAGAAACATAGAAAGATGACGGCAGAAAAGGGCTATAGCCCATCAAGTCTGCCCACTCTACTGTCCCACCCCAATAAGTCAGAGTGCTGCTCGACCCACGTAGAGATCCCACGTGGATGTCCCATTTATTCTTAAAGTCAAGCACGCTAGTGGCCTTGATCACCTGCACCGGTAGTTTGTTCCAGTGATCCACCACCCTTTCTGTAAAGAAATACTTCCTGGTGTCACCACCAAATCTCCCTCCTCTGAGTTTGAGCGGGTGCCCCCTTGTGACTGAAGGTCCCTTAGGAAAGAATATGTCGTTTTCCACCTCGACACGACCTGTGACGTACTTAAATGTCTCAATCATGTCACCCCTCTCCCTGCGCTCTTCTAGAGAGTAGAGCTGCAACTTGCCCAGTCTTTCCTCGTATGAGAGACCCTTGAGTCCGGAGACCATCCTAGTGGCCATTCGCTGGACTGACTCAGCTCGAAGTACATCTTTACGGTAATGTGGCCTCCAGAACTGCACACAGTACTCCAGATGAGGTCTCACTATGGTTCTGTATAGTGGCATTATGACTTCAGGTTTACGGCTGACGAAGCTTCTATTGATACATCCCATCATCCTCCTTGGTTAGGACCACGGCAGAACGCGATCTAGGGGTGATCATTAGTGATGACATGAAGGCTGCCAATCAAGTGGAGAAGGCTTCCTCCAGGACAAGACAAATGATGGGTTGTATCCGTAGAGGTTTTGTCAGCAGGAGACCTGAAGTCATGATGCCGTTATACAGATCTATGGTGAGGCCTCACTGGGAGTACTGTGTTCAGTTCTGGAGACCACACTACCGTAAGGACATGCTGAGGATTGAGTCGGTTCAGCGAATGGCCACCAGGATGGTCTTGGGGCACAAAGATCTCACGTATGAAGAAAGACTAAAAAAATTGCGGCTTTACTCACTTGAGGAAAGAAGAAAGAGGGGAGACATGATTGAAACATATAAGTACATCACGGGTCGTATCGAGTCGGAAGATGATATCTTCTGTCTCATGGTACCCTCGACCACCAGAGGGCATCCGCTGAAAATCAGGGGAGGGAAGTTTTATAGCGACTCCAGAAAGTACTTCTTCACCGAAAGAGTGGTGGATCACTGGAACAGACTCCCGCCGCAGGTGATTGAGGCCAGCAGCGTGACGGATTTTAAGAGAAAATGGGATACTCACGTGGGATCTTTAAGGGAGTGAATTCAGGGGGGCGGATACTTGAAATGGGCAGACTTGGTGGGCTATAGCCCTTTTCTGCCGCCATTTTCTATGTTTCTATGTTTCTATGATATTACCGACTGGATTGCTGTTGGCTGATTCCCAAACAGTGATCGATACACTAACAAGTTTGCACGCAAATGATTTGCACAGAGGTGCAAATCATTTGTATGCAAATGCAACCGATTCAATCGCTCAGTGAGTGATTGACACATGCGCAAAGCCCTAACAGCAGTGACAGGGAAAGCAGCCTCCTGTCATTGCTGTTAGGGCTTCTGGTTTTGTTTTTAATGGCATAGATGTTGTGCATGTGTTAAAAAAAATGTATCTCTGCGTCATGCCCTTCCACCCTGTGCCGGCACCCTGAGCCACTATCCCCCCCCCCCGACCCACTGACCAACAGCAAAATAGCAGGAGGGATGCCCACTCCCTCCTGCCACAAAGGAACTCCCCCCACCCAAAAAAAGGCAGGAGGAATGGCCACTCCCTCCTGCCACGAACTCCCTCCCCCTGCCTGAAAAAAAGTGGGCATCCCTCCTGATGTTTGTTTTAGGTTCGGGAGGGGTGCCACATTTGTAAGGCGGGGCACATGAACGATTGTCGGGGATCATTGGAGATGGCCAGCGGCGGTGGGGGATTTTTTCTTTTTTGTAATGGAACATATATTTTGCGTGTGTAATATATGCAAAATACCTGTGCCAGTGGGAAAAAAAACCCCAGGCAGATCAGTCGATAACACAGTTTCCGACAGGTCTAGAGCAATAGGGTTTTACAATTGATAAAACTCGATGCTAAATAGCCAAGCAATGTTAGTGTATCAATCACCTGGGTTTTACTAATTTGCATGGGTCAGATCAGATCGGAAAAATCTTATACACGAATACAGGATGTCTGGTGCGGTACTTGGAGAGATCCCCCAGGAAAGAGACCTGGGAGTACTGGTCGACAAGTCGATGAAGCTGTCTGCACAATGTGCGGCGGCTGCGAAAAGGGCGAACAGTATGTTAGGAATGATTAAGAAGGGGATCACGAGCAGATCAGAGAAGGTTATCATGCCGCTGTACCGGGCCATGGTATGCCCCCACCTGGAATACTGTGTCCAGCACTCGTCGCCATACATGAAGAAGGACTCGGTACTACTCGAAAGAGTCCAGAGAAGAGTGACTAAAATGGTTAAGGGGCTGGAGGTGTTGCCGTACAGTGAAAGATTAGAGAAACTGGGCCTCTTCTCCCTTGAAAAGAGGAGGCTGTGAGGGGACATGATTGAAACATTCAAGATAATGAAGGGAATAGACTTAGTAGATAGAGACAGGTTGTTCACCCTCTCCAAGGTAAAGAGAACGAGAGGGCACTCTCTAAATTTGAAAGGGGATAGATTCCGTACAAATGTAAGGAAGTTCTTCTTCACCCAGAGAGTGGTGGAAAACTGGAACGCTCTTCCGGAGGCTGTTATAGGGGAAAACACCCTCCAGGGATTCAAGATAAAGTAAGACAAGTTCCTGCTGAACCAGAATGTACGCAGGTAAAGCTAGTCTCAGGACACTGGTCTTTGACCTATAGGCCGCCACGTCAGTGGACTACTGGGCATGATGGACCATTGGGCTGACCTAGCTGCGACAATTCTTAAGTTCTTATGAAAATGGGCGATCGAGAGGAAAAACACGCGGTGGGCAGTTTTGTGCATTGGGGAATCCAATCCAATCGATCGCTAAACTGGTCAAACCGATTTAGCAACGATCGGGACATGATCGGTAAGTTTTGTGCATCCCCCAGTATATTGACAGTAAGGCAGTGAGTGGGGTGTTTGAGAGAGTTGTTCCTCAGTTTCTGGCAGAGAGAGGGAAGCAAATTGTACTTAGGGAGCATAAGTTGCAAGGTTGAGTTGTAACTGGGATTAGTTTCTTAGCACTTCTATAAAGCAAAAAGAGAGTTCCCACTAATGTCCTTCTCCATGTTCAGTGTGACTGGAGTAGAGGACTCCCAAAAATTACTCTTGGGAAAATATATGTATAACTGCTTGGCAGATCCAAGTGCTGTACACCACCCCAAAATAATAAAAGAGATCACCACTATCACAGTCTACCTGATGGTAGAAAGACCGCAAATAGGGACACGCCCTTAAATGCAGACCTCTTGGTCAATCACCGTACTTATTTGGTATTAATAGTACAGTTTGTTCACTCAAACTGTAAATTAGGAAATATGAAAATAGCAAAGTACTATTAACACCAAATAAGTGCGGTGATTGACCAAGAGGTCCACATTTAGTGGCGTATCCCCGTTTGCGGTCTTTCTACCATCAGGTTCTGAGCACTTCGGGTATTATTTGTTGATATCACTGGTAGATTGTGATAGCGGGTGATCTCTTTTATTATTTTGGGGTGGAGTAGAGGACTTTACACTTCCTATCCCCTTCCTGTCCTGGCTATTTTGGATTCTGTGATAACCTTGAGCCTTCCTCCCTCCCTCTCTCTCTCTCTGTGCTGCCTGACATTTCAGTGACCAGGACTCCTTCCTGTCTCCTCTCAGTGAATCAGCCCAGAAAACCCCCTGTGGAACTCCGGAAATCGCCTCCCCCATACGGGGGGGCGGGATTCCCTACAGGAATGAAAAAGCAAAACAAAAATGGCAATTTGTAGCTTATTTTAAACTGGAGCCCTATAATTATTGGGAGGATGACACAGGTGGGGTGGAGTAAGCGAGCTCTGAGCTGCAGGGGTTCTACCTCCGCTTGGACAGGCCCTTCCCAAAGGCACAGACAGATCTGTGGTAAAATTAGAACAACAGGAATCACTTGGCTCCCGACTCATGTTATTTTATAAAACTCTTCCAGGAAAAAGGAGCTCATTCCATTAACATACACACTTGGCAGAAAATATCAGCCCCCCACCCCCAGGTAATGCAGCTTTCTTCCTCAGAGCCAATGTGTCTCTCTGCAGCCAGAATCCTCCCTGCTCCCCTCCTGTCTCTTGCAAAAGGGAAATGGAGGTGAGAGGTTAGAGCTCCTGAATCAGATTGGTCCAATTCAAGGTAATATCACAGTCTGCACCAAGCAGTCCCCCACCCCCACCCCCTGAGTCCCCACAGTGTGGTCTCTTGAGCTGGAAAAAACTTCTATCCAAAAGCTATAAAAAATGTATAATAATAAAACTACTCCTTGTCGGATTTATTTCCTGTGTTTTTGTTTTTGTTTTTTTTAAATCTTATTTGGCTCATACAGGCAGGGCTGATATAAGGGCAGACCTTAAGTCATGTGCCCCCCTCCCCCACCCAATCTCTTCCTTGGAGATCCACTATCTCCTAGCTTTGGGAGCAGTCCCCTCTCCTTCCCCCAAGATTCTCAAGCTTACATATTACATACACTCTTTCCGTCTTTCCTATCAGGAGCACATACTCAGGCTTCACCACCCTCCCATCCCACCTGAGGCCTCAAACAAGGCCACTGGAAACACTAATGCTATGGGTCTGGTTGGGGTCCTGATAGCTGTCACAATAGCTCAGGTTACACCTGCTGCTGGATGACATCTGCTTCAGAGGTTGCCACCCCGTTAGCAAGAACTGCAACCCAGGAATATACAGTATGCAGGTTACAATTTGCCATAGTTAAAGTGCAAGATTTTCAATACAAGTTTTTATCCTAATGTGACATACATTGAGGATCTAGTGCCAATATACATTTCTTTGTAATCCACCAGCTGTAGGCAGGGGAGTTGGGTGAAGAGGTATGTTTTTATTGCTTTTCTAAAGATCAGGAGTCCGCAAGAGACCTGATTTGTGGGGGCAGTTGATTCCAGTGGTTTGGTATAACGCGGGAAAAGGTACATCATTTGGCACAACCATGGGGCATTTTGAGGCGTATTTCATCCTGGGCTTGGAGGATCCTTCAGGTTCACAGGCAGGCCAGGTTTTCAGGATATCCACAATGAATATAAACATAACATAGTAACATAGTAGATGATGGCAGATAAAGTCCCAAATGGTCCATCTAGTCTGCCCAACCTGATTCAATCAAAAAATTTGTTGGGGTTTTTTTTTTTTTTTTTTCTTCTTCTTATCTATTTCTGGGCAAGAATCCAAAGCTCTGCCCGGTACTGTTCTTAGGTTCCCACTACTGAAGTCTCTGTCAAAGCTCACTCCAGTCCATCTACACCCTCCCAGCCATTGAAGCCCTCCTCAGCCCATCCTCCCCCAAACGGCCATATACAGACACAGACCGTGCAAGTCTGCCCAGTACTGGTCTTAGTTCTTCAATATTTACTATTATTTTCTGATTCTAGATACTCCATGTTCATCCCACGCTTTTTTGAACTCCATCACCGTTTTCCTCTCCACCACCTCTCTCAGGAGTGCATTCCAGGCATCCATCACCCTCTCCATAAAGAAGAATTTCCTTACATTGCTCTTAAGTCTACCTACCACCCCTCAACCTCAAATTCTGTCCTCTGGTTTTACCAATTTCCTTTCTCTGGAAAAGATTTTGTTCTACATTAATACCTTTCAAGTATTTGAACGTCTGAATCATATCGCCCCTGTCCCTCCTTTCCTCTAAGGCAGGGGTGCCCACACTTTTTGGGCTTGCGAGCTACTTTTTAAATGACCAAGTCAAAATGATCTACCAACAATAAAATTTAAAAAAAACACAAAGCACACTGTATGCATAGAAAATGTTAATCATCATTCCTATTCCAGGGTTTTTCAAAGAGGTCAAAGCAGATGACTCTAAGCACTATCACCTCAGTAACAACCATACAAAAATAGACAAATATACCCCCTCCCTTTTTACTAAACCACGATAGCAGTTTTTAGCGCAGGGAGCTGCGCTGAATGTCCAGCGCTGCTCTCGACACTCATAGGCTCCCTGCGCTAAAAACCTCTATTGCGGTTTAGTAAAAGGGGACCTTAGTGTAAAATATAGACAGCAGATATAAATTCAGACACATTTTGATCACTAAATTTAAAATAAAATCATTTTCCCTACCTTGTCTGGTGATTTCATGAGTCTCTGGTTGCACTTTCTTCTTCTGACTGTGCATACAATCTTTCTTCCCTTCTTTTAGCCTGTATGCTTCTTCTCCTCCAGACCTCATTCCTTCCCCCCAACTTTTCCTTCCTCTTCCCTGCCCTTTCTTTCTCTCTGCCTCCTTTTCATTTTTTTCTGTTTCTCTTCTTTCCTTCTGTCTCCCTGCCTGCCCTTTTTCTTTCTTTCTCCCTGCCCTCCCCCAAGCCACTGCCACTGCCATTACCATCGGGGACCAGGACCCAAACGCCACCAATAACAGGCCCCAAGCTCTCCCTGCTTCGGCCAACCAGCATTCCTCTCCCCGACGTCAATTCTGCCGTCGGGAAGAGGAAGGCTGATCAGCCCAAGATCGTGATCAACCTATTGGGGGAAATGCTGCCGGGTCCTGCCTTCGCGGAAACAGAAAGTAGGCAGGACCCGGCAGGAACAAGAACAAATGCTTCACTAACCTGTCTCCTGCATTAGCCCGTAGCGAACGCTTGCTTCAGGGCTCTCAACATGTGCGTGCAGGCTTCCCTTCTCCACCCCCCCCCCCTCCCCGGACATAACTTCCGGTTTCGGAGGGAAGAGAAGAGAAGCCTGCACGCACACGTTAGAGCCCGGAGCATAAGTTCGCTAGGGACTGAAATCTCCAAGCCGGTTTTTTGGTTTTTTTTTTTTAATGTTCAGCAGCGGCAGATGACAGCTGGGCGGACCGCCCAGCTAAAAGGCCCTAGGGAGAACACTGGAGAGGAAGGCTGATCGGCCCGTAGATCAGGACGGCAACACGAGTGCGATCAACTCGAGTTGCCTTCCTGAGCTACTGGTCGATCGCGATCGACGCGTTGGGCACCCCTGCTCTAAGGTATACATATTCAGGGCTTCCAGTCTTTCCTCATATGTCTTTTGGTGCAAACCTCCTATCATTTTTGTCACCCTCCTCTGGACCGCTTCAAGCCTTTTTGTGTCCTTCGCCAGATACGGTCTCCAAAACTGAACACAATACTCTCACCAACGACCTGTACAGGAGCATCAACACCTTCGTTCTTCTACTGGTTACACCTCTCTTTATACAGCCCAGCATCCTTCTGGCAGCAGCCACCACCTTGTCGCACTGTTTTTTCACCTTTGGATCTTTGAACACTATCACCCCAAGATCCCTCTCCCCCTCTGTGCATATCAGCCTCTCACCTCCCAGCATATACGGCTCCTTCTGATTATTAATCCCCAAATGCATTACTCTGCATTTCTTTGCATTGAATTCTAGTTGCCAGATTTTAGACCATTCCTCTAACTTTTGTAGATCCTTTTTCATGTTTTCCACTCCTTCCTCGGTGTCTACTCTGTTACAAATCTTGGTATCATCAGCAAAAAGGCAAACCTTTCCTTCTATGCATGAGAGATTTGCATACCAAAGAGGCAGTGCATGCAAATCTCTCATATGCATATTCATTGTGGATATCCTGAAAACCTGGCCTGCCTGTGAGCCTTGAACTGAGTGGCTCTGGCCTAAATCTTTATATTTCAGTGGTTCCCAACCCTGTCCTGGAAGACCACCAGGTTTTCAGGATAGTCTTAATGACCATGCATGAGAGAGATTTGAATGTAATGGAGTGATAGGTATGCAAATCTGTTCCATGCATATTCATTAAGGACTGGCTGGTGGTCCTCTAGAACAGGGTTGAGAACCTCTGTTTTATATGCTGGAGTCCTCAATTCTTTAGCTTCTCTTACAGGTCCATATGTCCCCTACCCATTTTTCTTGCTCTGTCAATGATCACAGGACCCTGGACCCTCCCATGCTTGTTGGGAGTTCACCTGACCCAGTGCCTTTTTTTTGGTACCTGAACTGTGGAATGTCTTACCTCTACAAGTGGAAACCTCCTACACCTGGTTTAGATCAGCCCTCTAGACTCATCTTTTTAACAATTCTTTTTGCAAATAATGGTTGTAGTGAGTTACAAAATAGCCATCCCTCTTTTTGTGTTCAAATATATTTTATTGAGCTCAGCATGAAAAACAAGCAAATACACAGAGTGAAACACAAACAAGCTCTAATTTTTTTGTGGTTTTTAACAGACCTCCCCCTTATGCTACCTCCCCCCGGGTCCTCCTTCCAAGTACAACTCCTAATATAGGCTATAGTATAGTACAAAAATAAGCAGGCATACATAAATTAACAGAATAATACAGAAGAACACAGTCTCAACTGTTAAGCAAGCGGCTGCGAGCCAAGGGAGTCAAGGTAGTCCAAAAAGGTTCCCAGGTGCGCTGAAAGGAGCGCCCTGGGAGAGAGGAAAAGTCCGGCACATCCTGTTGTTCCCACATCAGGAGGGTAATCATCCGGCACCGCCAGAGAGAGTAGTCTGGCGCTTCACCCTCAAGCCATTTAAGTAAGATACATTTCAAGGCGGGAAGAACAGTCCATTTGAGGAAGGCAGCAGCCCCCCTTTTTCGAGAGGAATAGTGGGGAACAGCTCCAAATAAAAACAAGGGAGAGCGTTGAATAGTAATGTTCCAAATGCGCTCCACAAAAAGAAAAATGGCATTCCAAAAGGAGCGAATAGTAGGGCAAGTCCAGAACATATGTCCCAAGCCTGCTTCAGGGGCCCGACATTAGAGAATGACACGTGGCGGTTTACCCGCGG
The DNA here is from genome assembly GCF_902459505.1 of Geotrypetes seraphini. Lineage (NCBI taxonomy): Eukaryota > Metazoa > Chordata > Amphibia > Gymnophiona > Dermophiidae > Geotrypetes > Geotrypetes seraphini. Next base: position 220,458,831 of record NC_047086.1, read on the forward strand.
CCACCGCATTTTAGCCGCGGGTCACCGCCGAAAACGGGGAAGAAAACTAGCAGTCGCTGCGGCGACGGGGACAAGGCCATTCACCGCCCACGGGGCGGTGATTGGGTCTTGTCCCCGCAGTGAGGCATGAAGGATCGCGCGGTCCCCGCAGCTCACACCCGCCTGCCCAATCGATTCTAGTGTTTAGCCAGCTCTCTCCCTTCTCCTCACCTTAGTTTGTAGATTTTCTTTTTCGGCGACCCGCACGCTATCAAAGAGCCGCTGCTGCTCAGTTTCGATCTTCTGCTCTGACGCAACCGGAAACAGGAAGTTGCAGCAGAGCAGAAGATTGAACACTGAGCAGCCGCGCGTGTGCGGCTCTTTGGGAAAGCGTGCAGGTCGCTGAAAAAGAAAGCCTGCAAATTAAGGTGAGGAGAAGGGAGAGAACTGGCTAAACACTAGGATCGATTGGGCAGGCGGGTGGGGGCTGCGAGGACCGTGCGATCACCCGTGTTCCCGGCTCAGACTGTAAGGAGGGAGTGAAAGGGAAAAGGATTCTGGGCCAAGGTGATGAAAACGGAAAGAAAAACCCACAGCAGGAAAGAAAGGGAAGGACAGGCAGGTGAGCCAGATGCTAGAAGCAGGGGGGGGGGGAAGAAAGAGGGAAAAAAGCTAGATGGGGTTGAAAAGAAGAGACACACTGGTATGGAAGAGGAAGATAGGGGAAATCTGGACACAGGAAGGTAACAGAAAGAGGGGAAATTATGTGCATTGGGGCATAGGGACAGAGACAAAAAGGGGACATGCCATGGGGATGGTATATGGACACAGGGGGGGGCAATGGCAGATACATAGGGGAGATATTAGAAAAGTATATAAAATCGTACCCGTTTGAGGCTTTTATGTATGCAGCGGTGACGGTGACGGGGCGGTGAATGGGGTGGCAGTGGCGGTGACGGGGCGGTGAAGGGAATGACGGTGACGGGGCGGTGCAGAGGATGGTGAGACGGGGACGGGGCGGTGACGGAGACCAATTTTTTCACCGTGTCATTCTCTACCCGACATCTAAGACAGTCAGCTGACTCACGAAACCCCGAAAGATAAGCCCTATTAGGAGAAATGTACAAACGGAGGACCAACTTATAATGTTGTTCCCAAAAAGTGGTATATTTACTGCGGACAGCCTGTAGAATCACATCTTCAGGTAACTCTACCGCAAGGTCACGAGCCCAGGCATCCCGCAATTTAGAATGGTCATACAAGGGGGATTCATCCTTCCCTCTTTTTGTTACTTTGCTCATGTTTTGCCCTTCAGCGGATGGCCTTGCTGTAGACACTGATGGCTCCAGGTTCCTGGCCCAGAATCTTGGATAAAACTTTACAGTAAGCTCCGTGTGATTGTGTTATTTATGGATTTCTTTCTAATGTGGTTTTTACATTGTAAACTGTTTTGACTTGCAATCACAAATAAGGTGGTGCATTTAAGAATCAATTATTGATAAATGAAATGATAATAAACCAGGAAAACTGATTTCCCACCGTGGATCCTTGTGGTCCTGAGCAAGTCACTTTATACTCCTTTGCCACAGGTACAAAACTTAAATTGTGAGTTTATTAGGGACTGAGGGGAAGGTTCTTTAGTGTTCGTGGTAAAATCTGACAGGCTGCTATCGCAGCCACTATTGTAATGATTTCAAAAAGATGAGTCATTCTAAAAAAAAACCACGCATGCAAATGAGGTTTACAGAGAGTTGTGGAAGGTCACTAAATTTACATGGGATGAGTCGCTGGTGATAGCGAGTGGTACATGTGAGGAATACACCAGCAAATTTTTCTAAAAAATCCCAAATCAAAAATCAGCAGGACGGATGCCTACTCCTTCCCGCCACCATCAAGCAACCCCCTGCCATCCCCAGCAGTAGGAGGGATGCCCATGCCCTCAAACAACCGTCCTGACACATACACCCCGGCAGCAGGAGGGATGCCCACTCCCTCCCACAGCCTCTGTCAAGCAACCCTCCCAGCAGTGAGAAGAATGCCCACTCCCTCCTGCCACCACCGTCAAACAACTCCCATGATAAACCCCCCTCCCCTGGCAGCGGGAGGGATGCCCACTCCTGCAACTGCCGTCATGCCCCCGATGACCCCCACCCCCTACTTTCTTAATGAAGGCCGGCTTCCCTCTGACCGGCAGGTCTGCCTCTTCAAAATGGCAGGCCTTCTTCATCTGGAGAAGGGGCCTAAGGCTCTGATTGGCCTAGGTCATTAAGGCCCCTGCTATGGAAGAAGCCTTAGGCACCTGGTCCAATTAGAGCCTTAGGCCCCTCCCCAGCACATCCCAGAATGCACTGGGAAGGGAATGACCCCTCCCCTCCCATTTTGAAGAGGTGGGTCTGCTGGCCGGAAGGAATAGGCATCCCTCTGACAAACCTTTGTGAAGAAGGTATGGGGGGGGAGGTCTTCAAGGGTATGATGGTGTGGGTGGGTGTGTGGGGGAGGTGTTGGGATTGTTTGACAGCAGTGGTGGGAGTGAGTGGGCATCCTTCCCAGTGTTGAGGAGTTGTTTGATGGCGGCAGGAGGGAGTGGGTATCCCTCCTGCTGATCTTCGATTTGGGGTTCTCTTTTTTTTTTAATTGGGAGGGTCTGAGCTGTCAAACTTTACTTTCCTGTCAGTGCCTTTGCCAATCAGCACTCAGGCACTGATCAGAAAGTAAGGCTATGACAACTCAGACCCTGCTGGAAAAATTTGCCTGCAAATGTACTACAACGAGGTTAGGGAATCGCCTGGAGTGTTCATTTTAATATTAATGACCTTGATAGAAACATAGAAATAGACAGCAGATAAGGGCCACGGCCCATCTAGTTTGCACACCCCAATGACCCTCCCCTACTTTTCTCTGTGAATAGATCCCACGTATCTATCCCATTTGCCTTAAAATAGAGCACACTGCTGGCCTCAATAACCTGAAGTGGAAGGCTATTCCAGCAATCAACCACCCTTTCAGTGAAAAAGAATTTCCTGGTGTTGTTCTGCATTTGCATGGCAGAATCGGAGACAGCTAGGAAGCTCGGTAACGAACACTGTGATACATTCTTTTGATAGGCCAGTATAATACTGCCCAGCAAAACTGGCTGGAGCAGTTTTAGAAACCGTGTTAAAAGCATGTTAAGTTTTGAGACTCTTCCTCTATGAAAGTACCTGCATATAAGATTTGGAAACTGTTTTGGTTGTACCACAGAAAGACAGTATGTCAAATCCATGACCCTTTAGCATTGCACCATGTATGCAGCTCCTCTTTTCTGGTTTAGAGGCACCATGTAAGTCTGTATCCTTTGCAACCAAGTCCTGGATTCTAGACAAAGCACAGTATGATGGGATAGGTGGAGGGAAGCTGTTGAGAACAGTAGTGGCAGTGAGTTCCTAACCCTTCTCTTTATTTACCAGCATAATTGTGATACCCGGCCTGGGATGTGGCCAGGCAGATGGCATAGTTTTTAGAATGTGTGTGTATATGTTGTATATGGTGCTTCTGTCCTTTGTTTTATGGAGTCCCTTTCCCTTTTCCTGTATTGTTATGATTGTATGTAAATCACTTAGATCCTTAGTTGGTACAGGCTGTATATCCAACCAATAAAATAATAATAATAATACTTCCTATGAATGATGAGGCAGAGCCAGTGGAGGCAGTGCAGTACAGTGCTACTCCCAGAATTTTAGTTGCCTAGGGCAGTGTTTCACAGCTCGGTCCTGGAGTACCCCCTTGCCAGTCAGGTTTTCAAGATATCCACAATGAATACGCATGAAAGACATTTGCATATAATGGAGGCAGTGTATGCAAATCAAGTTTATGCAAATTCAATGTGGATATCCTGAAAACCTGACTGGCAAGGGGGTACGCCAGGACTGAGTTATGAAACACTGGCCTAGGGCTTCTGCCATCCCTGTGGGGAAAGAGGAGTCTGGGACCGAGTAAAAGAGACACAGGAAAAAAAGCAGGAACGGGTGCATTGAGCCCTCCTTGGTTAGGGTTATCAGATTTTACTTTAGTAAAATTCGGACCCCTAGACCTTGTTCCACCCATCCCTACTCCATTACGCCCCAGTTCCGCCGCAGCCCTACCCCCACTGCCTGCTGTCAGGCAGGAGGGCATCCGCATATGTGCGGATGGGACACGATGCCATGTGCACATGCGCGCAACATCATTGCGTGGCATCCACACATAGGCGGATAGGCCCAACGCGATTTGAGGAAGCTTTTCAAAACCTGGACAAAGTGCTGGGTTTTGAAAAGCCATCCCGATCCCCAGACATGTTCTCAGAAAGGAGGACATGTCCGGGGAAATCCGGACGCCTGGTAACCCTATCCATGGTGACAGTTTGCCTTCAGCTCATACCTGATCTAGTCAAGGGCCTCTCACTGGCGTGTTCTGTGCATGAAATGCAGTTGAAGCTGTAGGGTTAAAATAAACATACCGTATATCAGGGGTAGGGAACTCCGGTCCTCGAGAGCCGTATTCCAGTCGGGTTTTCAGGATTTCCCCAATGAACATGCATTGAAAGCAGTGCATGCAAATAGATCTCATGCATATTCATTGGGGAAATCCTGAAAACCCGACTGGAATACGGCTCTCGAGGACCGGAGTTCCCTACCCCTGCCGTATATACTCAAATATAAACAGAAATATTTTTTTTGTCCCAAAAAATGGGAGTCTCAGTTTATATTCGAGCCTCTCATCTCTCCAGGCCACCCAATGACTGGCATTTTTCTTCAACCCCACCCTATTCTTCCACACTAGTCTTCATCACCATTGCCTCCAACCACCTCATAACAACCGACATTTCTTTGTGAACCCCACTCTCCACCGAATCTGACGCCAATGTCACAGCAGCCAATATTTCACCCCTCCAACCTCCTCAGCAGCCAACATTTCTTTCCAACCCCTCCGACTCCGATGCCACCGCCACAGCAACCAATATCCCCCTTCTGCGATCATCCGATAATCAGCTATTTGCTGGGGTTACCCGATACTTTTATTGGGGGATGGGGGAACTGTTATCTTGATTTATACTCAGTTAGGTGTATATTTGAGTATATACGGTACTTAGAACGCTGTGGTGCTGATTTTTGACAGGTGCAGGGACTAATCTTTGGCTTGGGGGAATCAAATAAACCAGCTTCCACCCTATCCCTCCAGCCTCTGTAGTTGCTGGTGCTGTCTGTCTGGCTAAGGCCCCAGTGATCCACCCCATTCTGCTACCTTTGTCATTTCTGTGACGAGACAGTTGACGATCCAGATGTTAAGGCACTGATTGCAGAAGGGTCCATGCAGAAGAGATGAGTAAGAGAGACCCCTGCAGTGAGGGCCAGATCTGATTATTGGCCTTGAATGTTGGAACTACTTGCATTTGGAGCTGAGGGAATACTAATCCTTGTTTTAGGAAGAGTCTGAAGAATTGCTCATTTTTGAGAGTGTAAGTAACTGTAGTTATATTTTTGAATTGCTGTGGTACTGCAGCTTTTTAATGCTGTTCATTGCATGGGGATTTGTGGCATCCACAGGCAGTATAGGGCTGTATTGTTTATATTTCATGAAGTCATTTAACATGGTGGCATCTTTCACTTGCACAGTTCTGTTACCCCAGAAGGCGGACTGTCTCTGACTACAATGTGCTCTGGGAAGTTTCCCTGTATGGCAGCCTTCCCCTGTGAACTGGAGACTTTTTGAGCTTCTGGCTCACTTGTCTTTTTGCTGACCCGGGCTGAGGTGTCATTTCTGTGGCGAGACAGTTGAGGACTATCCAGATGTTAAACCGCTGACCACAGATGGGTCCATGCCCTACGATGAGTAAGAGAGACCCCCTGCAGTGGAAGTGTCTGATCTGGTTTCAGTCTTGTGGCTGGGACTGTCCTCTCTCCTCCTTGATCATACACTTTAGCTACTGAAATAAGAGCCATTATACGGATTAGAAAAATGCACCAGAGAACTTTGAATCTATTTTATAGTAGTTGAAACATTTTCAGTCTCCACCTTGTCCCATTCAGCGGAGGTTCTGGTAACCTCCTGCCACCCTATGAGTCCTGCACAGAAATAAAGGTTACTTCATAAACCCCAATCTACACGGAGATGGCAATGTGTTTTTGACTAGCTTTAGTGATGGGTAAAAGATGACAATGACAGAAAATATAAGTGAATCCCGAGAAGCATTCCAATGATATTGTAACTGGGAAGAGTGGCATTGAAGGGAGGTTGATGGGTGATCAGAAGATGACTGAAACTAGAATTTTGTGGCTCATCACGTGTTAGGAAGCTCAGATCTTTTATGTCCTGTCTTATCTGTTCTAAAGTATCTGATGACTAATTTCAAAAGGCATATATGTTCCTGGATTACTTTAGTATGTTGATCATAAGGTCATTTATGCAGTGATCTGGTCCTTTTATATTTTAACATGGAACACAGACATCCTCAGCAAGAGGTACCTCACCTGCCACACAGCCATCCTTTCTGTACGTAAGGTCTTACTTCCCATGTATAAATAGAGAGAACTTTGCATTTCACTCACCAGGTTGCCTACCCCCTGATATATTTTAATGTGCACTATTAGAGGTCAGCCCACTCCTGGTACTGAATGAGTTAATAATGGCTCTGGTTCCCCAACCTCTTTCCTCACCACTCCCTTCCCAGTTCAGCTTCTAAACTATTTTCCTGGAATGTGAAGGATTTAGCGGGTGAAAGCCAGGACCACAGGAATGTGTGACTCATACTCCTGTTCCCTGTAGTTCCCCACTGTCCTTCCTTCTTTCACCCCTGGGTGGCAAGGGGCCTTTGGTGATAATATCTGGGAATTCGTGGCTGGATTCATATAGTCAAGCTCCCTTTGCTGGCAATACGTTGGAACTCAGCAGAAGGGCCCTGATGCCAACCAGGCTCTCAATGTGTTGGCCATTGGTGAATGACCCCCTAGTGACTGCACCCCTTGTCTAATGATATGCCCAGCAGATAGCATCTGGAATTTATTTATTTCCTGGAACTTGAAACAGCTCTGAGAAATGTTAAGTGAAGAGGAGCCATTTCCATGTCATGTCGTGGCGCTAATGCAGAGACAGCATTTGGGCCTGTGACTGTCATCGTCTCGTCTGTCGACGAGACGGAAGGCAGACAGTGTCCCTTTGCCTGCCCCCCTACCAGTATAACCAGTTGTTTGGTGGGTTGGGAGCGGAGAGGAGACATTGCCATTCTCTGCTCTCCCTTTCTGTTCCCTTCTTTGGGGCTGTGTGTCACATGTGGCTCCCATGTGTGCTGCAGATTTACCTTCCCTGAGAACTATCCATCTTCTGGAACTCATCACCACGAATGCAAGCAATTAAGAGTTTGAGCGGAGAGCCCTGATGGAGACTGAGTTGGTGCCACGGCACAGATTTAGGGCCAGGAAACCACACAACCTGAGCAGGAGCCAGCTGGCATCTTGCCCACTGCACTCCTGACTCCTTCACCTTCCCTTGGACCTTGCACCACATCCAAGAATATGCTCACCAGGCTAGTAACGGTAAACCATGGAGGTTTAAGGGGACTCATCTACTCTAGATTTTCCTTGCTGTTTCTAGGGGAAATCAGCTGCATTCTCTCCTCAATCTCCCCCCTCCACTTTCTTAAATTAATTTTCTCTATTGGTACTACCCGGACTGCCAACAAAGTTCTACTTCATAAACTCCTGAATAAATAGTACTGATATTAGTGTTTACAGATAACTGGTCAGTTACTCTTAGAATGATATTTTCTGTACACACTGCAAGTGTTTTCTTCCCACAAACTGTTTTTCTCAGACCCTTCGCTGTGGAGAAAATTTATACTGCTGAGTAATCATTTTCAGCTGCTCGTGGAGCTGGACTGGACAGTTCACTTTCAGCCCACTTGGTGGTGCCAGGCTACCAGACAGGTTAAGGCAAACTAGGGTAGCTGTTTAACAGACCCCAGGCAACACTATCAGGAACCTTCCTTATACATGACAGGGGGTATGTGTTTGTGTTGCTCTGGCACGAAGCAGTATTTGGAGGCTGTGGTATGGGATGTCTCTCTAAAGCAGTGTTCTTCAAGGCCAGGGACCAACATTGGCCCCTAAAAACCTATGGGGTGTCTTTCATCAGCATTCTGGTTTGTTGGGGGGGGGGGGTTTCTTCACTACTTTGTCTCTCTTTTCAAGCTCATGACAGAAAGCAGGAAATGGATGGAGAGAAGAGCTGCATGCTTGAAGGCCAAGTCATTTTTTTAGCAGAAAAAGGTAATGCATTTTAAATGCCCACTTCCTGGAGGATACCCCCAGAGAAATGCTTGAAGATGGCTTGGTAGGGATGGATGTCATTGACACAGTTTCAAGTTTATTTGGGATTTGATAAAATTGCTTTTTCATAGATTACAAAGCGATGGAAAAAAAAAAATGGGTGGGGGGGAGGACAAACAATTTTAGGGGGAATCACAGGCATACTTTCCACGAGAGGGAAATAGAGGGAGGAACTACAAATCAGTATAGGAAAGAGAACAAAAAAGGGAAAAAAAACAGAAGGGCATGACTGGACAGATGCAAGGCAGTGGTTATTCAAAAAGTGCGGTCAGTGTCTCTGATGTTGTACTGAACGACAGCACTGTCACTTTCATTAGACACAGCCCTCCTTCTACTCATTTGGATCCACAATGGTTCCATCTTAAAAATTAGTGAGCCTGGTGCCCTGTGATGTACTTGGGCTTCCACTGCTGAAGGCGTTTCATATGTGCTTGAAAGATCGTGAATGAAGGCACTCTGCCAGAGACAGAGCCCTAACCTGGCAATTTAGTACCTGTGGCCACATGTAAGCTACATCAGTGACGCGGCAGAGGGAGGAGAAAGCCACGAAGCAGCCGACGCTACTGGAGGGAGGTTTGCTGCTTTTGCTGGGAGGGTGGGAGCGCGATAGGGACTGGGCCGGCTGTACATCCCCCCCTAAGGCTGCACCCAGGGTGGATTGCCCCCCCCCCTTGGCACACCACTGCATCTGCATCTGAAAAAAAAAAACCCGGAATATGAATGATAATTAACATTTTCTCTGCCTTTCAGTGTGCTTTGTGGGTTTAAAAAATTTTTTTATTGTTGGTAGATCATTTTGACTTGGTCATTTTAAGAGTAGCTCGCAAGCCCAAAAAGTGTGGCCACCCCTGCTCTAGATTACTGGTTGTGTGAGGGCATCTTGGGCTGGGTATTCTTCCATGCTATTCTACTCTTCGCTGATGCTTGGAGATGGCTCCCTTAATTCCTAGACATATCGAATGGATGAGCTCGTCTGCCCATAATCTCTTTGTGCTGAATTTATCTCTGCTTCCATGGTGGTATTGGAAGAGGAGACAGGGGCCTCCCAAGCACCAGCCTGAGGGGGGATGTTGGAGAGGAGGGCTGTCACAAATAAACCTGAATGCACACTGTGTATGATGTGTGTCACACACATCATATATATATATATATAAAGAGAGCTAGCGCAGGGCCTTTGCAAAGATGCCAAATTATCCAGTTCCAGAAGAAAGAAAGACTATTTGGCTAGCCCTGGCTTTAACTATTGAAGTCAATGTTACAGGTCCCATAATGCATCAGGATATGAAATTGTCAGAAACTGAGGTCTGGCCTAAAATCTGCCTCCTGAAGCAGGGTAACTTGTGAGCTCTGCCTTTGCAATGTGGTGTGTGCTGGGGCAATACGAATGAGAACACTGGCTCCTGCGAATCACTGGCTAAGGGCTCCTCACTACTTCTTCCAGACTTTCTTGAATTCTGTTACTGTTGTGATCTCTACCTCCTCCACTTGCGGTTGTGTTATGTATCCACCACAATGCTGTATTTAGACATTAAATATTGTAGTGTTATACATGAGTTTACTGCTCTGTGAACCTCAAGTCGTGACTTCTTGTTCTAGAACTTGTTGTAGAACTTGTTGTTTTTGCACTTATAGTTTTGAGAAATTTGAATATATCACATCTCGCTTCTCCCACTCCCCCCCCCCCCCTTTCAAGTGTGATAGTCTGGGCAAGGAACTCCTGGATAAGATAATTTATATTCCACCAGAATTTTGAAACCTTATGAGATTATTCCAAAATAAATCTGTGCCCCACAAGTAGCCTTGGATTTAAGCTGAAGTACCATCAGGAAATAATTAATATTTTTTTAAGGATCATTAAATGTTTGGCTTTGTACTCAAGCAGTCATTACTGTTGGGGCCATGTAGGAATGTTTGTCATTTTGATGGGATTTTGCCAGAGCTGCTGAGTTATCCAGAATCCAGACTTTTTGACCAGTCCTGGTTTTGAACTCGCATTCCAAAGTAGTCTGGAGTCACTGATTCTACCTATTGAAATCAGAGAATCCCATAAATCACCAGGATGAGGTTGTTAAAAATCCAGGACTGGCATGAAATCTCCCTCCTGGAACTGGGTAACTTGAGATCTCTGTAGATGGATAGAGCCAAGAGGTCAGGGTTTCAGGATACCATGAATTCAGGGATTCTCAAACCAGCCAGTTAGATTTTAGGATAGCCACAATTAATATGTATGAGATCATCTGCATACAATGAAGGCAGTGCATGCAAATTTATCTCATTTATGCTCATTGTGGGTACCTGAAAGCCTAGGGTAGTGTTTCTCAACATGAGGTACGGTACGCGAGCCGCTTGTACGTCATTGGCGCTGTACGTCTCCCAACTTTCTTCTTACATTACATCTATGCAGCGCTGGCGCTGTATGTCTCCCTTCCTCCTGCTATCACGTATCTCCTGCCTTCCTCATCTTCTTTCTCCAACCTCCCTCCCTGAACAGCAGCAGCAACAGCTCACTGTGTGACCTTTGCTAGGCCAGTCCGCCTCCGACGAAAAAGGAAGTTTCATCATCGGAGGTGAGCCGGACTAGCAAAGGCCCCAAGGCTGCCTGATGGAATCACAGGCTCAGCAGTACTCTCCCTAGCAGCAGCTCACTGCGTGCTTTTAACTTCCCCGTACAGCTGCCGCTAGCGTTAGTTTAGCCGCAGTTCCATCAGGCAGCCTTGGGGCCTTTGCTAGGCCGAACCAGCTCCAATGAAAGAGGAAGTTGCATCATCCAAGGCATGCCGGCCTAGCAAAGGCCACAAGGTTGCCTGATTGAACCGCGGCTAAAGTAATGCTAGCGGCAGCTGTATGGGGAAGTTAAAAGCATGCAGTGAGCTGCCACTAGGGAGGGGAGAGGTACTGCTGGACATGGGGAGAAGGAGAGGTGCCGCTGGACAAGGGAGAGGGAACGAGAAGGGAGAAGAGGTGCTGCTGGACCTGGCAGAAGGGGAGGGGGAAGAGAAAGGTGTTGCTGGATTTGACGGAGAAGGGGAGGGAAAGAAAAGGTGCTGCACGCTGAAGGGGAGGGTGAGATGGTGCATGGGGAGACAGCATATTAGTTGTGAGTGGGAATGGGGGGAGGGAAGGAAGGAAAATTGTTGCAGGATGAGTGAGAGTGATGAGAGAAGGAGAAATAGCCATAGTGTGGAGGAGATGAAGAAATGGGGCATGGGGAGAGAACATGTTGTGAATGGGGTTGGGGAGAGATGGGCTGGGGGTTGGAAGGAGGGATGTAACACTTGAGGGAATGGGCAAAGAGAAAGAGAGAAAGCATGCAGGAGGCAGAAAGTGTTGGACTCATGGAGAGAGGGAGAGATGGACGGGGAGGGCAGAAAGAAGGGAAGGAGAAATGTCACACTCAGGAGAAGGTGGAGAGGGTAGAGAGTAAAAAGTTGACTCATGGAGAAGGGAGGGAATGAAGACTGGAGGACAGGAAGCATGCAGGAGGCAGAGAGAAAGAAATGTTGGATGCACAGTTAGAAGGAAGTGCAACCAGAGCCTCATGAAATCACCAAACAACAAAGGTAGGAAAAATGATTTTATTTTCAATTTAGTGATCAAAATGTGTCTGTTTTGAGAATTTATATCTGCTGTCTATATTTTGCACTATTTTTGTCTATTTTTCTATAATTGTTACTGAGGTGACATTGCATATTTTAAAGTCATCTGCCTTGACCTCTTTAAAAAACAAAACAAACCTGAATATAAATGATAATTAATATTTACTCTGCATACAGTGTGCTTTGTGTTTTTTTTTAATTTTGTGGCTACCATTATGTATATATGAAAAAATGAACTGTAACCTACTTTTCCAAATCAGGTGATAGGTGCCTTCACCAGAGGCAGTGGAGAGTACAAATGCAAAACAGCTATCTTAACTGTATGCACTGCGTTTAAGTTCAAGTTAAATTTATTTAATATATACTGCAAATATAAAACAAAAATGTTAAAATCTAAGTGGTTTACAATAAGTATAAATTAAGGGAATAAAATAAGACAAATTACTACGTTTAATGGAAAAACAATATAATAAATTGCAATAGGAATTGCAAGAGAAGAGAATAGTATAGAAAATTGAATAAATATGGCAGAATCTTTAACCATTGTTTTGCCGAAGCCAAATAGAGATCCTATGTTGGTTTCAAACTACAGGCCTATTTCTTTAATCAATGTAGATGGAAAACTTCTAGCTAAGCTGTTGGCTCTAAGATTAGCCAAGGCTCTCCCTTATATGATCGGTATGCACCAAACAGGGTTCATTGCTCAGAGACATTCCTCAAAATAATACCAGATTAGCTTTACATATGTTAAATTTAGCAAAAACAATGGGCAATCCGGCCTTCTCTGTTTCATTGGACGCAGAGAAGGCCTTTGATCGTGTGGAATGGACTTTCATGTATCAAGCAATGGATTGGTTTGGTATAGGATCTGGATTTATTCAAATGATTCACACCTTGTATAGTTCCTCATATGCCAGGCTATATATTAATGATACATTTTCTGACCGTTTTTGTCTGGGGAGAGGAGTTAGACAAGGATGTTCCTTATCTCCTTTGCTTTTTGATATTGTTCTGGAACCCTTGTTGTTAGCTATACAGCAGGCAGAGGAGATACAGGGGATTCCTTATGCAGGTCAGGAATAAAAGATCTCTGCTTATGCAGATGATATCTTGCTTCATTTGAAAAATCCTGAATCCACCATTCCGCATTTACTGGAATTGATTGATAGGTTTGGTAAATTCTCTGGATACAAAATTAATTGGAGTAAATCAGAGGTTCTTCCGTTACATGTGCATTGTACAAAATGATTATTTGAGTCATTCCCTTTCTTTTGGAAGGAAGAGGGTATAAAATATTTGGGTATTATGATTCAGAGAACTTTGGAAGACACAATGACAGTAAATGAAAAATCTTTATTGCTGAAAGTCAAAGAAATGTGTGAGCATTGGAACCCATTACATCTTTCTTGGTGGGGGAGAGTCCAAACTGTAAAAATGATGATTTTGTCTGTAGTTTGTTACCAAATGAGCATGTTGCCGATTTATTTTCAGGGGTCCTTCTATAAAAAATTGAATGGTATTCTCAGGAAATTTATTTGGCTTGGTAAAACTGCTCGAATTGCTTTAGTATCCTTACAAAACCCAATTACAGAGGGTGGGGTAAATTTTCCCAATTTTTATCAGTACCATCAAGCTTTCATAGTGCGTCAGGGTATGTATTGGATCCTTCCTGAGGTCTTGGAGCAACTTCCAGATTGGCTTTATTTAGAATGGCAACTCATGTCTCCTTTGAGATTGTGTCACCGTTTAAGTATCAAGTTACCTAGGATTTATAAGGACAATGGCAGACATTAAAATTTATTAATAACATAATACCTATTCCAATTCATCAATCCACATGTCAGTCCTTATGGTTAAACTCCAAGATTCAAATTGGCGAGTATAAGATCCTCTAGAAGCAGAAGCTGCGGGCGGGCATAGGCACACTGAATGACTGCTAAGGAAGCTATGGAACCACGGGGTGCAAGGGGAGGTCCACCGATGGATCAAAAACTGGCTGGCGGACAGGAAACAGAGGGTTGGAGTAAAGGGCCATTACTCAGATTGGCAAAGGGTCACGAGCGGAGTTCCACAGGGGTCGGTGCTGGGACCGCTCCTGTTCAATATATTTATTAATGACCTGGAGGCGGGAACAAAATGTGAGGTTATTAAATTTGCGGATGACACTAAATTATACAGCAGGGTCTGTACAACCATGGAGGACTGCGAAGACCTCCAAAAAGATCTGACAACGCTGGAAGAGTGGGCCAAAAAGTGGCAAATGAGCTTCAACATAGGGAAATGCAAGGTCATGCATATTGGGAAAAAGAACCCGATGTTCACTTACAAGATGGGGGGGATCACCGCTAGGGGTGAGCAACCTTGAAAGAGACCTGGGAGTGATGGTGGACACAACATTGAAGGCGTTGGCGCAGTGCGCCACAGCCTCAAGGAAATCGAACAAAATATTGGGTATCATTAAGAAAGGTATCACAACCAGGACGAAGGAAGTCATCCTGCCACTGTATCGTGCAATGGTGCGCCCGCACCTGGAGTACTGTGTCCAGTACTGGTCGCCGTACCTCAAGAAAGACATGGCGGTACTTGAGAGAGTCCAGAGAAGAGCAACTAAGCTAATAAAAAGTATGGGGGACCTCTCATATACTGACAGACTGAAAAAGCTGGGGCTTTTCTCCCTGGAAAAGCGACGACTCAGGGGAGACATGATAGAAACCTTCAAGATCATGAAGGGCATAGAAAAAGTGGATAGGGACAGATTTTTCAAACTAAGGGGAACCACAGGTACAAGGGGGCACTCGGAGAAATTGAAAGGGGAAAGGTTTAGAACAAACGCCAGGAAGTTCTTTTTCACCCAGAGGGTGGTGGATACATGGAACGCGCTGCTGAAGGATGTGATAGGCAGAAGTACGCTACAGGGCTTCAAATAAGGTCTGGACAGGTACCTGGAGGACAAAGGGATTGAGGGGTACAGATAGGAGTAGAGGTAAGGTTATAGGGACAGGATTAGAGGTAAATTGCAAAATTAGTCAGAGACCACTGTTCAGGCAGTGGGCCTGATGGGCCGCCGCGGGAGCGGACCGCTGGGCAAGATGGACCTCTGGTCTGCCCCAGCGGAGGCAACTTCTTATGTTCTTATGTGATATCAGACAGAAAGATGCTTGACTTTTCACGACTGCAACAAACATTTGGTATTGCAAAGTCTCAAATATTTAACTGGTTACAGTTGAAGCAGGCCAATCAGAAGGGGTTCCCTGAATGGCGCAATTTAAAAACTCAGTATAGTTTACCGGGCCTGTGTTTCCAGACCGATTTGCTAGGGCATCAGGCAGCCAAGTGGTATAAATTAATATCTGAGCATCTGAATAAAAAACCAAAAACTAGTCTAAGAGACATTTGGAGCATTGAGACAAAGCAGCAAATTTCTGCTACTCAATGGCCACGGATTTGGACTTGGAGGATGAGATGCACTGCATCAGCATCTATGAGATAAACCTGGTTATTTTTGTTACACAGAATTTTTTGGACCCCTGTTCGGCTACAAAAGGTAGATAGTTCTAAGTCTAATAGATGCTGGCATTGTCATCTCGATATAGGGACATTGGATCATCTGCCCTTCTTTTGTCCCTTGATACGTAGATTTTGGCAATCCATCTGGGATCAAATTAATAGAATACTGTAAATCCCAATGGTATTGACATACGATGCAGTATTATTTGGTATGTTATTAATGCCCAAGAGTCCGATAACTCCAAATAACAATAAATTATTTCTCATCATGACAGGAGTTGCCATACAACTTATTATGAAGAATTGGAAAAACTGGGACAGGTTAAACTATAGCTTTTGGTGGGAAACCTTATGCCAAACCTATAGGTTCGAATGTATGAATTCAATGCATATGGAACATTATAAGTTCAAGGAAATTTGGGATCCATTAACAAAATTTTGCAAGAAGTGACTATTAGTCTTACCCTTGATTCCTGAATGAAAGTTATACACATCCAGGATGGGTGGGAGGAAGGGGGGAATATGTACTTATCTTGTCATATGATTGTAATTTTATATGTCCTGATCATTTGTATTATTCTTTGGTCTGTATGAGTGTTTTTACACTCTCAGGAAGGGTGGGTGGGAGGGGGTGGGGAAGGAGATATGTACTTACTGTATCATTTGTTGAATCTGAGTGCTGTTTATTCTGTTAACTGTATGATAATATGTTGCACTTTGTGTTGGCTTTTAAAATGAATAAAGATTTTTTTTTTTTAAAGAAAATTAAATAAATAAATAAGGAAAGGAAAGGGGGAAAAATAGGATCCCCATAATGTAAACCACACCCCCCCTCCCCCAGCTTAGGAGCATATCTTTCCTTCCTAATTGTATTTCCCGTATTTGTGCCTTTTTCCTCATTTATTATAGTTCTACCCCTATTCCTTATGTGGCAAGTTAGTCCGTAGTTGTTTTTGTCTATGTTATAAATATTTTTACTATACCCCCCCCCGATTTTATTATGTAGATCGCTTAGAAACTATTATAAGCGACAGCATCAAATTTTAAATAAACCTGAAATCTGAGCAGAATGCTTGAGAGATTGCTTTAGTTAACCAGGCACTGGTCTGAATATCAGCCAGTGCCCAGTTAACTTTAAGGTTGGTGGTCATACCTCGAAATTCAAAGCCGGGCGCCGAGCACTCTGTGGCATTGAATATTTGAGGGTTAGTTCAGCCTGCAGCCCTCTATTCCTTTATACAACACTAGTGTAACAGGCTGTAGACATGCATGACATGTTACTTATTGGGGTTTCATGAAGAGATTCACCCAAAGTATACATTGAATAGTAATCAGGTACTCTTAATAGAGACATAGAAATACGATAGCAGATAAAGGTCAAATGGCCCATCCAGTCTGCCCATCTGCAGCATCCACTATCTCCTCCTCTCCCTAAGAGATCCCACATGCGTTTCCCAGGCTTCCTCGAACTCAGACATAGTCTTTGTCTCCACCACCTCTAATGGGAGACTATTCCATGCGTCTACCACCCTTTCTATAAAAATCATTTCCTTAGATTACTCTTAACTTCAACCTATGCCCTCTCTCATTCCAGAGCTTTCTTTCAGATGAAAGAGACTCACCTCATGTGCATTTATGCCATGTAGGTATTTAAACTTCTCTATCATATCTCCCCTCTCCCAAATTTCCTCTAAAGTATACATGATGAAGACTGCACACCATTTTAGTAGCCTTCCTCTGGACCGACTCCATCCTTTTTATATCTTTTTGAAGGTGCAGTCTGGCAATTTTAGGTTCTTATGTTGTGCTGTGTGAAATGCATCTATGCCTGTTCTCTGTTACTGATTCAATATCTGACCATGCAGGCATTGATACAACAGTGGACCCCTAATGCTGGCATGCCCTGAACAACTGACTCTTTTGTCTTCTATGGCTGGTCTGTGCTTTAGCAATCAGCCAAAGGGGAAGCTTAAATTAAACAGACATCGATATTCTCCCTATACAAGTTTCAAGTTTAATAGTTGATTTGATTAATCGCTTAATCGTATTTCAAAGCGATGAACAAATTAAAATTACAATTTCTGGGAAATAATACAAAACAAAACAATACATATTAACTTACAATATTAAAAAAAAAAAAATTACGATTACAAACTTAAAAACACAAGGAAAGGAGGGAGATGAAATACAAATCATTATAGGAAAGTAGAACAAAAAGGGGAAATACAAAATGAATAACAAAAAAACAGTGTAATATAATACAATAAAATATTCTGAGCTGTAGTAAGTTTCGTCAATTATCAAAAGCGTCTTTAAAGAGAAATGTTTTTAAGTTAATTTTGAATTTCTCAAGATTCTTCTCTTCCCTTAAATAAATTGGAAGGGTATTCCATAACTGAAGTACTGTGACAGAAAAAATAAATTGTCTTCTTGTATTGATGACCTTAAGGGATGGAATAGTTAATAAATTATGTTCATTAGATCTGAGGGTTCTGATTGGAGAATATGGTATCAATAATTTGTAAATAAACGCTGGGGTTTTATTAAGAAGGGTTTTGAAGGTGAGTATGCATAGCTTATATGTTATATATTGGGGTTTTAGATGGATTACAATATATAAAAATCATAAAATAGTAATAATAATTCATTGTTCATTTTGGCCCAGATTCTCAAATCGGCACCAATTTTCTAGGCACTGGTAGGCGCCCATGCCTCTGATATAAACGCTGTCCAAATGCTTTTTATAACCAAGATTTGAGGCACATACCGGCACACAGAAAATGGGCATCAGAATTGCACCTACATAGATGCTTTAGGCAGCTGAATGCCAAAGTAGGCATGGCCAATGCCGGAAGTGGTGTTAGGCGGCCTAAAACACCTACGTAGGTGCGATTTCATGTGAAGCTAGGCGGCGGAAATGTAGACCCAGAAAACTCTGGCCTACATTTCCAGCTCAAAAAGCTTACAATGGAAACAAGTCCGCAAATCAATAGATCAACTAGAGAAAAGGACTTGTAATAAAGAGAAAGTCTATGGTATACTGCAGTACTCTCAGATACCTGTGCTGTTAAATCATTATAGATTTCTGTAAACAGCTTTTTATTAGGTGAAAGATATCATTCAGTGGGTTCTGCATTTATTTATATAAAGTGCAAATGCTTAGTGTGAATCATCTACTGGAGCACTTTACTTTTGGATGATTCGCACTAAGCATTTACACTTTATATAAATAAATGCAGAACCTACTGAATGATATCTTTCACCTAATAAAAAGCTGATTACAGAAATCTATAATGATTTAACAGCACAGGTATCTGAGGGTACTGCAGTATATCATAGACTTTCTCTTTATTACAAGTCCTTTTCCCTGGTTGATCTACATTTCCAGCGCCTATCTTTCACATTAGCGCAATTCCAAAACTGGCGCTGACACGCGATTCGACACACAATCAGTGGTTGCTTTTAACATGGCCACTGATATCGGTGCCAGTTCATGAATCCCGGCCTTTGTGCTTGCCAGTTTCACTTGGTGGCTGCAGTAAAACTGTAGGATAGGACTGGCAGAACAGCCCCAGGGGTGGTTGCCTCTCTTGCGTTTCCTTCCCCTCCCCTCCTTGCAAGGTTGCAAGGCTGGTAAAGTGTGGGAGGAAGCATTTTTCAGGATGCTGCTACTTCTCCTGCTACAGCCCACAACGTTGATGGATCTACTCAGCAGAACCGATGAGTCCTGGGAGAGGAAAGGAGCAAAGTACTGAGAATCATTTCTCCGTTTCATCTTGGCCTGCCCAGAACTGGCTGTTCTTCATACAAACTGGCTGTGGATGTGGGACTGAGGAATAGAAATTATCCAACATCAGAGAAGGGGGTGAGGAGGGGGTAGTGAGGTGAGAACTTAATAAGAGCAAAAAGGGTCGGGTTAAAGAAGATACAATCTTGAAATGCTATCATGGGCAAAAATACTATGTCCCAGCATAAGTAGGTACTAAGTTAATGGTGTTTATGTTTTCCAGTTCCATTTATAATTCTCTTTATCTTTGTGGTATGACGGGTTCTGCTGCAAATGTGTTATGGGGGCACCACAAAGTGGAAGATTTCCATGGCAGGCCTTGAGGGGGAAGGGCAGATTGCCAACACCATCTCCAGCCAGTGGAGAGTTAAGTAGTTTGGCCAAAACCACAAGGAGTTACTTTGGGATCTGAACCTGGGCCCTCTGGTTCCCAACATTACTCTGTCCATTAGGTGGCTATTAGGGTCCTTTTAGTAAGTTGAGGTAAAAAGTGGCCTTTGTGCTTTTGTGGGTTTTTCCTGTGTGCTAAGGCTATTTTTACTGCAGCGGTAAAATGGATGGTTTGCATTATTTCTATTAATGTCTAAGCGCTAATGTAAAAAAAACAACAACAACCAAATGCAAAAAGAGGCAAGTGAGATGTCTTAATCCAACCAGAAAAGCTACATTTATTAGTCCACAATAAAGTCCAACAGAGAAAACTCTTTCATCTGCAGTGGTCCTGCACAGTTGTTCAACAAAATTATTGCATGAGTACTTCATTACTATCTCCTCTCATTCTTTTAAGATTGTTGCTCCCTCCTTATGGCTTGTATGCATTTTTTTTTCCTTCACTTAAATGGTAGACATATAACTAGTTTGACTTCTATGATTGCATTGTTCATATCTTTTATTTCAATTGCATTGTTTGTATTTTATCTAACTGCTGTGAACCGCCTAGAACTCCCTGGGTATGGCGGTATACAAAATAAAATGATTATTATTATTACTAGTCTTTAAGCTCGTTACATTAACGGGTGCTAGAATAGATGTGTCTGTCTGTCTGTGTTTCTTTCTCTCTCTCTCCTTGGCCGCTGTCTGTGTCCTTCTGTCTCCCCCCCCCCCCCCCCCCCCCCCCCCCCCCCGAGCAAAGCTGTCTGCCCATAGCACACACCTTCCCCCAAAGCAGCCCCCTTTCCCTCTCCCTGTCTCTCCATGGCCCCTTCTGTCTCCCCCCAGCACACCCCTCCCCCCAAAGCAGCCCCCTTTCCCTCTCCCAAGGGAATCATTTCTTACCCTCCCTTCATCCCGGCATCTTCTGGCCTGCTCCTCTTCAAAGCAGCCTGCAATTGTGGTGGCCGGCTTTAGCGAACCTCGCAGGCCGCTCTCCAACTCGGTAGCACGTTCCCTCTGACGCGATCCCGTGCGTCAGAGGGAACGTGCTACTGAGGTTGGAGAGCGGCCTGCGAGGTTCGCTAAAGCCGGCCACGATCGCAGGCTGCTCTGAAGAGGAGGACCAGTGGCGGCAGCAGAGAGCGAGGGCGGGAGGTGTGTTCCCTGCCGAGGACGCGGGCAGGGAGAGAGCTTGCCTGCGCTTCCAGTTGGTGAGTGAGGGCGGGAGGAGGGGAGTGGCCAGAATGTTCCCTGACGCCAGGTTCTAAAATGGAACACGGCCACGGATCACATACCACAGCGGCAGGGATCACGCTGTTTTAACAGCGCATGCGCTGGTAAGCTTTTATTATATAGGATTACTTACCAGCATCTACTTTGAAGACATTAAGGGCTCCCATGATAATCCTGCACTAAAAGCTCACAAAAATATAGCTACACGAACTGATTAGCACAGGAATGACCACTCTCCACCCCTGACATACCCCTCCAAGAAAATTAATAAAGTATTTTTTTTTTTTTTATCATGCACCAATTTGGCAGTTATTGCAGAAGGCCTGAGCGTATCTCACAGTGCCCAATTTTAAGCTATGGTAAGCACTTGAAAGGCCTTTTAGACTGGAAGAATTAGGGCACCTTTTACAAAGGTGCGTTAGGGCTTTAACGCATGGAATAGCGCGCTCTAAATTGCCCTGCGCGCTAGCTGCTACCGCCTCCTCTTGAGCAGGCGGTAGTTTTTCGGGTAGCACGTGCTAATCCGGTGCGTGCGCTAAAAACGCTAGCGCACCTTTGTAAAAGGAGCCCTTAATTCCTTCTTCGTGTTCCTTCTCTTCTGTCATTCCAAAGAAGCCAGGAAATAATAACTTTATTTATTTATTGAAAGGGCTTTATTATCCTCCTTTAAGAAGAGACTCGCCCAAAGTGTGGTGTATCACAATCCATGCCTCTTACATTTTGATTTCTCAGCCAGACCATGCTAGTTTTCTACTTACTAGATTATGTGCTCTAAATTGATTTTTAAATCAACAAAAGACAGTCTATTTGGTTCCAACGCCCTCCCCCCCCTCTGAAATTGCCAATTGCTAAGACTATTAACACATGATCTGCTCTGTCATTCCAAAGATTTACAGCCAGAGAGAGACTCAGAGGGCTCAAGCATTGTTCCAACAAGGGGAGTGGGGTTGAATTGCGACCTTCTAGGCACTTCCCCCTATAGATATACTAAAAGTTACCCCCTCCATATTCCATTTTGTATCTGGCCTATAGAGCTGGAACCTCTGCTCCTGGGCCTGGACGGTTTCTTGATTCTTTGCCAACTGCACGATGCCTGGCAGCACTCTGCCTCTGATGGGCATATTACTTGGAGGTGATGTTCCTTGGTGGAAAAACTGAGTAACTTGAGAACCTTATTATATATTTCTTGCTCGTCACCACAGGGAAAAAAAAATGGTTTATTTTATTTATTTTACAGAATTTAGAAAGAAGTCAGTCTGAGCAGGAAAAGGTGGTGTCCTTTGGCAAGTTTCCAGGCTAAATGACAGGCTTGGACCAAACACCATTTATTTTCCGCGCACTGTGTCAGGGCTGCGAGGCCTTTCCAGTGACCTCTGTCATGCCTTAATTGTTTATCGCTCACGCTGACAGACACACAGTGGCACGATGCCCTCGTTCTTTTTATATTGCTGCTTAGATTAAACAGGGAACCAAAATTTCTCGGACGTGCGATTGCAGCTTCAGGAACTGGATCCCGTGTAAAACTCAAAGTTTAAAAATATTCTTCAGTTCTAGCATTAAAAAAAAAAAGACCCTTTCCATGTATTTTTTGCATTCCGCCCGAATTCTATACTTCTTATCAGACCCCTCCTGCCCAGATCTCTGCCTGCCCCCTTCTTCCTTTTCCTCTCTCGATTGCCCTGGAGAGAGGGGAATTGCTCTCCTGACAGGTAACCGTACCTACATTCAGAGCAACATTATTCCCACACCTGTTAACATGCCAGATCTGACTTCAAATAGATCAGATCCCAGCCTTGTAGAGAATCAAAAAACTATCTCCGCAAGTTTAAATTTATGCTTGAATTAAATAAATAAATACAATTATAAAATGTCCTAAATAAAGTGCACAGAGTGCTTTTCAAGTACTGTGAAAATGACATAAAGTGCTCAGTCACCAACCAGCTGTTAATAGAACACGGGGGTTATTTAGAGCGTTCATATCTCACTGCACTGAATGAATTGATTTCAGCCTTGTACCTCTGCTGTTGATCTGCCTCGGGAAGGGGTAAAACGCGGACCTTACGAATCTAAAACTGCACGTCTTTAAAAATCCGAGGTCTGCGCCACTTTTGAGGTCTGTGCCACTTTTAGTCTCTGGCTCTGACAGAGCTCTATGACAATTTAACTCTGACGGATCCTAGCATAGGGAGGGAAAAGCATTAGGATCCGTCAGAGTTAAATTGTCATAGAGCTCTGTCAGAGCCAGAGACTAAAAGTGGCACGGACCTTGGATTTTTAAGGATGTGACCTGCAGTTCAGATCCGTGAGGGAGCCGGGGTACTGAGCTGAGCAGCAGGGAAAGCGAAAGCGGACTTGTCAATGCACGGACCTCGGATTTTTAAGGACGTGCGGTTTTAGATCCGCGAGGTCCGTAAGGTCCATGAGGTCCGCGTTTTACCCCTTCCTATCTGCCTCCAATTTTGAGTTTTTACTGCCTGAATCAGATAAGTAAAGATAGTAAATTTGTTTAATGGCATATTATAGTGTACATATTGTTTTCTGGATGGCAGCAAGAGGGACTTTATAGTGCAAGGATGGTCCCTCATTACAACCAGCACTTTTTGGTTGGTGACTGAGCACTTTATGGCATTTTCACAGTACTTGAAAAGCACTCTGTGCACTTTATTTAGGACATTTTATTACTGTATTTATTTATTTAATTCAAGCTTAAATTTAAACTTGAGGAGATAGCTTTTTGATTATTTATGTTTTAACACAAGTTATTACAGTAGTTGCTCCTTGAGTTTTGTTTTTTTGTGTGTCAATGTAGAGAGCCTCATGTCAAATGCTGGCGTCCAAGGTGCTGTCAGAAGGGCAAGACGGGAGCTGAACCTTTACCCCACAATTACAGGTACCTCGCCCCTCAGTCAGGCCCTGGAAAATCCGAAGCAGATCTCTCCCAGAAGCTGCTGCTTCTGAAAATAAAAGAGACGGCTGCTGAATCGCTTTGGTTTCCCAGTGCTAAGCGTGTTTGTGGGGAGGTTGGGAGCGCCCCAGAGACCACAGTATACATGAGAGGAGGCATACTTTCCCCCTGCAGGCTTGGGGTGAAGGATCTGCTACTGTGCTCCAGCCTGGGCCTAATTGAAAGCAGGTGGCAAAGTGCTGAAACACACAGCTTTATTTTCGGCAAAGAGGGGCAAGGTCGCTCTCCCACACCCAAGAGAGGGGAGGAGCCCACCCCGATGCGAGGATGCTTATTATAACAGTGTCACAGAGCGGAGACCACAGCTCGACAGAAATAAACCCGCGGCATGATCTAATGTTTAATGCTAAGGCGAAAAGCCTGCTCCAGATTTCACACCTGTTTTGAGGTCGTTTTGTCCCCTTTGCGCAGGCTCGAGCTGTGCACGCGGCCTTGCATTTTTTTTCCCCCCGCTTCCGAGAAAGAGGCCGGAGTTCTAAAGGATTCTTTCGCTCCGCCCTCTTGCAAATCCTGCGCCCATCGTGCAAACTGTGTCATTTTGTGAGGAGAAGGAGAAAGTAGACAGGCTGAGCCCCCATGTCTTTTCCCATAACGCATTAAGAGTGGAGAGGAGGTTCATCTCATAGTTTATTTGGAGTTGCAACTTTGGGGGGGGGGGGGGAGTCCTGATCACCCAGGAAAGCAAGACCATGAAAATCTGGGCCCGTCCTACTTGACTCTCCTTGAGGGTTATGAAGAATTCGGAACTGTAAATCCCCCCTCCCCACAGAAGGCGCCGCCACAGCCTCGGTAATGGTGAGAGGACTTGCTCGCCAAAGCTTTCAGCACCATGTTGGTGGACAGTTCCTTACTGTTTGCACCTGAGCTCCTCGCACCGGGAGAAATCTAGATGCAGCTCTTGGATAAAATAGATTTAGTACGGGCACTGCCTTGCCCTTATTCACTGCCAGACAAACTGCATCCTCATTAGTATATTCGTAAAGAAGTGTGTTGTGTGCTTCTGCATTTTAGCCAATTGTAAATGAATCATATGAGACTTTGGAGGTTGCTATAATAACAAATTTCCCTCTGTGAAAACGATCAATTTCAATAAAATTTAGGATCTATCATCCTGAATAAAATTGCAATAAGCCTAAACTCACACTATCCCAAATTTTATTGAATTGGTCAAGCTTTAACAGAATTATGCAGAAAACAAGCTCTGTGTGTGTGTGTGCATGTATACAGTACAGTATATACACATAAGAATACCCAATGGGTCAGACCGATGGTCCATCTAGCCCAATGTCCTGCCTCCAACAGTAGCCCATCCAGGTCTCAAGTACCTGGTAAGGTCCCCAAAGTGTAGCAAAGCGTATGCTACCGATCTCAGGGCAAGCAATGGCTTCTCCCTTTTCCCGCTTGTCTATCGCAACAGCTGGCTATGGACTTTTCCTCCAGGAATTTGGCCAAACTTTTTATAAAACCAGATATGCTAACCACTCTTAACCACATCTTCTAGCAATGAGTTCCAGAGTTTAACCATTGACTGTAGAAAAAAAAATTCCTCCTATTCATTTTAAAAGTATTACCAAGTCCTTTATTGAGCATCTTCTTTGTACTTTTTGAAAGAGTAAAACATCAATTCACTTTTCCCAGTCTACACCATTCAGGATTGTGTAGATCTCAATTGCATCTCTCCTCAGCCATCTCTTCCAAGCTGAAGAGCCCTAACCTCTTTAGCCTTTCCTCATATTAACAGGGCAGGATTAACTAATAGGTCAACTAGGCACGTACCTAGGGCCTGAAATAGTCAGGGGGGCCTGCTGAAAGATGACTTACCATGCCATTTTTTTTTCAGATGGCAACGGACCCCCCTCTTCCTTCCCTGCATGACAACGGGCCCCCACCCGATGACAACAATGCCACCCCCCTAGCAACGGGCCCCCACCCGATGACAACGTCGGCCTCCCCCTGGCATCAATGGACAGCAATGCAGCCAATGAAGCTCGAAGAAGGTAAACATAGAAACATAGAAGATGACGGCAGAAAAGGGCTACAGCCCATCAAGTCTGCCCACTCTGCTTACCCACCCCCTGTCTATGCCCTAATGACCCAATTTTCTTATCTTGACCCTCGTAGGGATCCCACATGGGTATCCCATTTATTCTTAAAGTCTGGCACGCTGTCTGCCTCGATCACCTGCATGGAAGCTTGTTCCAATGATCAACCACTCTCTCTGTGAAGAAATACTTTCTGGTGTCGCCATGAAATTTTCCGCCCCTGAGTTTGAGCGGGTGCCCTCTTATGGCCAAGGCCTTAGACTTAGTGGGGATGGGCGGACCCGCTATGCCTAAGGCCTGATTGGTCCAGGCTTCTAGAGCCTGGGCCAATCAGGCCTTAGGCTTCGGAGGGATGGGCCGGGAAGGGGCGGGCCTACCTCATTTCGATGAGGCGAGCCTGCCGGCTGGACGGGCAAGACCTGTCTGGCCAACAAGAAAAGGTTAGTTTGGTGGGGGGGAGGTTTGGGGGCTGTTAGCGCGGGAGGGGGGGGCGGAGGGGGTGCGTCTTCCGGCAGGAGGGATTGGGCACCCTCCTGCCGGTGATCGGTAGTGTCGGGGGGGGGCATCTTCCGGCAGGAGGGTTTGGGCACCCTCCTGCCGGCAATCGGACAGGCGGCCGCAGCCCGCTATACTTATAGCGGCAGAGAGATCCCTTGCCGCGATAAGTTTAGCGGGCCATGTCTAATCTAACCCGATTCTCTAACCAGCGTCTGTACCATGGACGCCAGTTTCAGAATCGGGGTTTAGTGTAGGCCCGATTCTGAATAGGACACCTCTCCCGGGCGTCCTATACAGAATTAGGGCCAAAAAGTATATCTGAATTCAAGCAAGCATGGGACAAGTACTTTGGATCTCTAAGGGAGAGGAGGGAATAGTAGATGGCATGGTTAGGCAGACTAGATGGATCATATGGCATTTATCTGCCTTCATTTTTCTATGTTTCTACAATGTCTAGGATTTCCCCTTTTCTCCAGTCATCTTGTATATATAGGGTTACCTTATGACTCCAGAAAAAGGAGGACTGATAGAGACATCTGGGTTTAACTTCCAATGAAAGCAAAACCCGGATGTCTCAATTTGTCCTCTTTTTTGCTGGAGCCATATAGTAACCCTATGTATACACTTCCCCCTCCGAATCTGCAGTTTCAGCATCTGCGGATTCGGTTATTAGCGATTTTAAACCCAAAAACCCATTTTAATTTTTCGGGCTATTTTAAGCCCTGTAAGCACTCCCTGTAAGCAGGTTTTCGGGGCAGGAGAGATCTTCCCACGCTTCTGCTCCGTGCAGATCACTCATAGGAAATGGCTCGAGAGACTAAGGGAGCTCAAGGCAGCCATTACCTGTGAGCGATCTGTACGGGGCAGGAGCATGTGAAGATCGCTCCTGCCCCAAAAACCCGCTAGACCACCAGGTAAGGCTTAAGGGGGGGGGGGGGGCTTACAGGGCTTAAAATAGCCAGTGGAAGCGGGGGTTAGGGCAGAACCAGCCTGAATATTATTCACAGTTTTTTAATATTCTCGGGCCGGCTCTGCCCCTAACACTCGTGGATACGGAGGGAGAAGTGTATAGCCTGATATGCAAGTTTTCCTATCCTATTACCATCCTTCTAAACTCTCTGTAATTCCTCTTTCTTCTGATTTCTAATGGCTCAAGAAAAATGTAAACCATCTATCTATTTTTTACATCATACAGTATAAGGAAATGGAAATGGATTAGGGACCAGACCATCAGGATTAATCTAAAAAGTCCCTTCCGTGCAATTGACTCTACATGACTACCACTTCCCTCTGGTATTCGCTGATAGTCAAGTCCTTGTTCATGTCATGAAGTGATTTGTGAAAACCACCGGTGGCTTTGTTTGTCTGTCAATCCCGCTGTTTTTGTAGTGCAGTGCAGAACCAGGGAGAACTGGGTTTAATTTCCACTGCAGCCCCTTGTGATTCTGGGCAAGTCAATTGCCCCAGTTACAAAATAAGTACCTGTATATAATATGTAATCCACTTTGATTGTAACCATCTTCTTTTTCAGGTTATCATTAATGAATATATGTGAGAAAGATTTGCATGCAGTGGACCTAGTGTGGATGAAATCTCTTCTAAACATATTCATTAAAGATAGCCCGAAAACGCCATTGTTAGGCCCTGGAAGACCTGGAGTGAATGCCACTGCCTTTCACCCATCTTGGCCATGCCCATAACCTAGCCATTTTCATCTACACTTCACCTCACCACCTATCTTCTGTTCTCCCTAACGTCACAGCTACATCTTAAAATGATGAGCTCTGCTTCGAGGTTGATTTGGGGTTTCTCACGCAGAGAACATATTACCCCGGCGTTAAAACAGCTGCACTGGCTTCCGGTGGTGCAAAGGGTTTGCTTTATGCTGTTATCAGTAGTACATCAGAGTTTGTATGGATGTGTTCCGTTGAATTTTCAAACCCTGTGGGAGGTGTAGCGGCCGAGGAGGTCTGAGGGTACTATGAGATTGACCTCTACGAAGGAGAAAACTGTCTGCTATGCTAAATTTAGAACGGCAATGGTGTCCGTGGCAGGAGTAAAATTATGGAATTCCCTCCCTGGCGTTCTGAGGACCTGGTCTGACTGTTTACAGTTTAGAAAAATGTTGAAGACACAACTGGATGTGGAGGCTTTTCTCAGAAACTTTGTTGGTGGATATATTTAATAAGAAATCTGAATTGTGATTATTGCATTACACTTAGGGCTCCTTTTACAAAAGTGCCCCGCACGCTAGCCGCTACCGCCTCCTCTTGAGCAGGTGGTAGTTTTTCAGCTAGCACGCTAATCCGGTGCGTGCACTAAAAACACTAGCGCACCTTTGTAAACGGAGCCCTTAGTGAAGACTGACAACATATAATTTCCTCCAGTTTTTGACGTTATCGTTTATGCTATCAGTGATTGTACTGTCTCTGAGCCATTGTGAATGTTTTCTTTATTAACCGCTTAGTCATAGGCGGTCTAGAAATTTTAGAAATAAATAACTCCTCCCACCCCACTGCAGTAGGCTCCACCCTTTACCTTTACTGCTTCTGCACACTCTCCTACAATTCTCTCCCTATACCTCCTCTCCTTCCTTTCTCTGCTATAATGCCGTCACTCCAGGGTTGAGTATACTGTACTCTGTGGCAGTCAATCAACACCAGCACCAATGCCACTGAAAAAATATATACTTTATTCTCTAGCAAAATACAGTAGAAGTGATTTTATGCAATGTATTTCTGTAAATAAAAAAAAAACACACACACACACTTGAAAGAAAAACACACAATTGAGTTTGTCCAACAGACTGGGCTTGGTTTAGAATCTGTCCAACATCGCATGATAGAATTATAATAAATATTGACTATTTACAAGAGAAGTTACATCAGCATTTCAGTGCACCTTGTTCATGAAACTAAAAAAATATTACAACTTCAGAACAGAGAGAATCCTGCTACAAAAATATTTGGTAACTTTTAGCAAAGATTGGGAAGAAAAGATAATACATTTGACAGTAATGTAAACTAAGGCTGTTTGTGAGTATGCTTATGATGAAGTATGGGGGAGGGGGGAATTGCAACTCTGGGGTTTGTCTGTGGCATGGCATAGAGAGCTTGTGCTAGTGTTTCTTTTCATATGAGATACATGTGCTTTCAAAGTTTAATCCTTTCCTTTCACATCTTTCTCCTCACCTCATCCCCCCCCACCTCATTATGCACAGGTAATATGACAAGGAAGGTTAATGTGAGAACTTGAGTTCATTCAAGTTGTTTGAGAATGGCTGGTTTTATACTTTGCTCCCAGCTGCTAACAAATTGAGGCCTGGATGCTCAAAGCTCTGGCACTAAAACAAACAGGACCAAAAAAACAGCCTTCCAATGCTCAAAGCTAATGATATGCAAATGATATGCATGCTGAGAGACTGAAAGCAAGAGGGAGGAAAATGCCTGGCCCACACGCACAAGGGTTACCTTGTGTAAGGTTACCATATGGTTCCAGAAAAAGGAAGATGGATTTAGACATCCAGGTTTTACTTCCACAATGGAAGTAAAACCTGGATGTCTCAATCTGGAGCCATATGATATCCCTAGTTTTGTGGTATGTGCAGCCGTTGTGCACATGCCCAGGCCAAACCCACATCGATGCCATCCTTCTGTGCCTTTAAATATCAAGTTTTCTTCCATTTGAAAGGCTTATATTGAAGCACAGACTACAGGTGCTAATGTGTGCTCTCGTTTCTGGGTTTGCTTGGACCTGCACACATTTGTTTCTCAGTTCCGGTACTTAAAGGCTTGCATGGGTTTCCTTCGTAGGGTTACCTTATGGCTCTAGAAAAAGGAGGACGGACTGAGACATCCGGGTTTTTTTTCTTCAATGGAAGTAAAACCCAGATATCTCAATCCGTTCTTCTTATACTGGAGCCATATGGTAACCCCATTCCTTCCACTTCTACAAGAAATCAAACTCGGCAGATTTTAAACAGAAAATCATAACAAATTACCTCTTCAAACCGTTCAATGCCAGTTCCAAGCTAGTGTAGGTTTCCAGTGTTGAGCGTAGAGAGTTGACAGAAATCCCACCCATGCCCGCCCGTCCCCGCCAGGATCCTCTCCATCCCCACATGTCCCCGTCAGGATCCTCTCCGTCCCCACCCGTCCCCGTCAGGATCCTCTCTGTTCCCACCCATCCCCGCAAGGAATTACTTCCATCCCCGCCCGTCCCCATAAAAAGCAGCAATTACTTCTGACAGGATCATCAATTCCACAGTTTCTTTTGTGTTTGCACTGTTGTTTTCCTTGTGGAATCTCTTTGGTGGAACCCTTTTTTTTGTTTTCTGTTCAGGTAATTAACTTATAAACCCCCTCTTTTACTAAGGCTGACGTGTCCATTATATTATATGGATGAACCCTGCTTCCAAAGCCTTCCATCCCCGTGGGAGTCCCGTGGGCTAGAGGGGGGTCCCCGTGGGAGACCCGTGGGCCAGAGCGGGGTCCCCGTGGGAGTCCCGTGGGTTAGGGGGGATTCCCGCAGGACCCCCGCGGGACCAACAGGATTCCCGCAATCCCCATTCCCGTGCAGACCTCTAGTTGAGAGCAGGGTTTGCTTGTGCCTTGTTCTCTGAGCAAATGACCTCAATAACATCCATCTGATTTCATTTAAATACGATTGGCGGCCATCTTTGGTGTGCATGTTTCTTCCTGCACTAAAGCCCTCTGAGCATTCTACTCCGATTAACCCAGGTGCTAGTCCTGAGCTAATCGACTCTGCCAGCGTTAGGTTCTGGGCATGGGGGCCTGAGACCTTCATTCCCCTCTCCCTCCCCCTGCCAAACCCTCCAGTATCTCCCCTCCCTCAGCTCAGTCATTGCACACTATAGGCTTTTCTCCATCATCCATATATCCTCGTTTGTTCACTAGAACTGGTGATTTTTCTGATGTGGAAATGTCCTAAATTAGTCCCTTTTGCTTCTTCGTATAGCCCGCTATCAACCTGACTTCAACAGAGGCAGTTCCAGGAGGACTCATGGGTCTGAAAGTCTGGTAGAGTAGTCCTTGATGTTTGGGAATTCGCAGGCACCTCCCTGGGTGACATCAATATGGCAGTGCCCGGGGCACTGGTAGCACCCAGAGCAGGAATCCCAGTGCCGGCAGCCTCCATCCTCCATCCCTGCCTTCACAAGCACTCGTGCAATACTTGTGTGTTAGTGCAGTTCAAGCAACTGACGTGGCAGCACCAGTGAAAAGTGCAGTTGCATCTCTCGGTGACCTGCTCTGACCGGGTCCTGTACCCTCGCCCACAGCAGAGCAGCTCACAGCCATCCAGAGCCAGAGAGGAGCTGTTACAGGTGCGCCCTGCAGTGCCCACGATGCCCGTCTTACCGCTGTACGTACAGAAGTTTGGTGACTTCTCAAAGTAGACCAAGTCCTGGACAGAAGGCGGCTTGTGTGCTGGATTCTCCGGTTCCAGGTGGTACATGTCAGCTCTGGATGCCCGGTTGCTGCCCTTGTTCCCATAAATGACCCTGGAGGCACCATCGAAGCGATCCTTCAGAAAGTCTCCCACCGTGCGGAAGGTAGGAAGTCGCATCCAGCAGGTTTTCACAGTGCAAGAGCCTGACATGCCATGACACTTACACTCCTGTCGCATCTCAGAAAACACCGTCTGGAAGAAGTGTGGTGAAACTCTGTTAGTAAATCTAGGATTTGGGGAATGGAGAACGAGTACAAGAGGAAATTTGGCATGCTGCCAGAGGCTGTAAGCCAATGTGGGTGCCAGCTGGGGCATAGTAGTTTGAGCCCACTTACAAGAATGTCCTCAGTGCTAGAATCCCAACAGGGCAACTCCCTTGGGGCAGGTCTAATGTGAGACAATGATATTATATCTGCCGACTGAGTATATTTACTCAGTTCTAAATATTTCTCTGTCTGGATACAGTGTTTGTTTAATTACCATAACAGTAAGTAAGAGATATTGGCAAGAAACAAATATTAAGAATTAAGAGCAGGTTTTCTATAAAAGTTGATGTATTCTGTCCAAAACTGCTTGTCCCACACATTTGGAAAGCAGAAGCTATGACCTCCCTTCCCCCTACCCATCGCTTTCCAATTAATTCATTTTATTGCGATTACAAAAATTGTTACCATTTTCTCACAGACTTGTCTGCAGATAGCAGCGACCCTAAGAGTCTGGCCAGATGAGCGCTGTGATTCACTGCAGAGGTTGTGAAATGAATTATTCATGTTTCCACATGGGGAAAACAGCACCCTCCAACCAACCACCTCAAGCCTCATCGTTCATGAATATGTCACAAATCAAACACTCATTCTCTCTTTGCACTCTCCCTCCCTGTTACCCTCCCGCTATACACATTTCTCCTCCCTTCCTTTCCTTCTGTCTCTCCCATTCTTATCTTGCTCACTTTTATGTCTTCTAGTTCTCCTTCTTCCCTTTCTTCTTGAGTTCTCTTTTTTTCTCTCTCTCCTTTCTTGTTGGAAGCTGATTTATCTCTGGAGCAGGGGTTCTCAATCCAGTCCTTGGTTTCAGGATACCTACAATGAATATGCATGAGATAGATTTGCATACAATGGAGGCAGTGCATGCAAATTTATCTCATGCATATTCATTGTAGATATCCTGAAAATCTGACCGGCTAGGTCTGTCCTGAGGACTGGGTTGAGAACCCCTGCTCTAGATCAATACTGTGTTTCCCCGAAAATAAGACTGTCTTATATTAATTTTGGGGCCAAAAAACGCACTAGGTCTTATTTTCGGGTAGGGCTTATTTTTTTCATGTACATGATCATTACTCCCTTCCTCTCCTTCATCCCAATTCTTCCTCTTTCCTTTCCTTCCCCCACATGTTCAACATCTTTCCTCCCCTCTCACCCATCCCCATGTGCCTTCCCTCTGCAGCATCTTTCTATCCCTCCCTCCCTCCCTCCCATCCCTTTGTGCAGCAGAATCCTTGCCCATCTTCTATCCCTCCCTCCCTCCCATCCCCCTGTGCAGCAGAACCCTTGCCCAGTTTTTATCCTTCGCTCCCTCCCTCCCATCCCTTATACAGGAGAACCCTTGAGTACCCCCTGCCGTGCAGCTGAACCCCCACTGACCCTCCATCCTTCCCTCCCATCCGAACCCCGCTGACTGCGAGCCCTACATATCTCCATCCAGAACAGCATCGGACCGGCAACACTCTAAACAGGTTGTTTCACGGCCTTCTCTTATCGAAGCCTTCTTTGTGCTGCGTTACTGATAACATCATCAGTGATGCAGCAGAGGGAATTCCCCGATGAGAGAAGGCCACGAAACTGCTCTGGAGGGAGGTATGTAGGGCTCACGGTCAGTGGGGGTTCGGATGGGAGGGAAGGATGAAGGGTCAGCAGGGGGGGGTTCAGCTGGGTGGCAGGGGGCGGGGAAGCACTGCTGCCAGCAAATCCAGGGAATAGGGCTTATTTTTAGGGTAGGTCTTATTTTCTGGGAAACACAGTAGTTCTCAAATCTGTCCTTTGGGATGCTCAGTTGATCGCAGTTTTTTAAAGAATATCCACAGTAAGAACATGCATGAAATATTTGCATAAAAAACATGGGTATAGACCTTGGATATCATAGACTGCCTGCCTTATTGTTTTCTAAGCCAGTGTTTCTCAACTCAGTCCTGGAGTACCCCCTTGCCAGTCAGGTTGTCAGGATATCCACAATAAAAATGCATGAAAGAAATTTGCATATAATGGAAGCAGTGTATGCAAATAGAGTTTATGCATATTCATTGTGGATATCCTGAAAACCTGACTAGCAAGGGGGTACTCCAGGACCGAGTTGAGAAATACTGTATCTAAGCCCTGAAATATTTACTTGCATGACTTCTGTTGTAGTCAAATATGCCTCGTGAATATCCTGAAAACCTGACTGACTAGGTGCCTCTGACGATAGGTTTTGAAACCACTAATCTGGCCAGAGACTCTACATCAGGGATCTCAAAGTCCCTCCTTGAGGACCACAATCCAGTCGGGTTTTCAGGATTTCCCCAATGAATATGCATTGAAAGCAGTGCATGCACATAGATCTCATGCATATTCATTGGGGAAATCCTGAAAACCCGACTGGATTGCGGCCCTCAAGGAGGGACTTTGAGACCTCCTGCTCTACATGGATTTTTCCTGTGGGTTTATTCACTAAAGATATTGCACCGTGATGAAAGACTATGCAGGAGGGGCTTACCAGTCTTCCTGCTTCATTATTATGAAGGTTCATCAGGAACTTCAAGTCTCGTCCTCGTTCACTGGAATCCACAAACTCCCGACCAAAGACCCTCCCAAAATCAATGTTGTCACTGCAGCCACCCCAATGCCAGTCTGGACCCCCAGCGCCCCTTCGCCTATAGTCACATGTGCAAGATTCAATAGACCCTTCAGAGCAGGACCTGGCCACTGAGTGTGTGACTCCAGCACTGGTCAAGGCAAAGATGAAGGCAGTTTCCCTGCAACCTGTAGAAGAGAAAGAATGCTTTACCAAATGCTGACCAGAGATGAACTTTCCCTGCTGATCCCACAGTTACACTGACAATAGAATTTAATACTAATCATTTCTATAGTGCTACTGTATGTCTACTGTACTGTAGACATTATATACAGGTACTTTTTCTGTCCCTTGTGGGTTCACAATCTAAAATGTGGTACCAGGGGCACAATGGAGTGACTTACCCGGGGTCACAAGGAGCTGCAGTGGGAAATGAACCCAGTTCCCTAGGATCAAAGTCCACTGCACTAACCATTAGGGCTACTCCTTCCCTCCCATTTACTGTTCAGAATTCTGATGTCTCTTCGTCAATAAAGCTGTTTTGCTTCTATTTTTAAGGAATTTTATACAAAATCAGAATTTATCAATATGTGTGTGATGCTTAATGTGGATGGAAATGCAATGATAAAAAATAAAGGCCCGAGGCTGTGAGAGTGCTGATTTGTGGATCGATTTTTCACTCCATCAAAAATTACAAAGACTACGGGACACTCGATGAAGTTACAGGGAAATATTTTTAAAACCAATAGAAGGACATTTTTTCACCCAGAGAATAGTTAAGCTCTGAAACGCATTGCCAGAGGTTGTGATAAGAGCTGTTTTAAGAAAGGTTTGGACAATTTCCTGGAGGAAAAGTCCATAGTCTGTTATTGAGAAAGACACGGGGGAAGCCACTGCTTGCCCTGGATCGGTAGCATGGAATATTGCTACTAATCTAATCTAATCCTTAGGTTTGTATACCGCATCATCTCCACGTTCGTAGAGCTCGACGCGGTTTACAGTAGGAGAAATAGGAAGGAACTACAACAGAGGGTTAGAGGTAGAAGTGTGAAGAAAATTTAGAGGACTTGGGATGCCAAGATATAAGAGTTTCCTTGATTCCTAAGTTGGAGGGAGACTTACATTTTTTGAGAAAAGCCAGGTTTTCAGATGTTTGCGGAAAACTTGGAGAGAGCTCAAGTTCCAAAGAGGGGAGGTAAGGTTGTTCCAGAGCTCAGTGATTTTGAAGTGGAGGGAGGTCCCTAGCTTTCCTTGGGTTTTGGCCAGGTACTTGGAACCTGGATTGGCCACCGTGAGAACGGGCTACTGGGCTTGATGGACCTTAGGTCTGACCGAGTAAGGCTATTCTTATGTTCTTATCTTGTCTCTGGACAGTGGTTACATGCTTGTAGATGCCTGGACAGTCAACTTATCTGACTCAAACGTAATCTTTCTGCTTGCAAGACCATTGAATCCTGAAAGGGTTTTCCTGTTTCAGCACAACGCTGCTTCAAAAGGGCCATTTTGAAAGTGTTGGTGGAGTGGATTACAGTGTATTCCAGCCATCCCCTGATGAAGTGTTGTGGCAAAACGAGGAAACCCTGTCGGGATTTTATGGTTTTGCAAGAAGGTGGATTACATTTGGGACAAATATGCTTTTTTTTTTGTTGTTAAATCTTTATTTATTTTAAAACCAGCACAAAGTGCAACATATTATCAATCAGTTAACACAAGAGACAACACTCAATTCCTTCAAATGATACAATAAATATATAACCCCCTCCCCATCCCCACCCTTCCTAAAAAGTGTAAAAACACTTAATATAATGCAAATGATCGAGATAAACAACCTTGCAATCAAATAATAAATTAATTACATATCCCCTCCCATCCACTCATCCTGGATGGTTCATAGACAACGGCGCAAAAGACAAAAACGTGCGCCGACAATTGAGCGCAGCGCGGAGGCGCGCACCGCACAAAATTACAGTTTTTAGGGGCTCCGACGGGGGGTTTTGTTGGGGAACCCCCCCAGTTTACTTAATAGACATCGCGCCGGCGTTATGGGGGGTTGTAACCCTTCACATTTTACTGTAAACTGAACTTTTTCCCTAAAAACAGGGAAAAAGTTAAGTTTTCAGTAAAATGTGGGGGGTTACAACCCCCCACGCCCTCCCACAATGCCCCCACAACGCGGCGCGATGTCTATTAAGTAAAGTGTGGGGGGTTCCCCCCCCACACCCCCCCGTCAGAGCCCTAAAAACAGTAATTTAGAGCGGCGCGCGCCTCCGCGCTGCGCTCAATTGTCTGGGCGCGCCTTTGTCCCGGCGCGCTTTTGACCTGACACCATCCTGGATGTGCAGAATTAAAGGGCAAAACTAATAATCAATTCTTACAAAATTTTGTTAATGGGTCCCAAATTTCCTTGAACTTCTTATAAAGTCCCAAATGCATTGAATTCATACGTTCAAACTTATAAGTTTGGCACAGTGTTTCCCACCAAAAACTATAGTTTAACCTTTCCCAATTTTTCCAATTCTTCATAATAAGCAGTATGGCGACTCCTGTCATGATGAGAAATAATTTATTGTTATGTGAAGTTTATTATTATTACTATTATGTTGGCTTTACTAATTGTTTATAGATCTGCTTGATACAAGATTGATTGGACAGCATTTTACAGCAGCACTTCAAGCGTTGAATGTAGTGACACTAATAATAATTACATAGTAACATAGTAGATGACGGCAGATAAAGACCCGAATGGTCCATCCAGTCTGCCCAACCTGATCCAATTTAAATTTTTTATTTTATTTTATTTTTTTAATTTTTTCTTCTTAGCTATTTCTGGGCAAGAATCCAAAGCTACTGTGCTTGGGTTCCAACTGCCAAAATCTCTGTTAAGACTTACTCCAGCCCATCTACACCCTCCCATCCATTGAAGCCCTCCCCTGCCCATCCTCCACTGGCTGGGAGGGTGTAGATGGGCATTGATCATTTTGAGACTTTTATGTTTTAAATAAGTGGAGTTTACTTTGTTGACTGATAATGAACATGAGCTGATGGCTGCCCAGCTTTTGCTATAGATGCATGCTCTATTTGTTGAGGTCTTTTTGTTTTCTTCACTTTTTTATTGGATCGGGACATTTCTATGGTATAGTGTCACTGTCTTTGTGAAGTGAATGGGAATTTCTGAAGGAAAAGGGGATAGAAGGGTGTAGATAGAGGGCTAGTATACAGATCCTGGACCTGATGGGCCGCCGCGTGAGCGGACTGCTGGGCATGATGGACCTCAGGTCTAACCTAGCAGAGGCACGGCTTATGTTCTCAATGTGTGCATCATACAGGATTCTGTAACACAAGGGTGTCCGACCTCGGTAAAGAGTTGCGCGGGGACAGAAATCCAACCCATCCCTGCCAGGATCCTCTCCGTCCCCACCCGTCCCCTTCAGGATCCTCTCCGTCCCCACCTGTCCCCGTCAGGATCCTCTCTGTTCCCACCCATCCCCGCAAGGAATTACCTCCATCCCCGCCCGTCCCCATAAAAAGCAGCAATTACTTCTGACAGGATCATCAATTCCACAGTTTCTTTTGTGTTTGCACTGCTGTTTTCCTTGTGGAATCTCTTTGGTGGAACCCTTTTTTTTTTCTGTTCAGTTAATTAACTTATAAACCCCCTCTTTTACTAAGGCTGACGTGTCCATTATATTATATGGACGAACCTGCTTCCAAAGCCGTCCATCTCCGTGGGAGTCCCGTGGGCCAGAGGGGGGTCCCCGTGGGAGTCCCGTGGGTTAGGGGGGATTCCGTGGGACCCCCGCGGGATTCCCGCTATCCTCGTTCCCGTGCAGACCTCTAGACCTCGGTCTTCGAGAGCTGCAATCCAATTGGGTTTTCAGGATTTCCTCAATGAATATGTATGAGATCTATTTGCATGCACTGCCTCCATTGTATGCAAACAGATATCAGGCATATTCACTGGGGAAATCCTGAAAACCTGACCTGGTGAGAGCTGAGGTTGGACAACCCTGCTGTAAGTGTACATGTTGATGCTTGGCAGGCCCATGTCTCACCCTGCTCCTTCGCCATGTATGCTACAGTCCAGGGCTTAGGGCAAGCGTGTATAAGTGGCACACCTTTAACAGAATTATCCCGCATGTGTTTTAGACATAAAGCACTTACTACCATTATTATTAACATTCCATTTATTAATTTATAGTCTGCCACAGCCTTTCAGTTCAAGGTGGATTACAAGCATAAAAAAGCTGGCCATTTTCCAGATGTTATGACAATTTAAGCATACCCCTTAGAATAGACATTTTCTAAAAACATACGAGGGCTGCTGAAAAGGTCTCAGCCCAGCCAAGACGAGAATGATGTGGAGCCATGAAGCTTACAAGTTATTCCACACTTTTCATATCACAGAAACAAAAAAGTGTCAAGAAAAGTGTGGAATAACTTGTAAGCTTCATGGCTCCACATCATTCTCGTCTTGGCTGGGCTGAGACCTTTTCAGCGGCCCCTCATAAGTAGACTACCATTGAAACTACAGCCTATCTTATTTTCTGTTACTACTACCTGTATTAATTTATTGTATTTAACCATGTTTTAGTTCATTTTTCCTTTTAAAGTGCCTTGATTATTATCTAAGGTTGGAAGGGGGTAAAGCAAATTCTATAAATACTTTCTCTAGCAAAATGTGCCATAAGTCCATCCCTCTGAATACGAACAAGAATTGCTGCCTTTAAAGATGACAATATCTCTGATCCCAAGAAACAATAGGCTTGTGGAGAGTTGATGTCCAAGCCGAAGGCTTTATTATACCAAATAGATAATCCACATAAAAATGGCTCAGACCTCCTGATAAATGATTTTAGTATTTCTTTATTTACTTAGGTCTTGGATCGTTGTGGACGAAATAATGAATATTATTTTTTCCTTTTAATATTTCTTTGGATGGGGGTTACCATCCATGGCTTCATATATTGTAATTCTAATCCATTGTTTAAAATGTAAAATTTGAATTAAAAAAAAAAAAAAGTCTCGGGCCTGAACCTCTGGAAACATATGGACCCAACACGATTCGTGTTTTGACACTATAGTCTTCTTCAGTACATCTCCACAGCGCAGAGGTTTACATTTTTTATTTAACCCACAAGACTGCTTTTAGGACCAATAGGGACCCCTGAAGAAGATTATAGTGGCGATGGGTCCATATGTTTCCAGAGGTTCAGGCCCGAGACATTTTTATGTGGATTATTTATTTGGTATAATAAAGCTTTCATCTTGGACATCAACTCTCCAAAAAAAACCTATTGTTTTTTTGGTCGTGTCTCCTTTGTGGAGGGATCACGGTCGACTTTCTTGTTCTGGAATATCTCTGATCCCTTCATCTAAAAAATCCCCACTTTTTCTGAGTCCAAGACTGACCTCTGTTGACTATCTTGCCGAAGACGTTTGGGCCCTGGGTGGTGGGGCAGTTCCACCTGCGGTTCCGGAACTGCCACTTACACTCCTTGATGGCGCTCTGCAGGCCACTGCTGATGCTGTGCAGGATTCCCGGATTTTGGCGAATCAGTTTCCTCTGCTTCCGACTCAGTAGCTGCAGACTGGGGTCCAAAACCAGCTGCACATTCTTGGAGTCCATTAATAAATTTGTGGAGGTGGCAACATTTACAATTCCCCTAAACAGGGCATGAAAAGAAGATCCTCATTATTTGATTATTGACTAGTTCAGTGACTATAATAGCACGGATTTCACTCTAATTAGCGAAAGCACATTTTTTTCTTGTGCAGTTAGGGCTGCCTATTGAGAAGAATTCCACACACCTTGTCGTGCCTTAGATTAGAACTTGCCAAAGCTGTCCTGGTGAATCCACAGTCCATCAGGTTTTCCACAATCAACTACATTTGCAAGTGTATTATTATAAGAACTGTACATATTCCTTGTGGCTATCCTGAAAATGTGACCAATGCTGGGATCACCTGGACAGTTTTAGGGACACGTTCTTTAGAACTTAGAAAGGACAGATGCTATCTGTTTCCCATTTTCCTGCAACCATCCTCAGGAAAGATCAGGGCAATAGAACAAGCCGTGGAGACTTAGAGAAAGGTCAGTCTCTGGCACTTGGGGGTAATTTCAGGACAGGATGCCAAGGGAAGTTCCAGGGGAAAAAAAAGTCTGTTTCTATTAAATTCTGTTGATGATACGTTTGGACCACATGGTCAGTTTTTTGATTGGTTTATAAAGGCACACATAAATGTTGGAGAAGGTGTGACTGTGTGCAAAGACATTGTAACACTAGCCCTACTCCGCTCAGACTACACTCTATGAATGCTCGTATGCAAACTGCAAAACAATTTTTCAATGCACCTAGATTTTTACAGGTGCGTACCATTTTCCACACTTTAGATAGGGTAGGAAAGCTTTATAGCAGCGGCCTCAAACTCCAAGTACTATTTTCAGGCCCTCGGTCTGTACGCAATTGTCCAGTCCACAAGTGTCCGGTGGTTGCTGTAACCTCACGCAAGCGCTCTCCTGTGTCTGTATGCGATTGTGAGGTGGAGTCCAATTGTGTGCAGATGCAAGAAAGCGCTTGAGGTTACAGCAGTGAGATGGTCAACGTTCCAGAACGTAAGGTAACCATTGGAGAAATGGTTGGAGGCAGTGCAGCTTGTGCGTGTGTCTGGTGCTGGAAGAGGTGAGAGCTCAAGGCAGTTGTGCATGCCTGTTATAACTGTTTTAATCTTTTCTTAATTCAAAGGAAAAGGAAAAATGTTAAACTTTAACTGTGAGGGCCACAGAAAAAAATAGGATACACTTGTCCCTCCGAATCTGCGGTTTCAATACCCGCGGATTTGGTTATTTGTGATTTTTTGGGGTGAAAAGAAACGCTGCATCCTGGACCTTCCCCAGCCCTTACTTGGTGGTCTAGCGGCGACAAGGGGCAGGAATGATCTTCCTACGCTCCTGCCTCATGCAGAGCCATCATCAAAATGGCTACCATGAGTTCCTGTTATAGTCTCGAGACTACAACGGGAACTCACGGCAGCCATTTTGGTGATGTCTCTGCATGGGGCAGGAGCATAGGAAAATCTATCCTGCCCCGGGTCGCAGCTAGACCATCAGGTAAGGTCCAGGATGCAGGAGGAAGGCGGGGGTGGGTCAGAGCTGCCCCTAAAAGTTATTTGCATTTTTTAAATATTCACGGGCCGGCTCTGCCCCTAACCCCCTTGAATATTGAGGGGGAAGTGTAATTGGAGGGCCGCAGAAAAAATAGTTAATGTTTTATTAAAGAAATGACAATTTTGCATGAGGTAAAACTCTTTATAGTTTATAAATCTTTCCTTTAACAAATGTATAAACTATGAAGAGTTTTACCTCAAGCAAAATTGTCATTTCTTTAATAAGACATTAACTATTTTTTCTGTGGCCCTCCAAGTACTTACAAATCCAAAATGTGGCCCTGCAAAGGGTTTAAGTTTGAGACCACTGACTTATAGTCACCTCCTGGTCAGTACTCTTAACAGGAGAGAGCATTGGTGACAGACGTTACAAAATAAATGCAGAGAATTTAATCTGCTACTGTGCTAAAAGGTCCTTTACTGGTGGATAAAAAGCCCACTCTAATAGGCAAGAATCCTTGTTAATAAAAATTATTTTCCATAGCTGCAGAATGAGGCAATGTCTTTTTCAAGACAAACTCTATAACACAGAATACTTCTTTCCTGTTTATAATTTAGCACGGAAGGGGATCAGAAAACCTTTAGAGGTCAAATAAATTAGAAGAACTAGGGTTTGAGACTCCCTGTTAGACAATTTGTGATTTTAAAATGTATTTTTATTGGAAGAGGCAGCAATAAGGGGGTGGGAAAATATTTTCCCTTATCATTTATAGAATATAAGAATAAAGTAGAGGGGTTGCCGTGTTAATCTCACTGAATACACAGAAATCAAGGTTAATAAGTAAAAACAGCAAAAAGTAAGGTGATATTAAACCTGTAAGTCAGCGTCAGCGTCCCCCCCCCCCCCCCCACACACACACGCACACACAGACTTTTCTCGATAATAAGGACATGAGAAAAAGACTCCCAGCCTGAAAAAGCCTCAAGCCCAAACAGCAAAGCTACTGGATGAAAGCCTCCTTCAAATCATTACAACAGCAACCAAAAAAGCGACCATTTTCATGTACGGCGTCTGCATCTGAGACAAACATGGGTTTTTTTTTTTGTTACATAGATCTTTTTGGACCCCTGTTCGTTTACAGAAAGTAGATAGTTCCAAGTCTAATAGATGCTGGCACTGTCA
Source organism: Geotrypetes seraphini (assembly GCF_902459505.1). Lineage (NCBI taxonomy): Eukaryota > Metazoa > Chordata > Amphibia > Gymnophiona > Dermophiidae > Geotrypetes > Geotrypetes seraphini. The sequence continues at coordinate 220,501,731 of NC_047086.1, forward strand.
TCTTGAGGTAGGGACTTTGGATCATTTACTGTACCATTGTCCCTTGATATTTGGGTTTTGGAGATCCATTTGGGGGTCAAGTGAATAAAATGTTGGAAAATCCAGTGCCATTGTCATACGATACCGTGCTATTTGGCATGTTAATGAGGGCTAAAAGCCAAATATCTTCCCAGAATAATAAACTTCTCTTTATTATGACAGGGGTTGCCATACAACTTATTATAAGAAACTGGAAAAGTTGGGATCGGTTAAATTATACTTTCTGGTGGGAATCTCTATGCCACACATTTAAAATGGAACGTATGATTGCTATACAGCAGGGACATTATAGAAAGTTAAAGGATATCTGGGAGCCATTGACAAAATTCTGTAAGGAATGACTGTTGATTTTGCCCTTTGATCATATACGTCCAGGGTGGGTGGGTGGGAAGATACTTTTAATTTGAGTGCAATTTTTGGATATGTAGAAAGGGGGGGGGGATGATATTTGTATTTTGTCATAGAATATAATTTTGATTGAATTTAAGTGCTGTTAAAATGTAAAATGTCTGTATAATATGTTGCACTTATTTTTGGATTTAAAATGAATAACGATTAAAAAAAGCAACCATTTTCAATATCTAGGGGTCCACCTCCTGGGGAATGCTATGTATATGTAGCTGGCCGTGAAAGGGGGATGAGCTGTGCACCCAAAATGAGAATGGAAAAGCATTCTGAAATGCAGGGATCTTGGGGAGCCAGCACCGAGAAAAACAAGAAAATGGGAAGGTGTTGAACTGAGTGTAGGATCTGGCTGCTGGAGACCCAGTGAGGAAGAAGACAAGAGCTGAATGGGATGCTCAGTGGGACCCTGCAAGCGGTCAGGCAGCTGTACTATATATCCGTACAGTAGAACGGATGGACCTATCGGTCTTTTTCTGCCCACATTCATGACAGAAGGTCAGAGATTCCCCCTGGAGCGTTGAAAAGATGCTAGCTGTAAAGATAATCAAAAAGGATTGTGGACTATAGATTCAGATCATATAGTAATTCAAATTCACACTATAGATTTTATTAAGTAATAAAAATTTATTAAGTACTGTATTTGGTACGGAGGTGGGTTTCAAGCCTGTGATGTTAAAAGGAGCGCAAGAGAAGATGGCTTCTTTCTCTTGAAGAAATCCCAAATATGGGAAGATTTACTCCATTATCTGAGGCTTGTCCCACAGATAAAATCTATAGTGTGAATTTGAATTACTATGTGACCTGAATCTATAGTTCACAGTCCTTTTTGATTATTTAATGGTTCTTAATATATGTATATTTATTTATAGAATAACCATTTAACTTTATCTTAGCTGTAAAGATAATCCACTGCTTGGCTGTCCAGTAGAGCCAAGAGGAACCGGCAGGTAATGTAAATTAGCCTAAGTCTCAACATCTTCGCTAGGAGAAATGACTGTCTGGTTTCTTCGTAGGTCAACTGCAAAGCGGTACCAGGCAAGAGGCAACGTGTAACAGGTGTATATTGGGACAGTTAAAAAAATCCCCGTGAATTAGGGAAAATTGGCTTGTTTAGGCCAGGGAGTTCTCCAGACCTATCTTCAAAGCTCAGCAAGAGTTGAAAGAACTCAGATTGGATTTTTTATTTTGCAAACATGGAACAAGGGAGATTTTGTCTATTGCCCGAAACCACCCAGATTAGAGACCCAAGGAGCCTGCAAAGGCAGGTGACTGAGACCCTGGTGGATGGTCCTGTTATAGGGGAATTTAAATGACAAGAGTTACAGCTTGTTAGGGGGGGGGGAGCGCCAAGTAATAAATATCTGTGTGCATATCCCCAGGTTTCTCCTTTAGGAATAAAATAACCTGTCAGTATATTTACAGTATAAGCATCGGAAATTCTAGTACAGAATCCGTGTTAATCTAACACAATAGCTTCAGTCAGCTAAACTCACAAGCCCCTTTTCACTTTTAATGGCAGGTTCAGGTAAGTCTGCTCAGAGGCTTAGATGCTCCGACCTCCGCTTAACTGGCAGATTTTTAAGCCCAGTTTAAACTTCGAGCGTGGATGCCCCTTTCTAAAAGTACGATCCTTTCCAATATCAAAGGCCAAGTCAGCGCTCTAAAATCCACTTTCCCCCCCCCCCCCCCCCACCGAGCATTTTTGCATATAAGAAACAGCGCTCAGAATCTCTCATTATAACATGGTCTCTAAGTCTCTTCTTAAGGAAGCCACCCCAGTTTAAACCTTGTCCCTCTTTACCCAGCCAATAACCCTCTTCAATGTGGATTTAGGAGGTCCAGTTCAGACTTGTAACACTGCAGTTTGCTGAATACTGCTGGGTTTAAGCCCTTAATTTGGTCAGACTATATATAAACCCATAATAAAATAATTCTAGTATTCAGCCATGCATAGTCCGTGGATTACATGCCAAGTCATTTCAATTTTACATGTGTTTCATATGTTTGCAAGATCTAGCAAAATATGAAAGTTGTTGCACCTGAGCCCACTCATCCATCTATAATCTCAAACATTGCAAAGAAGTCTGAAGCCATAATTCTCAGTAAGTCATATCAGAAGTCTTGGGGTTCCTATCACCCTAGTTATTAAACTGGGAAAATGACGCACTTTAACGCAGAGACTAGAACTAAAAGGAGTTATTTGATCCGAGGGGTAAAATTTCAGGTGGAGAAGAATGAAAGAGACTTGAAATGTTTGTTACACGGAAATGGAAGCCTGGACCACGTGGGGAGTGGGCGCTGGAGAGACAAAATTAGTTACTACCCTGCAAACGCACCTTACACTCAAGACACATAAAAGCCAGAAAGCGCTAAAGAGGTAGCCAGAGTTTGCTTTCTAGGAGGGATGTGGCCACTTGTCAGGTTTTCTCTCCTCTTTCTAAGTAAATTAGGGATTGGGACTTGTATACAATTTTTTGGGGGAGGAGAATGTGGTGTAGTGCTTAGCGCTACAGCCTCAGCTCCCCCCCCCCCAAGGTTGTGGGTTCAAAACCCGCACTGCTCATTGTGACCCTGGGCAACATCATTTAATTCTCCACTGCCTCAGGTGCATTAGACAGACTGTAAGCCCACCAGGACAGGGAAAATGCTTGAAGTACCTTTGAATGTGGGTGTAAAACTACAAAAGCGATATATTAAGTCCCAAATCCCTTTCCCTAGTCTCACAACTACACTTCAAGCATTTTCCCTATCTGTTCTGGTGGGCTCACAATCTGTCTAATATACCTGGGGAAGTAGAGGATGAAGTGACTTGCCCAAGGTCACACGATTTGAACCCACAACCCCAGGGAGAAACGTGGGGTCCTGGAAGCAGCGGATCTGACCATTCCGTCCCTTTCCCCCCGAGGGGCAGCTCCTTCACTTCTACCCGCGAAAGGCTAGCGTGAGATCTTTTGAAGGAAGACTTACCACCATCTCCCGCTGTTATTCACCGCCAGAGTGTTGGACAAGGAGGAAAACGTCAAAACCCAGAAAGTTTTGAAGCTCAAAATAAACGCTAGTGGCTTCATGGCTCTCGGGGGCAGGAGGCGTCTCCTCGGATGAAAGGGAGCCCTGGCACTGCAGAGCTCTCTCC